>NC_089809.1:41061338-41408532 GCF_029633855.1 Hoplias malabaricus
CGCTGCCCGGGGTCAGCGGGCGCTGGAGCTTGTCCAGCAGGGCCTTCCCGTCCTGACTCACCTGCGCAGACCACAGCAGAGGGGTCAGGAACACGCGGCATACACTTACTTCAACTACCTATGACTGAATTAATCATGCCGTTACAAAAAGAGCACGTGGCACATTCACGTTATTTTATAAATAATATTTATTCTCATCACAATGAACAGAACGAGCCAGAAACGGCCAAAATCGGCAGATGCTTAAGTCTTGATTTCTAAGTCCAAACCAGCTCCAGAACAACACCGTGCCAACGGAGCTCACTGTGCTGTGACCCACACCATGTGGCAGACGTAGCTTTTCCGTCCACCACAACCCCAAACGGCCAAAACTGCATCTGCGCTGCAAGAAGTGATCAGTAAGCGGCGTGAAGGGGAATCACTGTCAGAGGGCAGCCACTAGGATCAGTGTTGTTGTTTTATTTAACTTCATATCGACGTGTATACTATCCATGATCAACCAGATCCTCTTCTCCCTTGCAGTCCTTACGTGGTACTGACTGAACGTCAGCTGGAAATGGTCAGAAGTGATAAACATATACAGTAGTTGCACATTTTTGACGCTGTCTGTGGATGATGCAAGTTTAGGGTTAGGGTTAGTGTGAGACTATGGCAATGGAAGGTCATGAGGTCAGAGGGCGGTACCTCGGAGTAGGCGGCGCTGATGTGCTCGTACAGGCCCTGGTGGTGGTGTATGGTGTCCTCCAGGTCCTGCAGCTCAGAGGGCAGCTCACCCTCTCCACACGCCTTACACCACGGCTCCACGTTGCTCATGTACTGAAATGCACAGAGAAGAGGTCTGTGTGAGACCAGCCTGGACAGGGGACAGCGGTCAGCAACAGTTTTACAGGAGAGTCTGCTTTTAGTGACACTGCTCTTTATTCACTTGTCCCCCACGCACTCACCCAGTCCCTCACACGCACTCACCCAGTCACTCCCGCACTCACCCAGTCCCTCACACGCACTCACCCAGTCACTCCCGCACTCACCCAGTCCCTCACACGCACTCACCCAGTCACTCCCGCACTCACCCAGTCCCTCACACGCACTCACCCAGTCACTCCCGCACTCACCCAGTCCCTCACGCACACTCACCCAGTCACTCCCGCACTCACCCAGTCCCTCACGCACACTCACCCAGTCCCTCACGCACACTCACCCAGCCACTCCCGCACTCACCCCGTCCCTCACGCACACTCACCCAGTCACTCCCGCACTCACCCAGTCCCTCCCGCACTCACCCAGCCACTCCCGCACTCACCCCGTCCCTCACGCACACTCACCCAGTCACTCCCGCACTCACCCAGTCCCTCACGCACACTCACCCAGTCCCTCACGCACACTCACCCAGTCCCTCACGCACACTCACCCAGCCACTCCCGCACTCACCCAGTCCCTCACGCACACTCACCCAGTCACTCCCGCACTCACCCCGTCCCTCACGCACACTCACCCAGTCACTCCCGCACTCACCCAGTCCCTCACGCACACTCACCCCGTCCCTCACGCACACTCACCCAGTCCCTCACGCACACTCACCCAGCCACTCCCGCACTCACCCAGTCCCTCACGCACACTCACCCAGTCACTCCCGCACTCACCCCGTCCCTCACGCACACTCACCCAGTCACTCCCGCACTCACCCAGTCCCTCACGCACACTCACCCCGTCCCTCACGCACACTCACCCAGTCCCTCACACGCACTCACCCAGTCACTCCCGCACTCACCCAGTCCCTCACACGCACTCACCCAGTCACTCCCGCACTCACCCAGTCCCTCACGCACACTCACCCAGTCACTCCCGCACTCACCCAGTCCCTCACGCACACTCACCCAGTCCCTCACGCACACTCACCCAGCCACTCCCGCACTCACCCCGTCCCTCACGCACACTCACCCAGTCACTCCCGCACTCACCCAGTCCCTCCCGCACTCACCCAGCCACTCCCGCACTCACCCCGTCCCTCACGCACACTCACCCAGTCACTCCCGCACTCACCCAGTCCCTCACGCACACTCACCCAGTCCCTCACGCACACTCACCCAGTCCCTCACGCACACTCACCCAGCCACTCCCGCACTCACCCAGTCCCTCACGCACACTCACCCAGTCACTCCCGCACTCACCCCGTCCCTCACGCACACTCACCCAGTCACTCCCGCACTCACCCAGTCCCTCACGCACACTCACCCCGTCCCTCACGCACACTCACCCAGTCCCTCACGCACACTCACCCAGCCACTCCCGCACTCACCCAGTCCCTCACGCACACTCACCCAGTCACTCCCGCACTCACCCCGTCCCTCACGCACACTCACCCAGTCACTCCCGCACTCACCCAGTCCCTCACGCACACTCACCCCGTCCCTCACGCACACTCACCCAGTCACTCCCGCACTCACCCAGTCCCTCACGCACACTCACCCAGTCCCTCACGCACACTCACCCAGTCCCTCCCGCACACTCACCCAGTCCCTCCCGCACACTCACCCAGTCCCTCACACACACTCACCCAGTCACTCCCGCACTCACCCAGTCCCTCACACACACTAACCCAGTCCCTCACACACACTCACCCAGTCACTCCCGCACTCACCCAGTCCCTCACGCACACTCACCCAGTCACTCCCGCACTCACCCAGTCCCTCACGCACACTCACCCAGTCCCTCACGCACACTCACCCAGTCCCTCACGCACACTCACCCAGTCCCTCACGCACACTAACCCAGTCCCTCACACACACTCACCCAGTCCCTCACGCACACTCACCCAGTCCCTCACGCACACTCACCCAGTCACTCCCGCACTCACCCAGTCCCTCACGCACACTCACCCAGTCCCTCACGCACACTCACCCAGTCCCTCCCGCACTCACCCAGTCCCTCCCGCACTCACCCAGTCCCTCACGCACTCACCCAGTCACTCCCGCACTCACCCAGTCCCTCACGCACTCACCCAGTCCCTCACGCACACTCACCCAGTCCCTCCCGCACTCACCCAGTCCCTCACGCACACTCACCCAGTCCCTCCCGCACACTCACCCAGTCCCTCACACACACTCACCCAGTCCCTCACACACACTCACCCAGTCACTCCTGCACTCACCCAGTCCCTCCCGCACTCACCCAGTCCCTCCCGCACTCACCCAGTCACTCCCGCACTCACCCAGTCCCTCACACACACTCACCCAGTCACTCCCGCACTCACCCAGTCCCTCCCGCACTCACCCAGTCCCTCCCGCACTCACCCAGTCCCTCACGCACTCACCCAGTCCCTCACGCACTCACCCAGTCACTCCCGCACTCACCCAGTCACTCCCGCACTCACCCAGTCCCTCACGCACACTCACCCAGTCCCTCCCGCACTCACCCAGTCCCTCACGCACACTCACCCAGTCCCTCACACACACTCACCCAGTCCCTCACGCACTCACCCAGTCCCTCCCGCACTCACCCAGTCACTCCCGCACTCACCCAGTCACTCCCGCACTCACCCAGTCCCTCCCGCACTCACCCAGTCCCTCCCGCACTCACCCAGTCACTCCCGCACTCACCCAGTCACTCCCGCACTCACCCAGTCACTCCCGCACTCACCCAGTCACTCCCGCACTCACCCAGTCACTCCCGCACTCACACCAGTGGATAACTCCAGCTGTTTGTCACAGTGGGAGAGGACAGTTCATTAGAGATGACTGGTTTATAGAGGGACCAGAGCTGACGGATTGAAGCAATGAGCTGTGTTTATTCCTACAGCAGACGTTCTGTTGAGGACAAACAGAGACGACCCGCTGTATACTTCAGTTTCAGAGAGAGATGCGCAGCTGATACACGCCACTCTATTTCAGCCTTTTCTAATGGGAGCCAAAAGGAGGGAGAGAACAAAGAGCACATCGACCTAATTATGACGCTGACAACAAGCAATTACTGTTCAAAGAGAATCATAAAGAGAGACAGGAGGGAAAGAAATCCTCTCTCTCTCTCTCTCTCTCTCTCTCTCTCTCTCTCTCTCAGGAATACACTTGTAATAGGAGCTCACCAACAAATTAAAGATGGGATGCATCTGAAATGAGGTTGTCCCCATAATATCTTCCAAACTTTTCCTGTCCCTCGACGGCAGCGCTGTGTACTTCAGGCGAGAGAAGCTCAAATTTAAATCTATTTCCCAAACTTCAGAGAATGGCAACATTACTTTGTCCTCAGGTCAGAGTTGGTGTAAGGCTCACGGCCCGATTTGACCACAGCAAAACTGGAGAGTCCTGAGTAAAAGGTAAAACTCAGCTCTGTTCCCCCTCTCACTGAATCACCTGCCTGTTTCCTAAAGTGTAGTCCCTTTATTCACTTACTGGAGTAACGTCGAGTAGCCGTTACTGATTTACTATATACAAATTATTAATAACTCCTTATTGATCCTAAACAAACCTGCACATGTCGTGAGGAAGTGATGTATTTTGCTGCCACTGAACTGAAGTAACTAGCCACTCGAGGCCACGCGTTACAGTATTTTACCAAAATTAAAGAGCTGTAGTCACAGTTTTTAGGGAAAAGCTTATACCCTGCTCTGTCATACAGCTCCAGGGGCCTGGAGGTTGTGGGTTCAATTCCCGCTCGTGTGACTGTCTGTGAGGAGTGTGGTGTGTTCTCCCTGTGTCTGCGTGGGTTTCCTCCGGGTGACTGTCTGTGAGGAGTGTGGTGTGTTCTCCCTGTGTCTGCGTGGGTTTCTCTCCGGGTGACTGTCTGTGAGGAGTGTGGTGTGTTCTCCCTGTGTCTGCGTGGGTTTCCTCCGGGTGACTGTCTGTGAGGAGTGTGGTGTGTTCTCCCTGTGTCTGCGTGGGTTTCTCTCCGGGTGACTGTCTGTGAGGAGTGTGGTGTGTTCTCCCTGTGTCTGCGTGGGTTTCTCTCCGGGTGACTATCTGTGAGGAGTGTGGTGTGTTCTCTCTGTGTCTGTGTGGGTTTCCTCCGGGTGACTGTCTGTGAGGAGTGTGGTGTGTTCTCCCTGTGTCTGCGTGGGTTTCCTCCGGGTGACTGTCTGTGAGGAGTGTGGTGTGTTCTCCCTGTGTCTGCGTGGGTTTCCTCCGGGTGACTGTCTGTGAGGAGTGTGGTGTGTTCTCTCTGTGTCTGTGTGGGTTTCCTCCGGGTGACTGTCTGTGAGGAGTGTAGTGTGTTCTCCCTGTGTCTGCGTGGGTTTCCTCCCACAGTCCAAAAACACACGTTGGTAGGTGGATTGGAGACTCAAAAGTGTCCGTAGGTGTGAGTGTGTGAGTGAATGTGTGTGTGTGTGATGCACTGTGAAGGACTGGTGCCCCCTCCAGGGTGTGTTCCCACCTTGCCCCCAATGATTCCAGGTAGGCTCTGGACCCACCGTGACCCTGAACTGGATAAGGGCTACAGATAATGAATGAATGAATGAATGTTTGACCCCTGGCCCTACCTCTGAAGTGTGTTTACATTTTTAACCCGTATACTGCAACAGATCCCTATCAGAAGTTCTCCTTCAAGTCTGACACACCTGCGGTGTCATCTTTTCAAGTGTTCGCTTGATGGTATCTGTGTGTTTTCAGCAGAAAGCTACATGCCAGTGGCGTTTACGATCATAAAAAGAGCTTTGAAAACAAGCCCTCATTCCAGTCTTTCCTGGAGAACTGTCAGAGTCTGACTCCCCTCATGTTCAGGAGAAAGGAGTTTACACTTTATTTATTCACTCAGTTCAACCTCCTCAGTTCGGGTCATTCCTCAGTCCTCAGTTTCTGAACACACTGCTGCTCTCGGCTCTTGCTGGATGAGTGCGTTTTATTATATATGTGTGTGTGTGTGTGTGTGTGTGTGTTACCTGGTCTGTTTTCTGATGGAAGTTGGCAGACATCTCCAGCAGAGTGCTCCTCTCGTCCAGTGCCGCAGCGAAGGCCTTCCACTCCTGCTCCAGCTGCGCAGACAGCTGCTGGATCTGCAGAGCAGCGTAGTGACCCGCCTCCAGCAGCCGGTTCCCCACAGACATGATCCGACTGATGTTCACGTACACGTTCTGCAGGAGGAACACAGCTTTAAACCAGGGTTCGGGGGGAAAATGAGTGTGTCATGGCGGCCGCGGTGATTCTACAACAAACAATGACACCCACCCTCTACAGAGACCCTGTAAACAACAACAACAACAACTAGTGTCTAATTAAGACCTGAGATCACAGAGGGAACCCAGTCAACTCAACATTGCCCCAGACTTTTGTAGGCACTTCTTATAATTAGTGAGTTCAGCGATGAAGGGGGTCCAGGTTCTGAACCTCGGAGAAACTCCTGAAACACGGAAGGTTGGAACGGCTGTAGGAGTCGAGCTCAAACGGGGTTTACTCTAAAAGTAGGAATGGACACGACTCTTCGAGTAAATATCGAGAAAATACTGAAAATTTGGTAAATTCAGACAATTTATTAGATGCAAAATAGCTTTTCTACCAATACTTGTACTTTCTGAATTATCTCTGAAGTAAACTGCTGGACAGTGGGGATTAATTGATTATTAACTGGTTACTGCCAGGACCAATCAAATCCATTTTTATGAACATCTACATTCAGTGAATTTCATTAATGAAGCTGGTAATATCAGACGAGCAGGAGTGAGTGTGACCTGGACGTTCTCTGCATCACTAAACAAAGAAAGGTGTTGAAAATCCTTTCTGTTTACAGCCCAGAGGAACACGGTCATTTCCTGAGGAAATCACATTTAAAAAGGAGGCGGTGAGGAACTCCAGACACTGCGTCAAGAGCGTGGAACAGGAAACGGAGAAGAGAGACGTGCTGTTCTGTTTCACAGACGCTCAGCGAATTTAAATTAGAGCAGCACTAAGTAATATTTTTAGCTTAAAATAACTTAGCGGTTCACTCTGGGCTCAGCACTGCAGAAACTGAACTATGTCTCTTTTGGAGGAGGGTAGGAGTCCACCTTCTCCCTCCCCTCCACCTTGATTTCAGGACAGTGCTGTAAAAGTGAATTACACTCTTCAACTGTAGGGGGCGACAAGGAACAAAAACACCCAATTTTACATATTATTAGAGTGTCTCTGGGCGGCACGGTGGTGCAGCAGGTAGGTGTCGCAGTCACAAAGCTCCAGGGACCTGGAGGTTGTGGGTTCGAGTCCCGCTCCGGGTGACTGTCTGTGAGGAGTGTGGTGTGTTCTCCCTGTGTCTGCGTGGGTTTCCTCCGGGTGACTGTCTGTGAGGAGTGTGGTGTGTTCTCCCTGTGTCTGCGTGGGTTTCCTCCGGGTGACTGTCTGTGAGGAGTGTGGTGTGTTCTCCCTGTGTCTGCGTGGGTTTCCACCGGGTGACTGTCTGTGAGGAGTGTGGTGTGTTCTCCCTGTGTCTGCGTGGGTTTCCTCCGGGTGATTGTCTGTGAGGAGTGTGGTGTGTTCTCCCTGTGTCTGCGTGGGTTTCCTCCGGGTGACTGTCTGTGAGGAGTGTGGTGTGTTCTCCCTGTGTCTGCGTGGGTTTCCTCCGGGTGACTGTCTGTGAGGAGTGTGGTGTGTTCTCCCTGTGTCTGCGTGGGTTTCCTCCGGGTGACTGTCTGTGAGGAGTGTGGTGTGTTCTCCCTGTGTCTGCGTGGGTTTCCTCCGGGTGACTATCTGTGAGGAGTGTGGTGTGTTCTCTCTGTGTCTGTGTGGGTTTCCTCCGGGTGACTGTCTGTGAGGAGTGTGGTGTGTTCTCTCTGTGTCTGCGTGGGTTTCCTCCAGGTGCTCCGGTTTCCTCCCACAGTCCAAAAAACACACATTTGTAGGTGGATTCGCGACTCAAAAAGGTATCCGTAAGTGTGAGTGAATGTGTGAGTGTGTGTTGCCTTGTGAAGGACTGGCGCCCCCTCCAGGGTGTATTCCCGCCTTGTGCCCCATGATTCCAGGTAGGCTCTGGACCCACTGCGACCCTGAACTGGATAAGGGTTACAGATAATGGATGGGTGGATGGATAGATTGTCTCTCTCTGTCTCCCTCTCTCTCTCTCTCTCTCTCTCACACACACACACACACACACACACACACACACACACACACACACAGGGAGGTCTGCCTTAATCTGGATCCAGAACCCTGACCCTTCACATAGTCCACTGCAGAGACAGTGCAGTTCCCTGCAGCACCACTGAGGGCGCTGTTGCGTTACTGCTGCAGGAGGCCAGGTGGCGTTGCTCTGTGATCTGAACACAGCGGGAGTGGACCATGTGCTGCTCTGGTCACAGTAATGGGGTGTGTGTGTGCGTGTGTGTGTGTGTGTGTGTGTGTGTTTGTGTGTTTGTGCAGAGCACTAGTCCTGATGCTGCTGAGCTTGTGGGTGGTAATTACGGAGCCGGGGGCATTGGGGTGGGCAGAGGATCAATCAGACGAGCGCTCAGATCAGTGCCTGCTGGGAGACTCTCACTGGTCTGAGTGGAATTGACTTCAATGATACCAGATGATCACCACTACACGTGCGCGCACACACACACACACACACACTTGAATGAAAACGATATTAAACACTAAATAAGTGAAGTCTGTGCTATGTTTGAAGCCTAAAAAGAGGATGACCCTCCCTCTCCGTCATGACGATGAAGACCAATGCTGAATGTTCTCCTCCAAGCGTGTTACAGACCAACTTCACCTTCTGACGTGCAGCTGAACCAAAAAAAAAAAGAATTTCCAGTCTCTCAGTAAACTTTTATTGTGGTTAGTTCTGCCTCTACAGCGCCCCCCTCAGGTACAACTCTGCTATAGCTGAGGCTCAATCTCTTAATGTGCAGCAGCTTCAAGCAGAGGTCAAACTAGCTGACACTAGGGGGTGTAGTTCCCCGGTAAGCCTACTCTCGGATGACGACTGAACCACACCGTTGCTCTGAAACGCAAACCCAACTTTATCTGGGTGGTCTTCCAAACACATCATAGCCATATTCCATAGCACAGACGGCCAGGCCACCAACATCCATTCTCTGACCACAGCTATGAGAACCCCCACCCCCTGCCCCTTAAAGCCACTCACGCTGCCCTGGATCCATCTGTGGGGCATTAAAAAGATGGGAGGGGCTTCCAGGCGCTCAACCAGCGCTCACAGATTAATGGGAAACTCATGTAGAACGAGTGAACAGTAAGGAAGGCCCTCACATACCTCCCCCAACACACACACGCAGACCCCTATATATCACATTACGCCATCGCAGCCGAGCCAGAACACATACAGCGCAGACACTGCTCCCGTCTCCGTGACGCCTCTGCAACAAATCCGTGTGTACTGACTGTCGACATTTTGATTTAAACAGGACATCTTATAAAAATATGACGTGTTCTGGGTTTGTGCACACACTCGAGTACCAGCAGCTCCTTTACCATGTTTTCTGACTTAGGCAGCACACAGGAAACTGATATGGTGGTATTGTTTCACAGTGTGTGAGTTGGTGGACTCCAGATCCACATATTAATGTGAACAAGGGATTTAAAGAGTTAAACATCAGCAATAGCTCTAGACGTCAAAGGGTTAAAATCTCATGATTAAGAGACAAGGGAGTGACGTTTCTCAGACGACACAAGCGTGATAACAGCAGCGTGAAACGACAATAACAGCGAACAGATCAATACACAGCAGTGAATGCTGCCAGATTGTTATGGATCCTGGAATGAGCCCTGCGCCGTTATCAAGCCGGGGATGGAGTTTTAACTGCTCTCGTGATTATCCCGTGTGACTGAGTGGACAGAGAATCATTTTAACCCTGACGTGCCCCGTGTTTCCATCTCTCTGGAGTCATTAACCCTTGCGGCTCCTGAAGCACTGAAGCCGCGTTATTGAGAAGATTACAACCAGGCCTCCAATGCAGCGTGGAATGAGCATTGACGTTCTCATAAAATGCCTATTGAACCGCCGTCAATACACCGGGAGCGTACAGCAGCGTACAGGGGGCTGGGAACTGTCAACGTGCAGAGAAACCCGAGGAACCCTAAAGGGAGGATTTCAGCAAACCCCAAGAGGAGATTACCCAGGACATCAACAGCCACTTCACAAAGACAAGGGCTTAACCCTAGCAACAGCATCAGAAGTGGAGCGGAGTCAGAACGGCTCGTTTTATCCCATGTTTTCTGACTTAGACTGGGGGGTCTTGTTTCACAGTGTGTGAGTTGGTGGGCTCCACATTCCGAAATCAATTTAAACATGCACTGAACAAGTTATTAGTTTTAAAATCTGTCCCCTTTAAATCTCTAAACACTTACTGAATGTTACTCTGTGCCGGGGCATCCACAGACAAATATAACCCAACACAAATAACGCAGGTAACTGGAAAAAGCCCGTCAGAGGCTGGCTGTGTGCTGCAGTGGTGCAGCCCCAGTGTGTTTGTGTTTTCTTCTGTGTGTGAGAGCTCTGAGACTGTGATGTAACAGCAGTAACGGCGCCTGCAGGGGGAGGGAAATGAGTGCTGTCTTACCATGCAGTTCGCTGCGAAGTGATTGTGCTGGGTCTGCAGCTCCAGTATGTGCTGGTGGTTGGCTCCTATCTCTGTGTAACTGGTCAGGAACAGGCCCTTGTTGTGGACAATCCAGTCAAACATCTGCAGGAGGCAGTAAAACAGAAGGGGGTGGGGGTGCACAGATTAACTATTGTCCAAACTATGTTTGTTTTTCTTTGGTACGAGCTGCTCGAGTCGCTCGGTCGGCCTCTGCGTTTAGGTTCTCCTCCATGTGGCAGATAGGGGGCAGAATCACATGACTACAGCTTGGTAGCGTGATTTTAAAAGGGACAGTACATGAACACAGAGTGGGGACATGTTGAAATAATCGAGATAGACAAGATAATGTTGATTAGTTGTCCTGAATGTCAATTTCAGTTAAGTACTTTGTAATAACTGGTGGCGGTGTGTATAGAGCAGGGGTGTAAATATTTCACATCAGTAACCATTCAGCTGTGTTATTGAAATTGAATACACAACAGCTACACTTTAACAAGAATATCTCGACTGGACGCACGTTTTAGTTCCCAATAAGAGGACGTATCCAGGAAAAAGAGGACATACGGTCGCCCTACATTAGCAGACTAATATTAGCATTACTTTTTTACATTAGCATTAGCATTTATTTGCCTCTGTGTTATGGTTGTACTGATTTTATTTACCTTTACTAACTGTAATTAAAATGACCAACAGTTTCTACATTCACTACTTCTCACTCACACTTGCATTAGAAGCAAAGCTACACCGGGATATAAAGTGCTGTGCTAACGTCAGAGATAACTCTTTACTGCCTTTTCTTAAAAAAATGATGGACATTTTGTAAAATGCAGAGGGAAAATGTTCAATATCTGTGCCAATTCTGTGTGATTTCTGGCTCGTACGGCTCAGTTACGCCACTGTTGGGTGTTGTCTGGGGCGGATATTGGCCAACGGTCATGAGCCGGGCTCGAATTTTGTTACGGTGATTGTTGTGTGGCTCAGACACTGATTCGTTCCTCAACACACCTGACATCTGGCCCATTTAAGGTGGAGCTGTGGCTGAGTCGAGGGCTAGATTCACCCTGTGTCAACACTGTAGTTCCAGGCCAGATGTGGGCCATAAGAAGAGCAGATGTGCCACATCTGGGCCAAACATTCACTGCTATATGGGCTGGAACTGGTCTGTGTACATTTTAATAGCTTGGTTCATGCACTGAAATGAAGACGGAAGAAAACAGCTTTTTTTGTTTTTACTTTTATTTGTTTCTTCCTGTCTATAAAATGAACATGTGTTGCCTTGTTTGATCTGAGACCGTGTGTGGGGCTAAAGCACTGACTGAATGACATTGGGCAGACTCTAGTGTTTCTGGAGGACAGACAGTTCTGAATCTGTAAAAATGTTGCTGTGATTATTATAAAGACATTTCTCAGAGCAAGCCTGCAACAAATTTACCGTCTCCCGATCATAACACTGTGAAAGATTCAGGATCTTGGGAGAAGTCTCAGTTTGTGTCGGACAAGGTCGGACATCACTACTGAATGAGCCCGACCTTCCAGCCCCCAGACGGCTCTGCAGGAGAAACCCTCATCACGCTGTGGTAAATACAGTGGAACCTCTACTAACGAACTTTCCAAGATACAAACCGGGCATTTGAATATGTTTTCCTCCACCAACGAACCATGACTCTAGAAACGAACCCGAGCCTTCGCCGAGCCGGTGGCTGGAAATGGCCACTGACCCCAATAGGCGAGTCTCCCAGCGCCCAGACTGGAGTGAGCTTTTAAGATTAGCACATTGTAGCTTTAGCAATTTAGCATTAGTGTAAATAGCAGACAGCGAAATTCGTGCTAAGTTAAGCCGTATCTACGCTTCGTGTCCCCACATTCACCGCCTACTCTCCGTTATTCCACCCACCCCCCCACCTCCCGTCATACAGCCAGTGCCTGTGTTACTCCTCCAGCCAGTCGTCACGTCTTCAAGGTAGCGATGTGTAACCACTTAAAACTTTATTTCTTTTTTATTACTGTTACCACTGTATTTCTCTTTTATTTTTAGTAATGCTACATGTATTTCTTACTAATCTGAGAGTGTTGTAAACATATATCAGTGCAAAAAGGGTGACGGGGCAGGGGCTGGAACGCATTAATTGCTTTTCCATTATTTTAAATGGGGAAAATTGACTTGAGAAACAAACTTTTCCACTTACGAACCGGGTCACGGAACGGATCATGTTCGTAGGTAGAGGTTCCACTGTATATACATGCAGTATGGTGCCGTCTTTTACAGGAAGTCATGAAGAGCAGAATCAGATGACAGTTCTCAAGTGAGAACTCCACTCACAAAACTGTAGCGCTGAATCTCCTCAGTTCCCAAATACTTAAAGAGTGTCAGTAAAGAAAAGGTGATGGACCTCAGCGGGAAACTCACTTCCGTCACCAGTTTTTGTGGAGTGAGTTGCAGGTGTCAGATTCTAAATGTGTTTATATTTACAGAGTACAGTCCAGTTGTTCAGAGACAACTTCGGAAATCTGTTCTTTGGGCTTTTGTTTTTAATAAAACATCGGGAGAATTAAAACAGCACAGTCCTGATTTAGAAAAAATCTTCGCTTTTCTGGAAACAGAGCTTGCGTTAACATAATTTACAGTTTAAACCTTTTTTTAAAGGAGCTTCGATGTAAGACATCCCTACCTTCTCTGCGTCCTGCTCGAAGAGCCGCAGCTGGAAGCACTGGTCCAGTTTGAGTTTGCGCATGTGCCAGGCTTGGTGCAGGTGCTGGCGGGCGGCGTGTAGTTTGTCCAGCAGTGCTGAGACCTTGGGGGCTAGTCCCTGTACGTCCCCGCGTCCTCTGTCTCCGCTCTTGATGCGCTGCAGTAGGCGCTGGCCCTCAGTGTCTAGCTCCTCCACTGGAGCTTTGGTGACCCGCTTCTTCAGGGAGGCGTGCTCCTCTATACTCCTCCGTGCCCCGTCCAGATCCGAGGGCAGCTCCCTCTGAGAAACAATGCCCTGCAGCTCCTCCAGACGCCCCAGCACTCGAGCCGCGTTACTCGTGAACTCCTCAAAGGCCAAACGCACCTCAATCCACTCCTCGTGATTATACTCCAGGCTGCCATCGAAGTCGGTCGTCAGCTGTGAGGGGTCCACCATTTTGGACAGGCCATCCAGGGACACCATGATGGTCTACGAGAAAGACAAGAGAGAATTTAGTTCGCTATTAACTTTGAGACCTTCCCTGACCAACTGTCCAGACGTCACCACAATTACTCTTTGTAATTCTATCAAACCTGGGCTTATGTAATAGGTATTGTTATTTAGTGCTCTCCTCCGAGCATGTTGAGCTGTCCCAATACCAATGTATCAGTCCTATCACTGGGAGATTGGTTCTAATTTTTGATTGTCTAAGATCAGGAGTCCTAGAGAACACCAACAGGCCTCGCTTTCTGAGAGGGTGTGATGGCCCTTCCTCTCCTCCTCTTTCTGCTCACTGTGCTAGCTACTGCAGGACATCAACAGATGTGACAGATATGAGCAGTTTGCATTCTCCTCCGGGACGTTAAGCTGTCCAGTGGGGGGTGGGGGGTGATGGTGTTGGATCCTTCTGGTCTTTTCACCAAAGCATGGCCCAGAAGTCTTGCTCTCTTCTGAAAAAGGGGTAGACTATGTAAACCACAAACACGACAGCAGAGTTTAAAGATCTAAAGTGACAATCCTGACACAGAAATACTACGATTGGGCGATGCATCGACTGCATCATGAATATTTTTCCATCACAGCAGCACCTTGACGTTTTCCCTCAGACACAGCTCTCTGTTCATTTATAAATGTGCGATGGTACAGCAGCCTCTGCGTCCCAACACTTTCTCCTGTCGTCATCCGCTGCTCAGTGGGAGGCTTCTCTGGTCCAGGAACAGCGTTTTTAGAAACAGCTCAATCCGGGCCTGGGTGCAGCGGGAATGTGCGTCTTTGTCAGATCATTCCCATCTGATGCCTTACCGAGCCAAAGAACATTCCAGAGGTTTCCACACAGGTCATGTTTTCAGAGACAACAGTTGAACACACGTGTAATAACTATGTGTGGGAGTGGCCTCAAACAGAGCTCTCAATCCACAGTTGCACAACAGCACTGTCTGTCTGTGTGAACCCAGCATCGTCTTCATACGTGCACTATTAGACCCAGTCCTTTTCCTGATCTTTAACCCCTAACCTCCTTTCTGACTCTTGGAGCTGAGTTAAAAGATGTAGTTTCTAAAACCTTCCCCTTGTTGATGTGTAGATATTGGAGATATTTCAGACCCATGCTTTAAAGGAATACTACGTAATATTTTTACCTTGGAATTGCAGCTTCTAAATCATTCCACTGAGCTGGAACAGGGAGAATAGAGCCTCTGTATCGGCTACCACATGCTCAGCACTGCCAGAAACTGCGCTATGGAACCTTTGGAGGAGGGTCGGAAACCACCTTTCCCATTGTCTGTGTATGCTTTGATTTCTTAATGGAAAACGTTGGAAATACTAACATATGAACTTGACTTTTAACTCCATCAAACACGCCCCTATTTTCTCCCCCCACCCACTTTTTACTATTGTTATTGTTATCATTGAAAAAAACTATAAAAATTAAAGAGACCAAAAAAATACAAATAAAAAACTATATGGGACGACTCTTCAAGACTCTGATACGTCATCAGAACACAAATAAAAAACAGCAGCACTTCATTCCCAGGCGACTAGCTGCGTTCTGTAGCAGCTCTGCACCAGTCTGCAGTGATATCAGAGGAGCTGCTGGACTTTAGTTATCATCATTCGTGTTCAGAAGAGCTCCACAATTTATCTCCCACATTTACACAGTATCTACACAGTAAAGTGTGGAGTGTGATTGGGTGTGTGTCACTATCCACATGTGTGAGTGAGTGGGTGACTGTGTGAGTGTGTGATGCCCAGTGATGGGCTGGTGCCCTATGAATCCGAGTGGGCTCTGGACCCACTACGACCCTGAACAAGATGACACAGTTACAGACAATGAATGAACGAATGAAAGCATTGTAGACAAAGTACCAAAAGCATCTATAACTATGTCCAGGCTCTCATTGTTTTCCCAGCGTGTTTGATGTGGTAATAAAAGCTTAATCGAGTCTATAACAGAAATTAGAGCTCTGTAAAAGTTAGTTTATAAATGAAAAAGGTCTGTCGCCGGACCCTTCACCTGAGCGCACTGCAAGACTCTGCGGCTCTGTTCCTCTCACGTCTTTATATAAATAGGTCAGCACTAATTTTAACAGCTCTAGTTTCTCACCAGCGCTGAGAATGTTCCAGAAAGCCACCATCTGTGCCTCTCTCTCTCTCTCTCGGAAACACAGTCCAGCCCAAGAACTGGACTTCCAAAAATAAGCCGAGTATTTGGGTTTGAGTTTGAACATGTCTTTACTGCTGTAACTAGGTCTGAGCATCGCACTCTGACATCGACACCAATAACTTGAGTTCAGGTCGATTCCAGGTGCAATGTGCAGATGTTTAGATGAAGTAAGGGCTGCGATAACACTGAATTGATTCTGGAGGTGAACCTCAACACAAACGTCGTCATCAGAACTGACCTTCCCCCGCCGCTGCGGCAATATTCACTTCCATTCGATTTTATAAATGTGTATTTATTTTCAAAAAGCCAAACCTGGCTTGTAAAGTGAAAAACAATATACGTAATTAATATTAAGGACTGGCGCCCCCTCCAGGGTGTATTCCCGTCTTGCGACAAGTGATTCCAGGTAGGCTCTGGACCCACCGTGGACCCTGAACTGGATAAGGGTGACTTTGGAATAATTAATATTCATTCATTCATTCATTTTGCGTAATTGTTTCATCGATATCAGAGCAGCAGTGAGTCTGGAGTCCATTGGCAATCACTGGGTGCAAAGCAAAAACACACACTGGACACCAGTCCGTCACACACTCACTCACACACTCATCCAATCACTCATACACACACCTCTGGAATTACCAATTCAATCCTGGGGAAAATGGGGGCCAGGGAGTGAAGGAACAGTGCTTTCTCATCCCTCAACATCCACAGCTCAGAACCTGACCAACACCTCTTACAGCCCCTAGTACAAGGCGGCAGAAATGGCTTCCTACTGTGTGTGTGTGTGTGTGTGTGTGTGTGTGTGTGTGTTTAAATGTACAGACCCCTTAGCAGGATCAGTAAAGTGTCTTTAACTCTTCTCCTGACTGTGACAGTAAAGTTCTTTCCATTTCTGTCTAAAACTGTACAGTTCCACTAAGGGTTAATCTTGTTCAGTGCTGACCCCTTACCTCAAACTCGAATTTGGAGCTGCCGAAGTTGGTCCTCTGCTTCTGCCAGAAGTTGTCGGGTTTGATGATGAGCGCGACGTGGATGCAGGACGGGAACGACTCCTGGAGGATCTTCAGCAGGGGCTTGATGGAGTCCCACTTGGAGCCGCGCATGTCCACGATGACGGTGAAGCCATGCCTGCTGACCTCCTCACTGCCCACAAACACAACAACAACGGCAGCGAGCATCAGTTACCTCCCAGCGTCAGAGTCAGAGCCTCAGAAAAGCCCCAAACCACTACAAGCAGCAAACTACTGAAGTGTCTAAGAATAACACTTACTTACTGTTTCAGCACTGGGAACAAATCCTATCTGAAAACCACAGAAACCGTAAGAACACAGACGGAGAAATGATCTTAAGCGTTAAGTGTCCTGAGTTAGAAACAGCCACCAAAGGAGAGAGAGAGAGAGAAGTGGGGGGAGAGCTCTAACATCCACAGCTGCACTTCCTGTCTGCTCTGACTCCAACAGAGGAGTGAAAACAGCACATCTGAATCACACACACCTCCCTCGACGACAGAGAGAGAGAGAGAGAGAATGAAAAGAGAATGACAGGGTTATTTAAAGCATGAAGGGAAGGAAAGAAGTGAGGAAGGAAGGATGTTTGTGAAAGCAAGAAAGTGAGAGAGACAGACCTACAGAGAACATATGGAGATATTGAGAGATATAAGAAAATAAAAGTTATTTAAAACTCCCACAAGCCCCACAGCAGCGTTCTCCCCGCGTCTACACAGCCCTGTTCAGAACGCCTGCCTTTAAACGAATAAACCGATCACTGTTCACCCCGTCCAGCGCTGTGATTGGACAGACGCAGACGAGGGGGCATCAGAAGTGTACGGGTGTGTGTGTGTGGGGGTGGGGGTGGGGGTGTGTGTGTGGGGGGGGGGGGGGGTGGGGTCTTGTTTCACAGTGTATGGGTTGGTGGGCTCCAGGTCCAAATTAAGATTTTTTTTATAATATGTCCCCTATAGAGTATAAAGGGTAAAATATGAAGTGAGGAAGAAAGAAAGAGGTGTTGTGTCAGAACAAGAAAGATCACTGTATGCCTTAGGATTTATGATGAGTGGAAGACAATGACAGAAAGAAGGAAAAGGAGAGAGAAAGAGAGAGAGAGAGGCAGGATACCATGTTCTCTCTGATATCCAGGAGGCTCTGGAGTGTGTGTGTGTGTGGCAGTGGGTTCTGGAGTGTGTGTGTGTGGGGGGGGGGGGGGGGGGTGTGGCAGTGGGCTCTGGAGAGTGTGTGTGTGTGTGTGTGTGGGTGTGGGTGTGGGTGGGTGTGAGCGGTGGGAGGGTGTGTGGCAATGGGCTCTGGAGTGTGTGTGTGCGCGGTGGGAGGGTGTGTGGCAGTGGGCTCTGGAGAGTGTGTGTGTGTGTGTGTGTGTGTGTGAAGGTGTGTGGCAGTGGGCTCTGGAGTGTGTGTGTGGGGTTGGAGGGTGTGAGGCAGTGGGCTCTGGAGTGTGTGTGTGGGGGTGGGAGGGTATGTGGCAGTGGGCTCTGGAGAGTGTGTGTGTGTAGGGTGGGAGGGTGTGTGGCAGGGGAGGGTATGTGGCAGTGGGCTCTGTAGAGTGTGTGTGTGTGGGGTGGGAGGGTGTGTGAGGCAGTAGCGATACTAGCATTACTCTGTTCCTCACAGGGGTTTTTATCCCACTCAGGACAACACACACCTCAGAGACTGGACCCCTGGTGCTTTACACACCCCGAGATAAACACTCCACTCTTATTCATCAGTGAGAAAACAGGACTAGAGCTGCCATCATTTCCAGCCTCCTCATTTGCATATGTACACAGTGTGATTTTCAGCAGGAGCTGCTTCACGGACTTATTATTTCAGCTGTTCTATGAGCAGCAGATACACTCTGACTCTGATCTGGGAACAGTGCAGCGGTCCCAGGGTCCGCATCGTGGTGGATCACAGCGCTCGGAAAAGGCCCTGGGGCAGACGCTAACCCACATAAAGTCCAGTGGCTGCTGCTGCGCTGCGTTCCCTCGTCTCAGGCTCACGCTCGGCTCCACCACCCCCTCTGAGATCACACACACACACACTGAGACCGACTAAACTGCCCTGACACTGCCCTCACACGGTGCCTCCTCTGAAACCAAGGGTGTTCATCAGGGAGTGTGTCTCCACAGGCTTTACTCCGGACACTGGAACACTGCTGTGAGGATCTGATGGCACTCAGCTGCGAGAGCTTCAATGACTTTAGGTTCTGACGCTGTAAGATTCGTCACTCACTGACTTTAGTAAAGATCTGATTTTAAACAAATAAATGGAACCCAAAATAAATGGAATCCACAATAAATTTATTAAAATAATTAAATTAGTGTTGCGCAGCAGGTAGGTGTCACACAGCTCCAGGGACTTAGAGGTTGTGAGATCAATTCCCGCTCCGGGTGACTGTCTGTGAGGAGTGTGGTGTGTTCTCTCTGTGTCTGCGTGGGTTTCCTCCGGGTGACTGTCTGTGAGGAGTGTGGTGTGTTCTCCCTGTGTCTGTGTGGGTTTCCTCCGGGTGACTGTGAGGAGTGTGGTGTGTTCTCCGTGTCTGAGTGGGTTCACCCGGAGCGGGAATCGAACCCACAACCTCCAGGTCCCTGAAGCTGTGTGACTGCGACACACTACCTGCTGCGCCACTGTGCCGCCCTTAATAATAATAATAATAATAATAATAATAATAAATTTAACAGCCTGCAACAGCCTGACCTTATCCCATCACCCTGCCCCCAATACACACAGATACACACACACACACAAACACACACACACTACCTGGGGATGCCTGCGAGGTACGCGATGAGACGACGGAGGTCCTCCTGTCGTATTCTGTCGTGGTTGCTGCGGGCAGGGAAGGTGAGGACCGGACCACCGCGTCTATCCCTGCCCCCTGTTGAACACACCACACACACACACACACCTTAAACATGGACCACAGTCTTGTGATTACTGAATTTATGCTGAGTGTCAAATACTGGAAAAAAAACAACTATAAATAAAACATAGAATATGCTTATATGAGTTGGCCCTATAACCAAGAGGCCACCAGTTCAAGAGATCCGCCCCTCGTCACGGCCCCAGTCCACTCAGGTGTGCAGCTCCTTGCAGACCCACACAGCTCTGCTTTCAGATGAGTCCCATCTCCCGGTGAGGAAACAAGCTCAGGAAAACAACAGGAACAGGAAAGTTGGACCTTGGGGTTCAGAGCTGAGCCCGGATCCACGCGGATAGAGGTGGAGCTGAGGACACGACTCCTCCCACTCAGTCTGGTTCCCTGGATACCTGTCAGTGTCGTCCTAATAGGAAGCACCTGGTGGTCACTGATGAGGAGTGGAGGACGAGGAAGAGGAGAGTGGGGTGGGAGGTGGCTTGACACAGTCCGTCAGCACGACGGGTCTCAGAGTGTGGTCAATATCATGGTGTGTGAGACTGTGGGCTCCAGGACATTAGTCTCCACCCTACAGCCCCTGATTCAGGCCCCGATTCAGGCCCCAACTCAGGCCCAGTCTCAGGCTCCGACTCAGGCTCCGACTCAGGCCCAGACTCAGCCTAGTATCAGCCCCGACTCAGGCCCAGACTCAAGCCCCGTCTCAGCCCCCATCTCAGCCTAGTATCAGCCCCGACTCAGGCCCAGACTCAGGTCCCGTCTCAGCCCCGGACCCAGCGCCAGCTCAGCCCTGGACTCAGCCCCCTACTCAGGCAATGTCTCGGCCCTTGTCTCAGCCCCAACTCAGACCTCAACAAAAATTGACTAATAAGTATCAGCTGATTAAAACTGCCCTCAGTCACTTGACTGTGACCTCACCTTTAAACTTACTTCTATTTGATCATAGGTTCACGGTGTCGCGGTCTACACAAGAGTTAGAACTTCTGCCTGTGACCATACCTCATTAACCTTCATGACCTTCTCTACAGCTCCACGGCAGAGAGAAACGAGGGAATACAGAAAGGAGTGTGTTCTCTCTGCTTTAGCCGAGCTAAGCCCCTCACACACAAGGCCCTCCAACACAGATTAAACATACTTAACCAATGTGGGTCAGGCAGTTAAACAGCAGCTACACTTCTCTACTGCTCTCTCTCTCTCTCTCTCTCTCTCTCTCTCTCTCTCTCACACACACACGTATTTGCAATATCGAAGGGCTATTTAAAAACCTGTGTTGTTTGTTAAGAAACCAATGTAGGACATTCTATAAACAGTGGTTTGTTTGTTTGTGTTTGTTTGTTTGTTTGTTTATTCAGGGACCTTCCCCACTGTTGGAGCTGCTGGATCTAATTACTATCCATTGCTCTGGGGCTTCTGCATTTACACATGAAGCTCTGCAGCCCCGACTAAAGAAAAGAAAACATACACTCCCTCAGATTTCTATTCACTGGGGGACACATCGGGGACATGAGAGAGAGCATCATCTTCATCACCTCGTAGATCATCATCTTCTGCATCTTCCTGATCATCGTTTTCATCACCTTCTAGATCAGCATCTTAATCACCTTGTAGATCATCATCTTCATCACCTTCAGCATATTCTATATCCTCGTCTTCATCACCTTTTAGATCATCATCTTCATCACCTTCTTGATCAGCATCTTCTAGATCAGCATCTTCATCACCTTCAGCATCATCTATATAATTGTCTTCATCACCTTGTAAATCATCATCTTCATCACCTTCTAGATCAGCATCTTCATCATCTTCATCACCTTCTAGATCAGCATCTTCTGCATCTTCTAGATCAGCATCTTCATCGCCTTCAGAATCTTCTAGATCATCAGCTTGAGCATCTTCTATGTCAGCATCATCTTCACTTTCTAGATCAGCATCTTCATCACCTTCAGCATCATCTATATCATCATCTTCATCACCTTGTAAATCATTATCTTCATCACCTTCTAGATAAGCATCTTCATCATCTTCTAGATCATCATCTTCATCACCTTCTAGATCAGCATCTTCATCACCTTCTAAATCATCAGCTTGAGCATCTTCTATGTCAGCATCATCTTCACTTTCTAGATCAGCATCTTCATCACCCTCAGCATCTCCTATATCATCGTCTTCATCACCTTGTAGATCATCATCTTAATCACTTTCTAGATCAGCATCTTCTAGATCAGCATCTTCATCACCTTCAGCATCATCTATATCATCGTCTTCATCACCTTGTAAATCATCATCTTCATCACCTTCTAGATCAGCATCTTCTGCATCTTCTAGATCAGCATCTTCATCGCCTTCAGCATCTTCTAGATCATCAGCTTGAGCATCTTCTACGTCAGCATCTTCATCATTTTCTAGATCAGCATATTTATCATCTTCTAAGTTATCATCTTCATCACTTTCTAGATCAGCATCTTCATCATCTTCTAGATCATCATATTCATCACCTTCTAAATTATCTTCATCACTTTGTAAATCATCTTCATCACCTTCTAGATCAGCATCTTCAACATCTTATAGATTATCCCCTTCATCACATTCTAGATCATCATTTACACCATATTCTAGATCGACACCTTCTAGATTAACATCATCTTTATCACCTTCAAAATCTTCACCTGAAGCTAGAGGAGGATACTAACCCTAGCAGTGAAATTAAAGAGGTCTGTCAGGTCTGTAACAGCACGGTAGCTGCTGCTGGAAAATGAGTGTCTGCGTGCAGCTGTCGTGTCTGTGAGCTGTTATTTCCCTGAGCGTGTGATTACTGTAACTCTTCAGTACCACACATCGCAGATGGATTTGAAGTCTTCTCTGAAACCAGAGCAACCGGAGGATTCGTTTCATTACGGATAAAACGAGATGCTCTGGAGAAGCTGTGCATGAGTCTAAGCTGCACCATGCCCAATGCCAAGCACCCAGCAGTGGGGTATAAAAGAACATGTGTTGTATGCAGTGATGAGCTGGAGTAGTGTGATTCATTTTTGGGACATGGTTCGAGAGCTGAGAGTGGACACGGGTTTGAGGGTGGGAGCTCACCTGATAGAAAGGCCACCTTCTCTTTCAGAATGGGCAACACCTCGATGGCCTTCATCTCTTCATTTCGGTTGAACCCTACAAAAGAACAGAGGAAGACAGGCCACTGTTAGACCACAATACACACAGCTGGGCAAAAAGACCCCCACGTCATGGAGAGAGACACCCAATCTGGCCTTTTCAGCAGCACTCCTCCTGAAATCATTTACTCCACCACACGCCCCTTATCAAAACTGACACCACTTATGATGTTTAATATCTTTAATATTCTGAGGCAGATGGGGGCTGACTGCCTGTGAGGAGTGTGGTGTGTTCTCCCTTTGTCTGCATGGGTTTCCTCCGGGTGACTGTCTGTGAGGAGTGTGGTGTGTTCTCCGTGTCTGTGTGGGTTTCCTCCGGGTGACTGTCTGTGAGGAGTGTGGTGTGTTCTCCCTGTGTCTGTGTGGTTTTCCTCCGGGTGACTGTCTGTGAGGAGTGTGGTGTGTTCTCCCTGTGTCTGTGTGGGTTTCCTCCGGGTGACTGTCTGTGAGGAGTGTGGTGTGTTCTCCCTGTGTCTGCGTGGGTTTCCTCCGGGTGACTGTCTGTGAGGAGTGTGGTGTGTTCTCCCTGTGTCTGCGTGGGTTTCCTCCGGGTGACTTTCCTCCCACAGTCCAAAAACACTTGTTGGTAAGTGAATTGGTGACTCAAAAGTGTCCGTAGGTGTGATTGTGTGAGTGAACCTGTGAAAGACTGGCGCCCCCTCCAGGGTGTATACCCGCCTTGCACCCAGTGATTCCAGATAGACTCTGGACCCACCGCAACGCTGAACTGGATAAGAGCTTACAGATAATGAATGAATGAATTAATGGGTCAGAGGGATCTGCATCCAGTGCCTGAGACGAACTGAAAAAACATCCATGACCCACACACCCCAACTGCCCAACATTTAGTCACAAACCTGCTTCGAAAACTTAGGGATCTCTATAACAGTTTACTGCTGATTTTTTCCTAGAAGGTCAGATATTTTCAGCCCTTTTCCACCCTCCACCTGCTCCAACCAGACATGCCCTATCCCCCACTGCTCCCCCCCAACAGCTCTGCCCTGATTCTTATAGCCCTTGTCTATACACAATGTGTGTGTGTGTGTGTGTGTGTGTGCGTGTGTGTGTGTAAGACACATCAGCTAACACAAGGCCAATCTCCAAAGACAAGCAATAAACTCATTATCTCTTAATTCAGTTCCAATGCCGGGGGTAAATAATATCACCATATCAAAACAAGTTCCTCCGTCTCTGTTCAGTAGTTTATAGGAGATTATACGTTGTTACAGCTGCAGATAAATATCTCACACTCCTCCAAACAACCAGCTGTGCATAACGACTCCAGCTGTGCAAAATGATCCAAGGCCCAACATTAACTTATTACACAATTTGCATGAAAAAGATATGCTCAAATAAATGAAATGCAAATCGTCCCTTCATGTACATCTCTAGGTGGTTGTGACCCAGACAGGGACTGAGATAAAGCTGCATTAGACATAGTCTCTGGTAAAAACACAGTGTACACTTATAAACACATTGTTATACACAACTATAGATATCTTGTAGTTTGTGGTCACGCTCATTGGGCTTTACCCAAATACAGAACCAGTATCGATACCAGGCCCAAATCAACAGAACTCCCTTTGTTACGGAGTAGGTGGGTCAGTCGCTGGGTCAGTGGTTCCGTCACTCACTCACAGCTACAAATTACACCAGGACCCCCATTCCTCACATACTCACTCACATTTATGCACTGCTCCACAAGGGGGTGCTACTGTGCACTGCATCAGTGAAAAAGTGCCATTGTTTCAAGGTTGTGTCACTTTTCCATACAGTATAACTACTTATTCCTCATCAGGGTCACGGTGGGTCACGTGGCGCTCAGAGGAATAAAAATATTTTTAATGAGTTATTTTCAATTTTTAACTTTTTAAAGCTTATTAATTCGTAAAATTTATCAAATGGAAATTAAGCATTTTTACAGCCCTCTTTAATTCTCAAAAATCTCCATCTGTTTTCGTCAGCCAAAAAACTAAAACCCATGTGTCGTAGCTTATTCTGCCACAGACGTGGGGGGTTTAAATCTGCAATGCCAAACCCACAACCTCTGCACTAACACTGAAACCTGCAGTGCTCAGTACAAAAGACATGCCCCTCCAGGCACAAGCCCTATTTTAAAAAGCCATGCATAAACACAAATGGGCAAAACAACAAATAAACAGATAAATAACCACCCTCTCAGGCCTGTGCAGCTCCCCCACACGCTGACCTTAAAGGAGGCTCCAGCGATGTGGCTAACCTCTGTGTGTGGTGTATTATTGATGTTACAGTGGGCTCTAGAAACCTGGGGAGGGGGGGGGGGGGTCATGTTCTCAAAGCAGGAAGCCCTGGCCTCTCTCTCGCTCCACTATTGATTCCATTAGCTCAGAGAGAGTCAGCAGTGGTCAGGCTCAGCTGCACATTACAGCACATTACGTCATTGGGCTAAACTGCCCAGTGCTGCCTGGCCTCGGGGAAATGATCAGTTACTGCAGAGAGCTCCGGCAAAAGGGCAGGCTGCATGTGGAGCTGTAGTACAAGACCCTCCAGCAGTGTGTGTGTGTGTGTGGGAGGGGGTGGGGTGAAGGATAGAGATATTGACCTCATCTCAGGGCTCCTACTACCTCATCTATATTCAGTGGATATATATTTGACATATGGCTTACTGCCTGTGTCCTATTGTCTCCGGTCTCGGTCAAAACGCCTCGGGCCTGTCACGGTGCTGACCAGTCCGCGGTGGGGGGGGGGGGCAGGGATACACAGGGCCGCTCCGAGCTTCTGTATAAGCATTAGCCCTATCTTCAAGAGGCTGCACGTGTTGGCTTAAACAGTTCTTAAGTCCCCCAGCAATGGGCGTGGAGCTGTGGAGCCGTGGTTCTGCATCCTCCGGAGAGATGGAGCTCCATCCACTATGTTTGGGATGTGTTTCAGAAATAATCTGAATAATCTGATCCACAACGAATCGTTAACACCAGCTGCTCTTGTGGCTAATGGCCATCAAAATCTCACATCCAACGCTCCACCATCAGCTCCCAAGCCTTCCCAGGAGAGTAGAGGCTGTCACTGCTCACAACACCAGAAGCAAAAGCAGGCAACGGTTCATTTAATCTTTTTTTTTTTTTACTGTAAAGCTGCAATATTGCTTCTCTAAACAATCACATTTGAACCTTGAATGTCAGCTACAATGGCCCTGGGGTGTCACGGCTGAAATCCACGACAAGCAACCCTGTCTCTGTAGAGAACACATTCACTGCAAACGGAGCTCAGTTACGTAAAACCCCAGTCACGGACCACCGACAGCAACATCAACAGATGACCATCTGACCTTTGTCCTGCTAGAAACAGCATGCAGAAGTTGGAGACGACATGGGACTCACATACACGCTACACACATCATCTGTACAGTGATTAAAGCACTGCTCTTGACCTGACCCTGCGTCATGACGTACGCTATGGATCATCTGCATCTAAAAGCCATAAAGAGCTAAGATCAAAAGAATCTGAGTTATAACTCCAGCTTTACTTTAGAGGCATAAATCTACATTATCAGAATGGCTTAGTGCCATGATGAGTGAGATATTTACAGCAGAGGATTCTCAGTCTTCTCTTTTTAGAAGCGTTAACTTTCTGGCAACCAGAACTCACTTGACTAGGCTGTGCACCCTGGCAGCTCGTCCTCCTGCCTCCAAATCCCTGCACAATAATAACCAGGAAGACAGAAATAAATACACCCAGAGGAAAGACACATATTCTAAACAAGATCTGCTCTTAATCTCATTTACTTCTCCCTGATGTGATTACGCTCTATTTGAAATTAGGGCGAGTGACTCTTTGGAGAACACTGGGGAGAATCTGGAGTCAGCAGTGCTATGCTAAAAGTCAACAAAAGGAGGCTGATTCCCAGCATTACACTAACATAAACTACATTTGAAAGTGGGGAGTCAACAGTGCTACGCTAACAGTTAACAAAAGGAGGTGGTCTCTCAGCATTACGCTAACATAAACTACATTTGAAAGTGGGGAGTCAACAGTGCTACGCTAACCGTTTACAAAAGGAGGTGGTCTCTCAGCATTACGCTAATATAACGAACTACACTTGAAAGTGGGGAGTCAACACTGCTACGCTGACAGTTAACAAAAGGAGGTGGTCTCTCAGCATTACGCTAACATAAACTACATTTGAAAGTGGGGAGTCAACACTGCTACGCTAACAGTTAACAAAAGGAGGTGGTCTCTCAGCATTACGCTAATATAACGAACTACATTTGAAAGTGGGGAGTCAACACTGCTACGCTAACAGTTAACAAAAGGAGGCGGTCTCTCAGCATTACGCTAACATAAACTACATTTGAAAGTGGGGAGTCAACAGTGCTACGCTAACAGTTAACAAAAGTAGGCGGTCTCTCAGCATTACGCTAATATAACAAACTACACGTGAAAACGGGGAGTCAACACTGCTATGCTAACAGTTAACAAAACAAGGCTCTCTCCTGGTGATACGCTAATATAACGAACTACACTTGAAAATGGGGAGTCAACACTGCTACGCTAACAGTTAACAAAAGGTGGCGGTCTCTCAGCATTACGCTAACATAACAAACTACACGTGAATATGGGGAGTCAACACTGCTACGCTGACAGTTAACAAAGGAAGGCTCTCTCCCGGTGATACGCTAATAAAACAAACTACACATAAAAGTGGGGAGTCAACACTGCTACGCTGACAGTTAACAAAAGGAGGCAGTCTCTCAGCATTACGGTAACATAACGAACTACACTTAAAAGTGGGGAGTCAACACTGCTACGCTGACAGTTAACAAAAGGAGGCGGTCTCTCAGCATTGCGCTATCATAACAAACTACACTTGAAAGTGGGGAGTCAACACTGCTACGCTAACAGTTAACAAAAGGAGGCGGTCTCTCAGCATTACACTAACATAACAAACTACACGTGAATATGGGGAGTCAACACTGCTATGCTAACAGTTAACAAAACAAGGCTCTCTCCTGGTGATACGCTAATATAACGAACTACACTTGAAAATGGGGAGTCAACACTGCTACGCTAACAGTTAACAAAAGGAGGCAGTCTCTGAGCATTACGCTAATATAACAAACTACATTTGAATGTGGGGAGTCAACACTGCTACGCTGACAGTTAACAAAAGGAGGCGGTCTCTCAGCATTACGCTAACATAACGAACTACACTTGAAAGTGGGGAGTCAACACTGCTACGCTGACAGTTAACAAAAGGAGGCGGTCTCTCAGCATTACGCTAACATAACGAACTACACTTGAAAGTGGGGAGTCAACACTGCTACGCTGACAGTTAACAAAAGGAGGCGGTCTCTCAGCATTACGCTAACATAACGAACTACACTTGAAAGTGAGGAGTCAACACTGCTACGCTAACAGTTAACAAAAGGTGGCGGTCTCTCAGCATTACGCTAACATAACAAACTACACGTGAATATGGGGAGTCAACACTGCTACGCTGACAGTTAACAAAGGAAGGCTCTCTCCCGGTGATACGCTAATAAAACAAACTACACATAAAAGTGGGGAGTCAACACTGCTACACTAACAGTTAACAAAACGAGGCAGTCTCTCAGGATTACGGTAACATAACGAACTACATTTGAATGTATGGAATCAACACTGCTACGCTAACAGTTAACAAAAGGAGGTGGTCTCTCAAGATTACGCTAACATAACAAGCTACACGTGAATATGGGGAGTCAACACTGCTACACAAAAGGAGGCTGGTATTCACTGAAAGCAGGGCTGTTATAACCAAGAAGAAATATAAACCACTCAACATGGAATCTGTTCACAGAACAAGTCCGGCCCTTGAACACAAATGCCAATCAGCTTTCTGAAATGCTGCGAGCTGAGGGGGGCGATGAGATTGTGGCGCTTGTGCGGAAAGTCCCCCTGGAGGAGATCTGCGCAACAGCAAAAACACACTGAAAAATCAGATACTTTATCAATTACTGAGACAAACACAGCAAACTGTTCTCAAGGATTATTCACGGTAATTTGAGCCTTGCTTTTGAGTATTTTGGCCACTCTCTCTGTTCACAGACTTAGGAGTTTGGTCTTGTGTGACCAGTAACTGCACGGAGGGGTTGCCCAGATGGCCACCGCCTGGACACACTGCCTTTGCAGAGTTTAGCAAAATTGAACTAAAACATTCCTCTGATCCATTACAATAATAACACACTGCTGTGTAGGTGCTGAGCACTAGGAAGGTGCTCCATGGCCACTGGGTGATGTGAGGTGTTAAAAACAGAGCAGAAACATGGTCATACACATATAAAAACCACAAGACACTTCCCTCTGGGTTGTATATTGTATAAAGTTGTCTAAAGGAAAGAAAACAACATGAAATATGAAATCTGTCCAGAGGCTCTCAATGTCAACGTCCAGACAGTCCTCTCTGAATGACAGTCTCAGCACATCCAACACCCTCAGCCCATCTCACTGTGCTCAAATACCCTTAAGGCAAGCTCAGACAGGACCAGGAAACAGCAGGTTTCTTCATGGACCCCTTGTGTATTTCACCTCAACAGAACGTCCAGACCACAGAGCTGTTCAAAGAGCAGACTTCACTGGCTTTATGGCTGTTTATAACGTTTTCAGAATAAATAAAATGCACAGAGTTCTCCAATACATACACATTTCCACCCTTACTCTCAGTTTTTCCAAAGTAACCTACAGAGAGACGTCGAGGTGTGGGCTCTCAGACAGGACACACCAGCAACTTCTTTGTTGCATTTGCAGATTTTCTTTGTTTTTGTCAATTTCCTATTCCTCAGTAAGGAAAAGGAGGTTGGGAATACGTGACAACTACACCTCCTTTCAGACCCATGATATTAACCTGACTTGATAGACACACCCAAGTCTCTTTGGATCAGAAGCCAGAGAGGAGGTTTAAGTGTTGTTTATCTGATGGTGGCAATTCTGGAGGTCCCAGTTAGGAATATCAAGGACATCATCTTAGATACGTTCACCTTACACTTCACTGACTGTATGGATTGTGAATGAACTAAGCGCAGGGTGGTCTCTGATTTTTGCTCGGTCCTGTATCTTTGGTGGTGAATTAGGATCGTTCAGGTTGACTGTGCTCATACGAAGGAGGTGAAGAGTGTGATGGCAACTGTCGGTGTGACTGTCTGATCACTGCTTTGATGTTTATTGAAGTTCAGTTCATGGGGGGACTGCTGTGATCAGAAGAATTATTGGTTCAAGCCCCTGGACCACAATGTATCTCCGAACTGACCCCAGTCCTCCCATCTACCCTGAAATAATAATAATTATGAATAGTCATAATCCAACTTCCACTGAAGAAATACTTTGCTGGAACGTGGCTCTTTCTGGGAGCCACTGTGTTTTTTCACCAGCTCAAGCCTGAAGCAACAATCGAAGGAAAACTGGTGCTCAGCGGCAGAAGTCCAATCTCACAGAGTGTCGGGAACATCACGCTGCACTCCCGAGAACAACACTCAGCTCTCTCTCAGTCCCAGAGCGGCCAGAAACACTTTAACACCCTTCGCCGTGAGACACTGGGCATCTGCACATTCTCTCTCCCACACCAGCAGCCCAGGCCTGGTCAGCGAACCTCACGTCACCGAGGATTAGAGCTGGGTTTATTTCAGCGTATACACTCCTCGTTGTTTTGCACTGCTCCCGCTTCAACAGCTTCTCATGTTTATGCAATTGTTGGATACATATATTGTACTGTAAATTTCCCCCCGCACTGAGGTGGCCACTCCTGTGACAGTGGAAGTAGATTAAACTCAGGGTCTGCTGGACACTGAAGGTGTCCTCTGGCGAGAGGAAACAAACTGGACGAGTAGGGAGGCCTTGCCCTTACAAACAATACAGGACATTAATCTGTAATAAGCTTTAATTATTATTATTATTATTATCGTTATACTTATATAGCGCCTTTCTAGACACCCAAGGACGCTTTACAATCTACACTGCTCAGAACGCTCAATTCACACACACTGGCGAGAAGCGGCAGCCAAACGCGCACAGCGTACTCTCAACCAGAAACGACCGTCCACCTGGAGGACTGCATCGGGCACAAGGATTTCACCCAGGACAGAGCGCCAATCCATTAATGCAATGATTGCAGCACTCAAGATTATCACTGGCCTCAGCTCGACTGTTTCTGTGTGTGGTAAACAATGTCAGGCTCTGACCGATCAGCTACGCTACATTTCAGAAACGGCAAGAGACCTTTCTTTAGTTAGTCCACTAAACTGGACAATAACCACACGGTAACAGGCAGAATATCAATGCGTAACCGGTGGCAGTGAGTCATGATGCTGGGGGGGGGGGTTGGGGTGTGTGTGTGTGTGGAGGGGGGGGGGGGCTGTGCTGTGAGGCTTGGCGCTGCAGGCAGGAAACGTGGTGGTGTCTGGATCTGGGTACTGCTCGCTCTCCTACCCAGCCCCTCACTCTAATCACGCTGGGATGGAAACTTTGACTGTGTGTGTGTGTGTGTTTGCACGTGTGTGTATTGGCCAGTGCTAAGCTACATGTCCTTTTTTTGTCTCAGGTGTAAATATAGCACAGCCTGAGAGGTAACGCTGAGCCGTGTCCTCAGTTTGGGATAAAGCCTCAGTCATATCGCTGAGCTCATGGCCCCACTGCTCATCCTAGTTGGCCCGGGTCGATCCAGTCGGAGCAATGGGGACTGGGTGATGTGACTGGAAACAGCTGGACCTAGGTCAGTTAAAAATAATAACACAAAGCATTGTCCACAAGACAAATCTAAACCCATTGGAGACAGGATTCGGGAGCTGAATTAAAGTAATGAGGAATCAGAGAGCGAGACGTGAAGAAGCCCCAAAATGTCCCATTGTTTTGAACGTCTAATAACTTGCAAACCTACAGTGACAGCACTGTGCAAATTATTATACAACCTATACACCTGCAAAACACCAGACTCAACTGAGTCTGTCCAATCACAGGCTTGGACCCATGTGAGTCTGTCCAATCACAGTGGTGGACCTGTCTGAGTCTGTCCAATCACAGCACTGGACCTGATCAAGTCTGTCCAATCATAGCACAGGACCTGTCCGAGTCTGTCCAATCATAGCACTGGACCTGACAGAGTCTGTCCAATCACAGCACTGGACCTGTCTGAGTCTGTCCAATCATAGCACTGGACCTGACAGAGTCTGTCCAATCACAGCACTGGACCTGTCTGAGTCTGTCCAATCATAGCACTGGACCTGTCTGAGTCTGTCCAATCATAGCACTGGACCTGACAGAGTCTGTCCAATCACAGCACTGGACCTGTCCGAGTCTGTCCAATCACAGCACTGGACCTGTCCGAGTCTGTCCAATCACAACTATGGACCTGACCGAGTCTGTCCAATCACAGCACTGGACCTGACCGAGTCTGTCCAATCACAGCACTGGACCTGACTGAGTCTGTCCAATCACAGCACTGGACCTGTCCGAGTCTGTCCAATCACAGTGCTGGAACTGTCCGAGTCTGTCCAATCACAGCACTGGACCTGACCGAGTCTGTCCAATCACAGCACTGGACCTGACCGAGTCTGTCTAATCACAGCACTGGACCTGTCTGAGTCTGTCCAATCACAGCACTGGACCTGTCTGAGTCTGTCCAATCACAGCGCTGGAGTGAGCTCAGTCCAGTGTGTTTCTCTCACACATCAGCGCCTCTGAACACAGCCAGCGTACAGCATGAGTTACGGCTCCCCAGCTTAGTCCCTCTGTTTCTCGCCTCTGTCACCCCCCCACCCCCACCCCGGCCCCTCCACTGGCAGCCTTCACCGCCCCATTCCCATACCGCTCTTTTATGGCTCTGTTCACAAGCCCTGATTGCTTGTTGTTACACAGCGCAGCGAAGGCCAGGACGCAGCCTGAGAGTCTCCCTCAGGGATAGCAGGGTCACCCTCTCGTACAGTACGGGCCCACAGTCAAACACCTCCCTTCCTTTACTGCGTTTCCAGGAAAAACACCATTAAAGAGGAGCCGTTTCTATTTCAGAATACGAAGATATATTTCCAGCGTACAACACTCAGGGCTCCTGTGGACAGCTGTGCAACATAATAATATCATAAATTATGATAAATAATAATATAATAAAATTGTAATTGTGTATCTTTCGTGTATAAATGCCACTCAAAATGCTTTAAAGAAATTCTGTCATGAATAAATTATGAATAAAAACTGAATAAATACTTTGTAAAACATTTAAATCATAATTTTAAATGAAACTAAAGATGAATGTAATTTAACATGAAAAAAGACATTTCTGTCCCTCTTTTAACAGTGAGAAGACACCTCAACTCTGTGGGTCTGAAAGGAAGTGTAGGAGTCAGGAAGCTCTTAGTGTGTAAAGGGAAGAATAAAGCTGCGGTCTAAGCCTTGTCCCATCAGCGGGAGACGGAGCGTCTGAGTTAAAGTCCATTAAACTGAAGATCCCTCTGAATGAGAGTTGAACAAATTGAGGAGTGGTCTCTGAGTTTTGCACAGTAACCCTGGAAATGTGGGAATCACTGAGGGAATCTTCTTAAAATCACACTTTCATTCTGCGTAGTCTCTGAGACAAACTGTCTCTCTGAACCAGTGAGAGAGACTCATCTACATTCAGAACCAGGCCTCAGCACAGAACCAGGCCATAAACATCCACCCCAACCTGCACAGAGCCAGCAGTGTTTGTGTGATTCAAATGCATTGTGTTTTTGTGGCAAACTGAACATGCAACAACAGGCTAGGGCTGGGCAATTAATCAAAAGCTAATCGAAAATCGACTTTCAGAACTTCTAATCGACATAATCTTATCTACATCGATTAACCTTTTTTTTTCCTTTTAATTCTGTTATGTCCCCAATGCGTGTTCATGTTCTGTCCCTTTAAAACCACATTACCACACTGTAGTCAAGTGAGTCTGCTACATGGAAGCAACACGGAGGAGAACCTAAACGCTGAGGCCGACCGAGCAACACGAGCAGGTCGTACCAAAGATAAACACAGCGTATGCGGTTTGGACGTACAGTGGAATCTCTACCTACGAACTTGATCCGTTCCGTGACCAAGTTCGTAAGTAGAAAAGTTGGTTTCTCGAGTCAATTTTCCCCTTTTAAAATAATGGAAAAAGTCATCCTTTTTGCACTGATATATGTTTACAACACTCTCAAATTAGTAAAAAAAAAATACATGTAGCGTTACTAAAAATAAAAGAGAAATACAGTGGAAACAGTAATAAAAAATAAATAAAGTTGTAAGTGGTTACACATCGCTACCTTGAAGACGTGACGACTGGCTGGAGGAGTAACACAGGCATTGGCTGTATGACGGGAGGTGGGGGGGGGGGTAATAACGGAGAGTAGGCGGGTGAATGTGGGGAGACGAAGCGTAGATACGGTTTAACTTAGCACGAATTTCGATGTCTGCTATTTACGCTAATGCTAAATTGCTAAAGCTACAATTTGCTAATCTTAAAAGCTCACTCAAGTCTGGGCGCTGGGAGACTCGCCTATTGGGGTCAGTGGCCATTTCCAGCCGCCGGCTCGGAGGAGGCTCAGGTTCGTTTCTAGAGTCATGGTTCGTTGGTGGAGGAAAACATATTCAAATGCCTGGTTCGTATCTTGGAAAGTTCGTTAGTAGAGGCGTTCGTTAGTAGAGGTTCCACTGTACTGTGTTTGACTATAGTTAAGACGACACTGAACAAAAACAAGTCAAATGTAAACACTGAGAAAAACTGTTTCAGTGACAAAAGCACAATCAGAAAAAAATATCCCAGCTTTAACACCGGAGCATATTACAGCAAAAGCCTCGTCACTGAACTATGAGTCAAACACAAACACAAAATAACTGTTCATTAATCGTAATCGTGATAAAATGTACAGTTAATCGTGATATTGATTTGCGCTCACATCGCCCAGCACTACAACAGACCCAACAACAGAGCAGCTGACATGTGTCTCACAGGTGAGAATAAAAAGCTAATCCTCGATCCAGCGCTTTCACAAAAATATAAACATATCTGATACTAAATATATTTCACTAGGGTTAGTATTATAATTATCATAGTATTGTTTATTATAAAAATATAATACACAAAACACCTCACCACAAAAATGTGTATAAAAGTCCCCACAGTGGTATTCTCCCATAAATAAAGAAACTAGAGCTGAAGAATGTGGAGAAAAACATCGAACTGTCATTTCTGATCAATGATGTGATTGTGATTTAAATGAGTTTCTAAACCTGAAGATTCAAGTCTATTTTAAAACTAAGATCTGTCTTTAATTCTGAGCGAGGAATGCAGAGCGTGTCCGACTGCCTCTGATTGGTCTAACTCTGTTACAGAAGATAAAAATCCTTGTTGAACCCTGTAAAGATGCTGTTGTGTATAACACAGACTACTTTATTTTAAAATGAAATATTGATATAAAAATGAATGACCTGTAAACTCTAAATAGAGCCTCTTAAGTATTAGAAGTGTAGTATTAAAGATAACCTAAAAATGAAGTATTAATATGATAGGTCGATCTTTAACATCAAAATCCCAGTCTATAAATCGTCTAAATCAAAACTCACACATCATTTTGGATACAATATTATCCCCAAGAAAAAGCAACTGCAGCGCTTTTTCCAGATGGAGCTCATAACGAATGCAGCGCCCAATAAACTCTTCACTCGTCATTTTCACACTACTTCATTCTTTCATTCATTCATTGTCTGTAACCCTTATCCAGTTCAGGGTCGCGGTGGGTCCAGAGCCTACCTGGAATCATTGGGCGCAAGGCGGGAATACACCCTGGAGGGGCACCAGTCCTTCACAGGGCAACACACACATTCACTCACACACTCACACCTACGGACACTTTTGAGTCGCCAATCCACCTACCAACGTATGTTTTTGGACTGTGGGAGGAAACCGGAGCACCCGGAGGAAACCCACGCGGACACAGGGAGAACACACCACACTCCTCACAGACAGTCACCCGGAGGAAACCCACGCGGACACAGGGAGAACACACCACACTCCTCACAGACAGTCACCCGGAAGAAACCCACGCAGACACAGAAAGAACACACCACGCTCCTCATAGACTGTCACCCGGAGGAAACCCACAGAGACACAGAGAGAACACACCACACTCCTCACAGACAGTCACCCAGAGGAAACCCATGCAGACACAGGGAGAACACACCACACTCCTCACAGACAGTCACCCGGAGGAAACCCATGCAGACACAGGGAGAACACACCACACTCCTCACAGACAGTCACCCGGAGGAAACCCACGCAGACACAGAGAGAACACACCACACTCCTTACAGACAGTCACTACCTGCTGCGCCACCGTGCCACCCCCACTACTTCATTTTTAGGTTATATTTTCTTGAATAAAATCATAGTTTTTAATACTACACAACCATCACTACCCCTCCTTGTAAGCTTCCACCATGTACTCACCAAAACCTTATCACAAAACTACCATCAAATGATACACAGGGGACGTCTTATCTTTCCAAGAGGCGTGAAAGGCTTCAGACGTCTGGTTACCACCGTTACAATAACATGGAGAATTACACACAGAATCAGCCCACCCCTAAAGTCTCAGAACCATATCTTAATGTTGTAAATACGCAGATATTTTCAGAAACGTTTAACACATCCATCCAGTTCTTCACAAGCAGCGAACAAACACATGAACCTCCATCTTCCAACACCTTTCTCCTCTGCCACAGATCTCCAGCAGTGCCACACCATACCTGAAAGTCGGATGAGGCTCATCCCAGCCTGAGCGAACTGCCAGCTGTGGATATCCACAAACGTGCCCATGTCAAAACACTTACAACATGCCGTCACATCAGCTGCTAACACAACACTGGATCCTGGGGGGAATGGGTGGCAAAATGGGCTCTACAAGGAAGAACAGTAATGGTCAGGGGTAGTTAGGAAGGCGGTACCACCTTCCAGCTTGTAACTTGCCTACCGTAAGAAAGATTTACTAGTGTTTCTGGGACTGTGTGTGTGTGTGTGTGTGTGTGTGTGTGTGTGTGTTCTGTGAAAGAGACTTTTGGCAAGCAACATGCGGTGGTCAGGGAGTGTTGGAAGAGCTTGTGTAGCCTCCTGTTTAATCTCTCCAACAATCCCTGGATCCTTGACAGTTGACTTCTAAAGCAGTCTGGTCTTTTTAGTTTGACTCAGAATCTGGAGCCCACCAACTCACACACTGTGAAACAAGACCACACTCACAGTTTTCTGTGTGGTGCCCAAATCAGAAAACAAGGGACAATACGAGCCATTCTGACGTCAAGGGCGGAGACTGTTGAATGGCCCCACCCCTCATCTGAGTCTGTCCAATCACAGCGCTGGACCCGCGTTTATGTGAGATCGCGAAGAGGAGGTTAAATGCAGCCAAACAGACACAACGAGCGCAGAGAAATAAGAAAAAAAAAACGAGTAAAAGCACAAACAGCGAGGAAGAGAACTGAGCAAAAACAGCTAAAACAGCAGCTTCTGTTCACCTCGCTTGGGGGTGAGTTGTGTGTGGCTCCTTGTCATTTAAAGGAACAGGTGCTGAAATTGGCCGTACTTGATACGAAAAGAAGTCTATTTCCTCATAACGGAGAAGGCTTTGATTATGCAGTGAGCTGTAATGAGTTTTAAAGCTTGTGATCCGCTGCCGTTTAAACAGCTTCATAACCATTTAAAAAGCAGTGAGTGTAAAAAGCCCTGGACTTTTCCAAACACTAACTTAATTATCTCATCAGCGAGTGCTGCACCAGCGTCACAGTCCACTGCTCCTCATCAGAATAACATCAGAGCTTCTCTTCTCGGGACTTTAAGAAGATTAAGATTAAGAAGTGGATGGGAGTGGGGTCTCGTCAGAATTGTTCTGGGAGCAACACACCAACTAGTAAACGAAGAATCCTTGCTCTATTTAACCTACCTTTCTCCGGAGTGGGGCCTTGCAGTGTGAGGCGTCTCTGTCGTTCCTGCATGAAGCCCACGTAGAGAAAGCGAAAGAGAACCGAAAGGCTTGCCATGACTGGTTCCAAATCGCTCAGAAAGCACAAACAAGTCCAAGGCCAAGTCCTTGAAGAAAAAAGTCCTCTTGCTTTTGTTTATCTCCAGATGGTGGTCATCGGGTCCTTGGGTGCTCTCGCTATAAAGTGACCCCCCTCACCTCAGGCTAAAAGAGGCAGTGGACCCGGTCACTATTCCATCACTGGACGCGTGTCAGCTAAGGGGAAGGGTCTATGAAGGGAGGCTAGATGCTAGCATTCTTCAAAGGGAGGACGGTACGGTGCCGATGGAAAGGACACACAGCTGCAAGGGCACTGAGGCAGTGTCCATCAAGTCAAACACAATCCACCCTCTGCCTTAAATCAGCTGATCGAGTGTGACCCCCCACCGTAGCCTCCGTTGTTTAATTATAACCCCCAAAGGGAAGGTGGGATTTAGCATGCCCTTTTCCAGAGGGCCTCTGCGATGACCTTGGCTCCCACGAGCGAGCGATTCGGCCGCACAGAGAAATCCCCACTCTCTGTTCCAACGTCGTCAAATCACTGATCGAATTTAAAAAGCCGGAGGGTGCTGTTAAGTGTCCTCTGCCTTTCCAGTCGAGGCCAGTGAGGTCGGGGGTTACACAAGGCTCCGTACTGGGGCCCTTGTTCTTATTATGAGGCAACACCAGCAAGTCCATAAACTGCTCTGAGAAAACAGTAAAGCACTGAGGCATTAACAATAAAGCTCATTGGCACAGAAGGGAGAGCGGCACAGAGGACATTTCCTCACAATAACATGAGGGTTCTCACACCACACAGGGTCACTTTCACAGGCCGACAGCTGCCTGAGCACAGAGGGCCAGCACTGTCTTATTCACCAGCCCTCGTTTCTGTCTTCATTCACGCTCACTGGATCTCACCAGCTTCCAGAACAGATAAGAGATGAGAGATAAGAGATGAGAGACACGTGTCGTTATTAAACACATCACATATGTCGATTATTCTGCTACTAATACTGATGTAGGTGATGATACCTCTTTAACTGGAATATATATCAATTTCTATTTGTTTTTGGCGCCCACCAACCCACACACTGTGAAACAAGACCACAGTCAGTTTTCTGTGTGCTGCCTAAGTCTGAAAACACGGGGTAAAACGAGCCGTTCTTGTGCAGTAAAGAGATAGAGAGAGAGAGGAGAGAGAGAGGAGAGAGAGAGATAGAGAGAGAGAGAGAGGAGAGATAGAGAGAAGAGATAGAGAGAGAGAGAGAGAGAGAGAGAGAGAGGAGAGAGAGAGAGAGAGAGAAGAGATAGAGAGAGAGAGAGAGAGAGAGAGAGGAGAGAGAGAGAGAGAGAGGAGAGATAGAGAGAGAGAGAGAGGAGAGAGAGAGAGAGAGAGAGAGAGAGAGAGAGAGAGAGAGAAACATTCTTTGCAGTGCTTTTGTAAACACATCTGCGTATCTGGAGAGCCTTCCAACCCACAAACCCCAAAACAAGACAACCCAGTCCGTCCCTGTGTGTTGACTAAATCAGAAATCACGGGTCAAAACACAGAGCGGGAGGAGAGAAGAAAACCGAGCCAAAATGGTGAAAACAAGAGCGAAGGAATAAAAGAAAGAGGGAAAACTGAAAATAGGTGTGGAGCAAAAACGGCAAAAATTACAGCGCAGAAACAACAAGGAGTTTCAGCTCATGCTTCTTACTGTTCCTCGTGAACGGCGAACGGCGAGCGGCTCATTATCGGGCGTTCTGAACAGGGCTGTTAAGGCCCGGGGGGGGGACACTGCTGTGGGGTTTTGACCAAAGCGGGTCACAGACGTTTCATTAAGAATCAGACCTGTGTTCCACTGCAGAGATGAGCTCCAACTCATTTACGAGCTTAAAAACGTAAAAATACAGCAGTAACATTTAGAAAACTGTGAATGCCTGTGACTACAGAGACACGGAGCATGTGCAGTAATGAGGGAACGGGGTTCCTCACTCCAACCCTTCAGTCACTGCGAACATCTGAGGGAAAAAAGCTGGCCCTGTTTTGGTCAGATTTCCATTTAGAAACGGGGGAAAATAGCTCAAAGCGAGAGACCGCGGTGGCTGCTCCTAATTTAGGACGCACTGCTCTTATTTTGTTAATTGTAGGTCTCTCAAACTGGGTTTCAATGTCATACACAAGCGCCCCACCCTGAACTCTGAACACACACACACACTCTCACACTCCGAAAAAACAAACTCGGACCTCACTCGGATCTCACTGACCACTTCTCACATGGCGTTTCTTTTAAACACACGTGCCCTTCGACGGTCTGTTACAAACAGCAGGACACATTTCTGAGGCTGAAACCAGGGTCCGGTTTGGTCTGGGTTTGCAGGCTGCCGTCTCTCCCAGCAGATGTCAGTGTCGCCTGAATTACCCACAGTCCTCCTCTCGCTCATGAGCAAAAACAAACACGCACTGCTTCCCTGCCCCCACCTGCAGCCCACAGCAGGAAAACAAGCTTTAAGCAACAATACGGGATATTTTTACCTTAAAATTACAGCTTCACAATCATTGGGATTCTCCCGTGAGCTGGAACTGGGAGAACAGAGCCACTGCTCAGTGCTCAGCCCTGCAGAAACCGCACTATGGAACTCTGCAACTGTACTGGGAGGGCAGAAACAAAACTATCAAATTTTTCCTAGGGTTATTTTAATGAATACACAACATGGCCAAATGATTGTAGACACATGCCCAGCTGGTATTTCCCTGCTGTTAGAGTTTCTGCTTTACACCAGACGTTGGAACATTTCTGTAAGAATTTAATGGCATTGAGCACTGAGAGCATTAGTGAGGTACTGAGGGGGTGATTGGGGATGAGGGGATGTGTATAGCATCAAAATAGGTTCTAAATTTCTGAGAAACCAAAAACAGAATCTAAAACCAATGGCATTTTATATTTGAGAAAACGTTAATATTATACTATTAATACAAGCAGTGATATTGAAGGCTCCTCTGACAGATGTGCAGCAACAGGCCTGCTCTCTGATTGGACAGCAATGACATCATGGGTGTTTTATTACACTCCAACTCAGGCCACGCCGGACCCCTGACCCTGGAGGTCAGCGGCAGCTTTTGGGTGCTTTGTGAAATGCACTGGGAGCCCACAGCGTGATCAAACACACCATCGCTGCAATGTACACACCGTGGTCAGTTCATGGTCAGGCCTCATATTCTGGGCGAAGCAACAATGAAAGGACACAGTTAACCATCTGACACTCTTTTAGGGACACCATCACAGCTCTGCGGCAGGACTGGGTCAGGATTCGTCTTCCTGTCACACTGATTCATCCCTGTCCTCTCCGAGGTGGACAATCATCTCTGCCCTCGGTAAATATTCAACACACAATACCCAGGAAACACGGAACACCCAGGAAACACCCAGGACACACAAGACACCCAGGAAACACAAGACAGCCAGTAAACACAAGAAACCCAGGAAGCACAGGAAACACAAGACATCCAGGAAACACAGGAAACACAAGACACCCAGGAAACACAGGAAACACAAGACACCCAGGAAACACAATACACTCAGGAAACACAAGACACCCAGGAAACACAAGACACCCAGGAAACACAGGAAACACAAGACACCCAGGAAACACAGGAAACACAAGACACTCAGGAAACACAGGAAACACAAGACACCAAGGAAACACAGGAAACACAAGACACCCAGGAAACACAGGAAACACAAGACACCAAGGAAACACAGGAAACACAGGAAACACAAGACACCAAGGAAACACAGGAAACACAGGAAACACAAGACACCCAGGAAACACAGGAAACACAAGACACAAAGGAAACACAGGAAACACAAGACACCAAGGAAACACAGGAAACACAAGACACCCAGGAAACACAACACACTCAGGAAGCTCAGGAAACACAAGACACCCAGGAAGCACAGGAAACACAAGACACACAGGAAGCACAGGAAACACAAGACATCCAGAAAACACATGACACTCAAGAAACACAGGGAACACAAGACACCCAGGAAACACAGGAAATGCAAGACACCCAGAAAACACAAGACACCCAGAAAACACAAGACACCCAGAAAACACAAGACACCCAGGAAGCACAGGAAACACAAGACACCCAGAAAACACAAGACACCCAGGAAGCACAGGAAACACAAGACACCCAGAAAACACAAGACACTCAGGAAACACAAGACACCCAGGAAGCACAGGAAACACAAGACACCCAGAAAACACAAGACACTCAGAAAACACAAGACACCCCGGAAGCACAGGAAACACAAGACACCCAGGAAGCACAGGAAACACAAGACACCCAGAAAACACAAGACACCCCGGAAGCACAGGAAACACAAGACACCCCGGAAGCACAGGAAACACAAGACACCCAGGAAACACAAGACACCCAGAAAACACAAGACACTCAGGAAACATAAGACACCCTGGAAGCACAGGAAACACAAGACACCCAGGAAACACAGGAAACACAAGACACCCAGAAAACACAAGACACTCAGGAAACATAAGACACCCCGGAAGCACAGGAAACACAAGACACTCAGAAAACACAAGACACCCCGGAAGCACAGGAAACACAAGACACCCAGGAAACACAGGAAACACAAGACACCCAGAAAACACAAGACACTCAGGAAACATAAGACACCCCGGAAGCACAGGAAACACAAGACACCCAGGAAACACAGGAAACACAAGACACCCAGAAAACACAAGACACTCAGGAAACATAAGACACCCCGGAAGCACAGGAAACACAAGACACTCAGAAAACACAAGACACCCCGGAAGCACAGGAAACACAAGACACCCAGGAAGCACAGGAAACACAAGACACCCAGAAAACACAAGACACTCAGGAAACATAAGACACCCCGGAAGCACAGGAAACACAAGACACCCAGAAAACACAAGACACCCAGGAAGCACAGGAAACACAAGACACCCAGAAAACACAAGACACCCCGGAAGCACAGGAAACACAAGACACCCAGGAAACACAGGAAACACAAGACACCCAGGAAACACAGGAAACACAAGACACCCAGGAAGCTCAGGAAACACAGGACACCCAGGAAGCACAGGAAACACAAGACACACAGGAAGCACAGGAAACACAAGACACCCAGGAAGCACAGGAAACACAAAACATCCAGAAAACACATCACACTCAAGAAACACAGGGAACACAAGACACCCAGGACACACAGGAAACACAAGACATTCAGAAAACACAAGACACCCCGGAAGCACAGGAAACACAAGACACCCAGAAAACACAAGACACTCAGGAAACACAAGACACCCTGGAAGCACAGGAAACACAAGACACCCAAAAAACACAAGACACTCAGGAAACACAAGACACCCAGGAAGCACAGGAAACACAAGACACCCAGAAAACACAAGGCACTCAGGAAACACAAGACACCCAGGAAGCACAGGAAACACAAGACACCCAGAAAACACAAGACACTCAGGAAACACAAGACACCCAGAAAACACAAGACACCCAGGAAGCACAGGAAACACAAGACACCCAGAAAACACAAGACACTCAGGAAACACAAGACACTCAGGAAACACAAGACACCCAGAAAACACAAGACACCCAGGAAACACAAGACTCTCAGGAAACACAAGACACCCGGGAAGCACAGGAAACACAAGACACCCAGAAAACACAAGACACTCAGGAAACACAAGACACCCAGGAAGCACAGGAAACACAAGACACCCAGAAAACACAAGACACTCAGGAAACACAAGACACCCTGGAAGCACAGGAAACACAAGACACCCAGAAAACACAAGACACTCAGGAAACACAAGACACCCTGGAAGCACAGGAAACACAAGACACCCAGAAAACACAAGACACTCAGGAAACACAAGACACCCTGGAAGCACAGGAAACACAAGACACCCAGAAAACACAAGACACTCAGGAAACACAAGACACCCTGTAAGCACAGGAAACACAAGACACCCAAAAAACACAAGACACTCAGGAAACACAAGACACCCAGAAAACACAAGACACTCAGGAAACACAAGACACCCTGTAAGCACAGAAAACACAAGACACCCAAAAAACACAAGACACTCAGGAAACACAAGACAACCAGAAAACACAAGACACCCCGGAAGCACAGGAAACACAAGACACCCAGAAAACACAAGACACTCAGGAAACACAAGACACCCTGGAAGCACAGGAAACACAAGACACCCAAAAAACACAAGACACCCTGGAAACACAAGACACCCAGGAAGCACAGGAAACACAAGACACCCAGAAAACACAAGGCACTCAGGAAACACAAGACACCCAGGAAACATGTGACACACAGGAAACATGTGACACTCAGGAAACACAGGGAACACGAGACACCCACAAACACGTGACACACAGGAAACACAAGACACCAAGGAAACACACAACATCCAGGAAATACACCTGTTGCTGATCCTATGCAGAGTAAGGCTGGGAACTGTGATAATTACTAACAGTAACAGTACAGGCTTCAAATAATCAGTTTAATACTACCATTAAAACAATATCTAAATTTATACAATTTACAATAGTTAGTGTGTGTTGTGGTGGTATAAGTGGATCAGACACAACAGTGCTAAAAGGTTTTAAACCCCTCAGTGTCACTGCTAGACTGAGATTTGTCCTGTGGGCAGTATCCTGTGTCCAGGATACTAGAGGACTAGAGGACAACCGAGATGAGCTACTGTCTCTGACTTTACATCTACAAGGTGGACCAACGAGGGAGGAGTGTCTCACAGAGTGGACAGAGAGTGGACACAGGGTTTAAAAACTCCAGCAGCACTGCTGTGTCTGATCCACTCTACATCAGCACAACACACACTAACACACCACCACCACGTCACTGTCACTGCAGCGCTGAGAATGATCCACCACCACATCACACCTGCTCTGTGGGGGTCCTGAGTGCCCAAGAACAAAGTGAAAGGGGGATAAGAAAGTATGCAGAGCATCAGATGGACTACAGTCTGTAAGTGTAGAACTACAGAGTGATCGGAGTGGACAGCTGACAGAGGGGACAGTGAGGAGACAGTGAGGAGATAGTGGATTAAACCCTTGTTTAAACCGTTGTTTAAACCCTTGGCTCCTCAAATTGTAACAGAATGGGAATAACATGAGAATCCGGAACAAAGAGGGTCCCAGCAAACTCAACCACATCCTACACCCTGGACGCTTCAGGCTCTGACTCATTTTACATCTCGTCCCTTCAGACAAAAACCAGTCACAGAGCACTTGCCATTTCTGACCTAATTGGCCACTAGAGAGTGAAATGAAAGAAGACCAATTATTTGCTCCCTGGAATCTGTCTGGCACCCGGAGTCAGGATCAGACGCCCAGACCGGAGGAGCTGGAAGAGCCGGAGGAACCAGGGGAGCTGCTGTGAGCCACACAGACCCTGAGAGAAACAACTGACCACGCTCACCAGATCATATATATATATACAGTATAAATAGCAAATCATTTAAATTCTATGTTTAATTTAAAACAGTACAAAGACATTTTAAATGTTGAAACATGAAATTAGTTTTTTTTTTTTTTAATATTTGCCCATTTTGTATTTGACGACCTTAACACGTTCCAGAAAAGTAGTGACAGTGTGGTGTTTCTCACTGTGTCCCTTAGCTCTCCTATAACAGCACCCTGTGAGCATTTGGGAACTGAGGAGACAAGTCGCTGTAGTTTTGAAAGTGAACTGCTTGTTACAGGATTTCAGCTGCTTTTTGTTTCATAAAGCCCCAGTTCTTTTCAGTGGGGGGCAGGTCTGGATTAGTTTAGCTCATGGCCTCTTTTACTAAGGAGCTGTGCTATTGTAATCCATGCAAAATTGTGGACTGGCCTCATCTCATTGAAATAAACAAGGCAACAAATAAATAAGAAGTTGTCTGGACGGCAGCATGTTGCTCTAAACCCTGTACATATCATTCAGCATTAACGGTGCCTTAACAGATGTTGTCTGGACGGCAGCATGTTGCTCTAAACCCTGTACATATCGTTCAGCATTAACGGTGCCTTCACAGATGTTGTCTGGACGGCAGCATGTTGCTCTAAACCCTGTACATATCGTTCAGCATTAACAGTGCCTTCACAGATGTTGTCTGGACAGCAGCATGTTGCTCTAAACCCTGTACATATCGTTCAGCATTAACAGTGCCTTCATGGATGTGACACAAGTCACCCAAGCCCTGTGCACTAATACCAACCCCCCCCCCCCCCCCACACACACACACACACACACACACACACACAGTTCAAAAGGCTGTGTCCACGACCATTTTAGATTGTGATTTGTCAGACACAGGATACTTTTCCACGTCCTGTCAGTCTGTCTTAAATGAGCTCAGGCCCAGAGAAGGCAGCAGGTTTCTAGATCCTGTTTATATCTGGATCTGTTTATATATTTATATATATATGGTTTCTTCTCTGCGTTTATGAGTTTTAATTTGGGTTTGTGGATGTGGTGATGAACTGTGTTCACAGACAGTGGTTTTGGGAAGTGTTTCTGAGCCCATGCAGTGAGTTCCACTAAAGAAACCTGTCTGTTTTCAATTTAGCACTGTCTGAGGGCTAAAAGACCACAGCCAGAAAATACTGGCTTTGAAGCTTGTCTCTTACATTTAGAGATTTCTCCACATCTTTTTAATTATTTTATGGACCGTAGATGATGAAATCCCCAGATTCTTTATTATTTTAATTGAGAATATTTATTCAGAAATGATTTCACTCTTTGCCCATGCAGTCGTTTGTATCTGTTCTGACAACAACATTGCAAAACTGCTTTGTGCTAAATAAATTTTGATTGAGTGGTAAACCCACTTACAAAGCAGTATTACAGGTATATACCCAGCCCAGCAGTGACTCAAGATTTAACTCGAACCCTGGAGACTTGACTCAGATCCACAGCCCAGAAACTTGAGACTAGATCCAGACTTGACTTAGACTGCATACACCGGCATGTTTTCATTTATTATTTTCATAAAGAATCATCCAGACATATCCTAAATAACTGGAAATTTGAAGTCTACAAAAAGCACAGAAAAAAAAAAACATGTACCAACACAGAGTGCCTCAGTCCCCTCTGAAATCCAGAAACTAGATGCAGAGATGCCTCTTCGCTGCCTCGCTCTGAAATCACGTTAAGAATGTAGTGGAAGTGCAGAGTCATGCCTGTTTACGGGAATAACTCACAGTCGCTGGCAGAGAGGATCTGCAGGGCCATGTTTTCTTATCCTCAACATCAAGCCCAGCCTTGCTGCAGGCGTCCTCCGCTGCACTAGGCTGCTGCAGAGAGGCCTGGCTCCACAGAAGCAGAACACAGCCAAGGTTTGCTCCAGCTACAGTATCCTCCCCCTGCTCGCTGCTGTCTCCCCCCACACACACACATCACAACCCTGCAGCCAGTACAAGGGCCTCAGTGCACAGCTCCGCGACAGGGCCCATAACACCATCCGAGCGTGCCATTGGCCGAGGTCTGTACTCTCTGGGATGTGATTGGTCTGGAGGACAGGTAGGGGCAGGACAGATCAGCTGACGATTATGATCTGAGCTTTGGGAATCGAGACTTCGCAGCTATGGCTGAATGCTCTCGAGGAACAGGGTGCTCACGGGAGCTTTTGCTAGGGATCACTAGGAGGGGCTGCTCTCGAGGGAGAGATAATAACAGGTCTTGCAGTCTTTTAATTATTATAAATGCTAGATTTACTTCTTCGAGGGGCTTGAGCTTAAACATAGCAGAATACAAAGGAAACGTGCACTATGCAAAGGCAATATAATTTTGCATTCATAATAAAATCATAAAGAAATAAATATTTCTACCACATGCAGTGGTCAATCACACAGAACATCACCAACACCCAATCGCCAGCCCATTACAACTACAGCTGGATCCCTTTACACAGAAACAGAGGCGCTTTGCTCCTCACGATTCCAGGGGGAAACTCCTTGGGGGGCAATTACTTCTTCTGTTTACATTGGGTAAACATGCTAAAATTAGCCGTGCTGCACCAAGGCCAGGGTGCTGTTCAAACACATGGGGGTACATTTGCATAATGGAGTTTTACGCATAAGCTGATCAGCTGACTTTGCTTTTTGTGTCGCCTGTGGACCCAGGGAAACAGCTCAGAGTGGAAGATCAATACAGTGGAATGGTAAATCAAAGGAGAGCAATACAGCACTGTTCAGCGTCGTCCACCAGGGGGAGCAAATTAATATCAAAATAAAAGTACAAACAAGGGTTTGTAAATATAGTGTGTTAGAGTCACACACATTAATAAGGTATAGTCATCACAAGGACACAACTGAGCTCCGTCCTCTAAAACCAACACAGCAAAAGGCTTTAGGTCATTGGTAGCTTCACAATGGCAGTTCTGGTGAGCCGCTCACTCCTGTCCCGCCTCCAACACATTTCTCAAGCATGCTCAAGATAATGTATTGTGTGTGTCCATTTTGTAGCACTGAAATCCCTGATTATAGCTTTTAGACTGCAAAGATTTAAAGCAACACTGGTCCCGGAAACTCCGGAGTGTCGGGTCTGGAGACGTACCGGTGCAGTCGTTCACAAATGCTGAGCACAATCTGAGATTATCTTCCTCAGGCATGTTCTCTCAGCGGGAAAGAGGAAGCACGTGATTTAGGCTGACTTCACAAGGAGGATAAGTCAGAGTAAAGTCCGGGATGAATGTTGCGGGCGATCGAGTTCACGCACACAACTCCTCCGGGTAAACTCCGGAACATTTCTGGATCACTCTGCATGTGTGAAACAGGCATAGGTTATATTTGGTGTTTTTGCTTTTGGGGCTCCCCCTACAGTTGCAGAGTGTAATTCACTTAAATTAGCCACTAGAGAGTGGTGCTGAGGTGGGAATCATAAGTAAGACACAGTTAAACACATCCCGAGTCAAACAATCATCTCAAGGTGTTCATTCAGGGTAAAGAGAACACCAGCTCCCAAGTTCCATTTGTCCAGGACTTTTATTGTGTATTAACAGCTACAAACTCAAATAAAAGCCTCACGTAGCGATAAGAGCTCCCCTCTTTTCTGTTCGTATGAACAGAACACACTCTCCTGGACTGCGGAGTGACCGGTGTGTTTTGAATCTTTGACCCTGTCCATACCCTTATCCATGAAAGGAAGCCTTTAACACTCTTTACTGTACACACTGTGGAGTGGCTCATTACCTCCTCCACACCACATCCACCCTCTTGTTGACCTTCCCTGGAGGCGGCCCTGGGGCTGACAGGCATCAGCGGAGCTTTATCCAGGTCGTGGCACTGTTGTAACAGGGATGGGATTTAAGCTGGTGCTCACTCAGGGCGATGCCGCCTGAAAGACAAATGCTGAAACATTTGCTGAGGCCTGAGTGGGAATTCAGATAGAGGCTTAACTAGAGGACACTGTCTGGTCAGTACCTGTTGTTATAAGGCTGAGGTTATCAGTTGAGGTCTGTGACTGAGCCTTATAATAAAACACAAACATGTACTGCATTAAGGTGCACCCAGTGTTTACACAGATATACACATTGTTATCTGTTCTGATACAGATTCTGTGAAGCTGATTGGTGACTGCACCGGCTGTAAAAAGCTCTATATCAATACATTTTGAATTGTTTTGGTACAACAGTCCACATTGTCATATATAGTACTGGAGCCACTACAGCACATGGGCTAAGGGTCACCACGGGCACTGGTCAGTGTCAGTGAGATCTTTATAAAAGCCTCCAGCACTGGGCAGTGAAGCATTCACCATCTCTACCCTTTTCCAGACCGACAGCGTAGTCAGCACTCAGTCCAGGCTCAGGGTGGGCTGCTATTGTTTGGGTTTTAAGAGCACTTCCGACGGAGATGTCCATGTGAAGCAGATTAATCTCCCTCTGTCTGGAGCTGCCTCACAGCCTCGCAGCCAAGGGAGGGTCAACACAATGTCCAAACATAACCATGGCCCTGTCAAAAGAAAACAGACACACTACAACAACAGCGCATACACCCTGGGGTCAGAGCATACACCCTGGGGTTAGTGTATACACCCTGGGGTTAGTGTATACACCCTGGTGTCAGCGCATACACCCTGGGGTCAGCGCATACACCCTGGGGTCAGCGCATACACCCTGGGGTTAGTGCAAACACCCTGGGGTCAGCGCATACACCCTGGGGTCAGCGCATACACCCTGGGGTTAGTGCAAACACCCTAGGGTCAGCGCATACACCCTAGGGTTAGTGTATACACCCTCGGGTTAGCACATACACCCTGGGGTCAGGGCATACACCCTGGGGTTAGTGCAAACACCCTGGGGTCAGGGCATACACCCTGGGGTCAGAGCATACACCCTGGGGTTAGTGTATACACCCTCGGGTTAGCGCATACACCCTGGGGTCAGGGCATACACCCTGGGGTTAGTGCAAACACCCTAGGGTCAGCGCATACACCCTAGGGTTAGTGCAAACACCCTGGGGTCAGCGCATACACCCTGGGGTCAGCGCATACACCCTGGGGTTAGTGCAAACACCCTAGGGTCAGCGCATACACCCTAGGGTTAGTGCAAACACCCTGGGGTCAGCGCATACACCCTGGGGTCAGCGCATACACCCTGGGGTTAGTGCAAACACCCTGGGGTCAGGGCATACACCCTGGGGTCAGAGCATACACCCTGGGGTTAGTGTATACACCCTGGTGTCAGCGCATACACCCTGGGGTCAGCGCATACACCCTAGGGTTAGTGCAAACACCCTGGGGTCAGCGCATACACCCTGGGGTCAGCGCATACACCCTGGGGTTAGTGCAAACACCCTAGGGTCAGCGCATACACCCTAGGGTTAGTGCAAACACCCTGGGGTCAGCGCATACACCCTGGGGTCAGCGCATACACCCTGGGGTTAGTGCAAACACCCTGGGGTCAGGGCATACACCCTGGGGTCAGAGCATACACCCTGGGGTTAGTGTATACACCCTGGTGTCAGCGCATACACCCTGGGGTCAGCGCATACACCCTGGGGTTAGTGCAAACACCCTAGGGTCAGCGCATACACCCTAGGGTTAGTGTATACACCCTCGGGTTAGCGCATACACCCTGGGGTCAGGGCATACACCCTGGGGTTAGTGCAAACACCCTGGGTTCAGCACACACACCCTGGGGTTAGTGTATACACCCTGGGTTCAGTGCATACACCCTGGGGTTAGCGCATACCCGATCAACACACCCGATACAGGAACAGAACCCACACCCCCTGGACCCCGGAGCTGTGACAGAGACAGAGAGTATTTTTCACAAATGCATTTAAATCCACTGTCCGTTCTCTTCGTAATGGTCGTGGCCTCTTTGGGTTTATTTCTGTGACCTTTTGTGAGAGAAAAAATGAAAAAGAAATCACTGCAAAGACAATGCTCAACATGAATCCAATTTTAGAAAACGGCAGAAATACCTGTGGGAAAGGAGACCCTTCCCTGCCACAGTTTGTCGATGCACTAAACGGCGCAGAGCTTTTAAAGTTAGCGTCCTCCCAAATGCAGTGTTGTCGTTAGGTGAATAATTGGTCTCGGCTTTTCACAGCGTCTCTGAAAGGCTGTTTTCACCTGCTTCAGAAGCCCCACAGATACAAGACTGACACGTAAAGCTTTCTCCTTCAGTGCAGAGGCTGAAAGAGATGCTCTAGGGCTTTCAGTCCCGTCCAGACCGGGCCGGCCGCTTTGGCCTCTGTCTGATTGGCAGAGACGGTCTGGTAAAGGGCTTTGGCAACCCACACAAAGGCTTCCTCTAGAGAGCTTCTTTGTGCTAATGTTCTCCCTGAGGCCCGGAGAGACCAGCCAGGCTCCACCAAGCTCAGTACGAGCGCCACACACTTCAGTCTCCAATTAGAGAAGAGACTGAACACTGCTGGGAACGGGGCAGAGCGGCTCCATCACTCCATCACAGTCCTCTCCATCACCTTGGGTTTTAAAAAGTCAGAGCAGATCCCACAGGGGGCGGCTGGGGCCTAGGGGCCAGAGAAAGAGTTTGAGGAACTGGAAGGTCACAGGTATCAACCCCAGGGGGAAGGGGGCAGGGGCAGTGAAGGAACAGCTCTGTCTCCTCCCTCAACATCCATGACCGAGGGGTGTGTGTGTGTGTGTGTGTGTAGAAGTGTGTGTGTGTGTAGAAGTTTGTGTGTGTGTGTGTGTGTGAGAGAGAGAGAGAGCATGTTTGTGTGTAGAAGCGTGGGTATGAATGTGTGTGTGTGTGTAGAAGTGTGGGTGTGAATGTGTGTGTGTGTGTGTGTAGAAGTGTGTGTGTGTGTGAGAGAGAGAGAGAGAGAGAGAGCATGTTTGTGTGTAGAACCGTGGGTATGAATGTGAGTGTGTGTGTGTAGAAGTGTGGGTGTGTGTGTGTGTGTGTGTGTGAGAGAGCGCATGTTTGTGTGTAGAAGCGTGGGTATGAATGAATGTGTGTGTGTGTGTGTGTGTGTGTAGAAGTGTGGGTGTGAATGTGTGTGTGTGTGTGTGTAGAAGTGTGGGTGTGAATGTGTGTGTGTGTGTGTGTAGAAGTGTGTGTGTGTGTGTGTGTAGAAGTGTGTGTGTGTGTGTGTGTGTGTGAGAGAGAGAGAGAGAGAGAGCATGTTTGTGTGTAGAAGCGTGGGTATGATTGTGTGTGTGTGTGTGTGTGGAAGTGTGGGTGTGAATGTGTGTGTGTGAGAGAGAGCATGTTTGTGTGTAGAAGCGTGGGTATGAATGTGTGTGTGTGTGTGTGTAAGTGTGGGTGTGAATGTGTGTGGAAGTGTGGGTGTGAATGTGTGTGTGTGTGTGTGTGTGTGGAAGTGTGGGTGTGTGTGTGTGTGTGTGTGTGTGTGTGAGAGTGAGCATGTTTGTGGGTAGAACCGTGGGTATGAGTGTGTGTGTGTGTGTGTGTGTGGAAGTGTGGGTGTGAATGTGTGTGTGTGTGTGTGTGTGTGAGAGAGAGCATGTTTGTGTGTAGAAGCGTGGGTATGTGTGTGTGTGTGTGTGTGTGTATGTGTGTGAGAGAGAGAGAGAATGTGTTAATGTTTAGAAGTGTGTGTGTGTGTGTGAGAGAGAGAGAGAGAGTGAGAGTGTGTGTGGTCATTATTAATAAAAGTCAGCTTGGTTCAGTGCAGCAACCATTAGAGAATCTTGAGGAGGTGAAGAACAGGGAACAAAATCCTGCTGCAGTTGAGGCACGGACTTAAAGAAATATAAAATATCCTGCACCTCTGGGTATTTTTAGATCTGATTATTTAACGCTGTAGCATTCAGCGTCACTGAGGGGAATGTTCAGAGCTAATTGTTATTCTCCATGAAGCTCAGTGAGGACAGAGATAAACAGCATTTAACACTTAACACTTTAACTCATGTAAACTGAAGCTGAAATAATCACAAGACCCAAGAGTGCAGGACAAAATTAACCCTAAAAACACCACCCTAAGAGACTCGCTCCCACACACGGCTGAAACACGAAGCTTTTCAAAGCTGAAAGAGTTAAATATTCAGATCACAAGAGTTATATATCCGAGTTATATTTATATGGCATTTGACAAACACTAGGTAAGATTTAGCATGTTTGCTCCTGGGCTCCCCCTATATTTACAGAGTGTAATTCATTTTCACAGCACTGCCCTGAAACTGAAGGGAAAGGGGAAGGCAGGTTCGGTTTCCTACCCTTCCCCAAAAGTTACATAGTGCAGTTTCTGCAGTGCTGAGCCCGGAGTAGCAGTGACAGTAGCAGTTTTCTCCCTGTTTTCTCCCTGTGCCTCGTGGCTCTCGTGTAGCATCGCTCCCATCAGTCCGTACACCAGCAGGAGTTAACTCAGTTAAACAGCGTCAATGGACTCTCACTTGTGACTTCAGACCGAGTTCATGAAGTGAATCACGATGAAGTCCAACAGCAGACCGCCCACATTCACAAAACACACCCTGCAGACTCACTGTGCCCTCTCTCAGCTCCACTGTCCCCTCACTGTCCCCTCTCTCAGCTCCACTGTCCCCTCACTGTCCACTCTCTCAGCTCCACTGTCCCCTCACTGTCCCCTCTCTCAGCTCCACTGTCCACTCACTGTCCCCTTTCTCAGCTCCACTGTCCCCTCACTGTCCCCTCTCTCAGCTCCACTGTCCCCTCACTGTCCCCTCTCTCAGCTCCACTGTCCCCTCACTGTCCCCTCTCTCAGCTCCACTGTCCACTCACTGTCCCCTTTCTCAGCTCCACTGTCCCCTCACTGTCCCCTCTCTCAGCTCCACTGTCCACTCACTGTCCCCTCTCTCAGCTCCACTGTCCCCTCACTGTCCCCTCTCTCAGCTCCACTGTCCACTCACTGTCCCCTTTCTCAGCTCCACTGTCCCCTCTCTCAGCTCCACTGTCCACCCACTGTCCCCTCTCTCAGCTCCACTGTCCCCTCACTGTCCCCTTTCTCAGCTCCACTGTCCCCTCTCTCAGCTCCACTGTCCACTCACTGTCCCCTCTCTCAGCTCCACTGTCCCCTCACTGTCCACTCTCTCAGCTCCACTGTCCCCTCACTGTCCCCTCTCTCAGCTCCACTGTCCCCTCACTGTCCACTCTCTCAGCTCCACTGTCCCCTCACTGTCCCCTCTCTCAGCTCCACTGTCCACTCACTGTCCCCTTTCTCAGCTCCACTGTCCCCTCACTGTCCCCTCTCTCAGCTCCACTGTCCCCTCACTGTCCCCTCTCTCAGCTCCACTGTCCCCTCACTGTCCCCTCTCTCAGCTCCACTGTCCCCTCACTGTCCCCTTTCTCAGCTCCACTGTCCCCTCACTGTCCCCTCTCTCAGCTCCACTGTCCACTCACTGTCCCCTCTCTCAGCTCCACTGTCCCCTCACTGTCCCCTCTCTCAGCTCCACTGTCCACTCACTGTCCCCTTTCTCAGCTCCACTGTCCCCTCTCTCAGCTCCACTGTCCACCCACTGTCCCCTCTCTCAGCTCCACTGTCCCCTCACTGTCCCCTTTCTCAGCTCCACTGTCCCCTCTCTCAGCTCCACTGTCCACTCACTGTCCCCTCTCTCAGCTCCACTGTCCCCTCACTGTCCACTCTCTCAGCTCCACTGTCCCCTCACTGTCCACTCTCTCAGCTCCACTGTCCCCTCACTGTCCCCTCTCTCAGCTCCACTGTCCACTCACTGTCCCCTCTCTCAGCTCCACTGTCCCCTCACTGTCCACTCTCTCAGCTCCACTGTCCCCTCACTGTCCCCTCTCTCAGCTCCACTGTCCACTCACTGTCCACTCTCTCAGCTCCACTTTCCCCTCACCGTCCCCTCTCTCAGCTCCACTGTCCCCTCACTGTCCACTCTCTCAGCTCCACTGTCCCCTCACTGTCCACTCTCTCAGCTCCACTGTCCCCTCACTGTCCCCTCTCTCAGCTCCACTGTCCCCTCACTGTCCCCTCTCTCAGCTCCACTGTCCCCTCACTGTCCCCTCTCTCAGCTCCACTGTCCCCTCACTGTCCACTCTCTCAGCTCCACTTTCCCCTCACCGTCCCCTCTCTCAGCTCCACTGTCCCCTCTCTCAGCTCCACTGTCCCCTCACTGTCCCCTCTCTCAGCTCCACTGTCTCCTCACTGTCCACTCTCTCAGCTCCACTGTCCCCTCACTGTCCCCTCACTCAGCTCCACTGTCCCCTCACTCAGCTCCACTGTCCCCTCACTGTCCAGTCTCTCAGCTCCACTGTCCCCTCACTCAGCTCCACTGTCCCCTCCCTGTCCCCTCTCTCAGCTCCACTGTCCCCTCTCTCTCTCTCTCCACTGTCCCCTCACTGTCCCCTCTCTCAGCTCCACTGTCCCCTCCCTGTCCCCTCTCTCAGCTCCACTGTCCCCTCTCTCTCTCTCTCTCTCCACTGTCCCCTCACTGTCCCCTCTCTTTGCTGAGAGAGCTGAGGGAGCTGAAATAGTGGAGAGAGAGAGGGGACACCAGGGCCCTTATTAGACCCAATTTAAAGGGACACATTCCCAAATACAATGTTACTGTGCTGCACTAAAATCACAGTGGATTGCTGCAGAAAAACAGAACACACCACACACATTCACTACATTTCCCACAATGCACCAGTGACTTCCGAAAAGCTTGAGAAGCAAATACTTTCTGTCAGAGCCAAGCAATTTTTGCCCAAAATAATGAACTTTTGTAAACATTCAAAAGGAATCAGGCAACGACAGCTGTTTATTTACAGTCGCTTACAACAGAATAATCCCCACAAAACACACATTACACTAAAGCACTGTGTGTTTCCTGGTGTTCGGGCCACACCAAGGTTCAGTTCACAACAGCAGAAGGTGAACAACTACAAATCTCTCTTCCACTTTCTCTGTGATGTGTTTCAGGAAAAAAAATCATAAATAATCATCAAAATAAATGGAATTCATACAAATTTCTTTAGTGTTTATTTGTTCTTCGTTTCTCATCCTTGCTCAAATATTATGTGTTTAACAGGCTTTCAGCTGGAGGCACAGTTGTGGTCCTACGACTTCCCCTGTGCCCCTCTAAACTCTGTGTGTGCGTGTGTGTGTGTGTGTGTGTGTACTCCAGTACAGTCTCAGAACGCCCCTGGTGGACAATGAACATAAAAACAAGAGGCGACTGCTTGGCTCCCGCTTATTAATCACGACTAAAGACACAATCAAAGCGCGCCATGTGGTCCAGTCACTCACCCGTGTGTCCGGCCAAATCCAGCTTGGGTTCACACTTTGGAAGAGCGCAGTCTGCAAGAAACCAGAAAGCGAGAGAGTGAGTGAGTGAGAGAGAGAGAGAGAGATAGAGAGAGAGAGATGAATATAAAGTAGGCTCAGACTTCAAGGAGATGAAGGAGGTTGTTGAAATGCTTTGTTGTGGAGCTCTGAACTTTAACGACACGAGACATGTGGCATAACCCGCCTTCCACGTGTTAGAACACTGGGCCCGTTTACACTCCACAGCTCAAACCGCTTTGTGCTCACGCAGGACGTCATACTCCAGGCAGAGACGTGTAGACAGAGAGTGAAGGGACGGTCCAGTCTCAGGTCTAACTCCAGTTCTGATTGTGGTCACTTCAGATGAAAAGGTCTGGCACTGGGTCACAACTCACTTCTGTAAGAATCTGACTCAATCTGAGCAGTGTTTCACTGCACTGAGGCGTCTATAAGAAGCATCAGCCACAGGTAAACATACACACACACACACACACACACACATATATACATACGTTCCCCCCTCAGCTCAGAAATCTGCTTATACCAGGCTCAAGCCCAGGACGAGCAAAACTAATCCAAACAAACAAGGCCGGGTCTAAAGAGAGTTAGTGTGTGTGTGTGTATGAGAGAGAGAGAGGACAGCTTCCATCTGCAGACAAACCATTAAATTTATTTTTTTTCAGACTCTGCTGCCACTCATTAAAAGTTTCATTCATTCATTCATTCATCTCCTGTCACCACTTCATCCTCAGCATGGTCAAAGTTGGTCTGCTGCTGACCCAGATACAATGGGCACAAAGAAGGAACACACCCTGGACAAGTCATTGGACATTCACCCCGTCGCACACACACACACACACACTCACATAGGAATAGAGTGATTCTGGGCTAAGGTTGGGGTTAGGGTTGGGCTCTGGGACGAAACCCTCACAGACACAGGAAGAACACAACAATCAGGACCAGTCCACGCTCCTCGTCACCTTTTCCTTTTTTCTGACGTCTGATTTGCTCCAGTCTCCAGACGCCGTGAGGGATTTTCTGAGAAGAGCCTCGTCACACCACAGTTTACTTTCTTTAAATAAAAAAATAATTCAGAATTAATCAGGATTCGTTCAAACACAAACCTGACTCACTCAGAAGGAATCGCCCTCAGACAGCAGGTTCTACAAGGGTTCGAGCTTAAAGTTCTGCGTGGAACGATTAGTGTTCTGAGGTGGTTCTTTGTGTGGTGAAATGGTTAGATGTGGCTCCTCTCTCTTTAGAAACGGACGTTGTAAAGATACAAAGAGGACACCACACCCTCCCTCCGTCTGAGGAACCATTTCCCTCATGTACCATATCAACACAGACGGCTCTAGGAATCCTTTTTCATTTTTCCACAAATTCTGGATTATTTTTTTCCCATTTTAATTTTTTGTGGATTTAATTTTTCACCAGGGCGGCATGGTGGTGCAGCAGGTAGGTGTCGCAGTCTCACAGCTCCAGGGACCTGGAGGTTGTGGGTTCGATTCCCGTTCCGGGTGACTGTCTGTGAGGAGTGTGGTGTGTTCTCCCTGTGTCTGCGTGGGTTTCCTCCAGGGTGACTGTCTGTGAGGAGTGTGGTGTGTTCTCCCTGTGTCTGCGTGGGTTTCCTCCGTGTGACTGTCTGTGAGGAGTGTGGTGTGTTCTCCCTGTGTCTGCGTGGGTTTCCTCCCACAGTCCAAAAACACACGTTGGTAAGTGGATTGGCGACTTAAAATTGTCTGTAGGTGTGAGTGTGTGAGTGAATGTGTGAGTGTGTGTGTTGCCCTGTGAAGGACTGGCGCCCCCTCCAGGGTGTATTCCCACCTTGTGCCAATGATTCCGGGTAGGCTCTGGACCTCCGTGACCCTGAACTGGATAAGCGGTTACAGATAATGAATGAATGAATAATTTTTCACCATTTTTTAACTTTTTATTTCTGTTGCTTAGCTACCATTAACCCACGGCAATATGACCCATTTTTAATTGAAATTGTTACTATAATTCAACATGAATCACTAGGATTAGCTGACTGCCACGTTGCCATGACGACACACACAATGGGTGGTGACCGTAAACAGAAGCGGAGGCAGAGCACCAGACGCAGCTCATGCTACAGGGGCTAACAGCGCATGTTCTCCGTATCAAGCCCTAAACAGACTAATGCATCGATACTGGACTCATGCTTTTGTACAGAACCAAGGTTTTAATCAAGAACCTTTGAAGAACGGTCTTTTTTAAGTGTGTACACAATCTGAGCCCATTTTAAAAACAGAGAGGGTCTCGCCACTTGCCATTATTTCTTCACTAGGCTCCAACGATAGCGAGAGTCTTCAAACAAACCTTTCTCATGGGCCTTGTTTGTGCGACTTTGACTGCTTTCAAAAACTGAAACGACTTGATGTTGGAACATTTCTGTGAGGATTTGATGGCATTCATCGCCACAAGGAGATCAGTGAGTTCAGGTTCTGATGTTCCGCGCTTAACAATCGACCAAATGAGCCACTCCAGCTCAGATGGATCACTCCATGGAACAGAGCCACTGCACCGCAGCCCAGTGCTGGGCTTATACCCCTCTAGCCCATGTTCGGCACTGGGCGTGGTGACCTTAGCCTCATGTGCAGCTGCTCCACTCCATCCTCTTTCAGTTCTGCAAACTGTGTGTACACAACTGAACGGTAACATAGCATTAGTCACTTGATTTAAGAGAAAAGCCCTAGCAACAGCCCTCAGGTTTTCTGAATGCAAGACTCTGGCTGTAGAAACACTGTGTGTGTGTGTGTGTGTGTTGTGGTGTAGCACCAGTCTGAGCACATCCTTGCTGATGCTCAGTGATTTAATCAGACTTTAAAATCCTCCACCCTCTATTTTTACACAGGAGAACTGACAAGGACTGATAAGGCGCTGCTGGACCACACTGTGCCCTGATTGGTCATCCAGAACCGACCCGCCCACCTCCCCATCACACAGGCATCTCCACTCATCTGGGATTGGCCGCTCCGGCGCTAATGAGTCCGATATCAGCCTCGATCAGAGAGGCTTTGCGCTTCACTGGTCTCCGCTGAGCTGGCGCGGTGCTCTCGTCCATAGCCCCAGGCAGAGCCCGCAGGCCGCGGGAATGAATGATTTCCTTAAGCCCATTTCCATCCAAACGGAACGGCTTGCTGTGGGTTTGATTGATGCTGACGTATACCTTTATCACCGTTACACATACAGCAGCCCAGGCCTTATCAATAACAGCCGCACAGAGGAAGGGGGTTCGTAGTGTGGGGCTGTATTTCTCTCCAGGGTTAAGGGTGGAGAAGGGGGTATGTGCTCGAATAAATGAGGACACTGGAGAGACTCGTGTCATTGTGTGTGTGTGTGTGTGTGTGTGTGTGTGTGTGTGTCTCTGTCTGTTTAAAGGCCACTGCCTCGGGCCGTCGGACCTCAGTCCTGAGACTTTCAGATCCACCCTTAGGATTCACATCCCTCACCCAGTCACTCATGCGTTCTCTCATGGAATGGGTGAGTGTGTGAAACTGTCCACAGGTATGAGTGTGTGTGAGTGAATGAGTGAGTGTGAACTATCCACAGGTGTGAGTGTGTGTGGGTGAATGAATGAGTGTGTAAAACTGTCAACAGGTGTCAGTGTGTGTGAGTGAATGAGTGTGTGTGTGTGAACTGTCCAGTAGAGAGTAGAATGAGGTATAGTGTGAACTAAGCACTGATGCAACAGTCGTACCATTAACCCTTTCTAACACTGTTCAGTCTGGTTCTTCATGTCAGCTGTTTCCCCCAAATCTACAAGAGTGGAGACAAGCTGGACCCCAACAACTCCAGGGATCTGGATAAGCTCTTACAGAAAATGAATGAATGAATGAATAAAGCTCTCATATGTTTTACAAATTTTAAGCATGTTATTCAATTTGGCAAGAAGGTTTATATTATAAAATTCTCCAAGATGGCGGACGGGTAAAGTCTACGACATCATGTCGTAAAGATTTGTAATAAAAGGACTGAGGGGTTCACTCAGGGGCGTGGTGTCATGGCTGCAGCTCGTCTCCTACTCTCTTTAACATCTGTATCAATGAGTTAGTGCTGTTACTGGAGCAATCTGCATCTCCCGGCCTCACGCTTAATGAAACAGAAGTTAAATTCCTCCTCTACGCAGATGACCTGGTGCTGCTTCCACCCACTGTAAAGGGGCTTCAGCAACATTTGGAGAACTTCTGCCAGACCTTGACAGTAAACCCTGATAAATCTAAAGTCACGATGTCCCAAAAGAAAGCCAGATCTTAGGAAAGCACATATGTTTTCTATCTAGGAGACACCACCCTCCTATAAGTACCTGGGGCTCAAAATCAGTGCCTCAGGAGGCTTTGGTCTGGCAGTGGATGCGCTGAAAGAGAAGGCCTGCAGAGCCCTCTATTCAATTGAAAACAAATTCCTCAAGACTGACCTTCCAGTTCAAATCTGGCTGAAGATCTTCGACGGTGTAATCCTGCCCATTGTGATCTATGGTTGTGAAGTCTGCGCTCCACTCGATGGGACACGCAGAATGATTTTGCACGTCCAAAGAAACTTAGGCCGATTCCCACAACAAGCCTGCAGCATGGGGCACTCTGATCCCAAGAGCTGAACCCTGAAAAGGGTCCCCTGTGTCAGCTGGCCCAGAGACTAACCAACACACTGACCCTAATAATTCCCACTCAAGGACCAGCACTGCTTCCCAAACAACCATCAACTGTAATAGGGAGAATACAGCCTCTGTTGGGGCTACGCTGGGTCCTCTGCTGGTTTACTGCACTAAGCAACTTCTGAATCATGTGTGGAGGACTCTTGCAAGAAATGGGTAATGCTTTATGGCACATAGCTCACAGGTGGATGGTTGCCTAGCTACAAGAAGAATCTAGCTCGGTATTCCCGGTACGGACATTATATGGCAGAATGAGGAGAAAAAGAGAGAGAGAGAGAGAGAGAGAGAGAGAGAGAGAATGAGCGGCCGTACAAGGGTTAATACTGCACTGAATGTACACAGTAGAGTGAGCTGAAACAGACCTGAGGACACAGTTTGGAGCAGTAAGTATTTGTTTTGCAGTGTTAGTTAGTGATAAAAGTGTTATAATCAGTTTGGAGTCACTGAGCATTGAGAAAGGGTTTGCGGCTGCTAACTTTAGCCGGATTAGCTCACTTTTTCTCGTTAGACATTGATTCTGGTAATAAGTGCTTTTCGCCGGTTGCTGTGTGGATTAAAGTTTGACACTTTGTGTTTGTAGAACACGAGCTTTGTTGAGTACAGAGTTATAATCCGGTTTTGAGAGTTACTGAGAGTTACTGGGCGAGTGCTAGCGTCTGCTAACTTTAGTTGGATTAGCTCAGATTTTAGCATTGGAGCATTAGCTTTTCTGTCGGTTGCTGTGGTTATAACGGCTAGTGTACCACCAAAGTTACACTTTATGGTTGTAATGACACAGTCCAGTGTGTATTATGAGTGATATATGGGTTTTATCTTGTAGTCAACATCATTTTATTCGATTACACACATTCCCCCGGTTCAAAATCAAACAGCGCCCCCCAGAGCCATTCGCTACTTTAGTAAACATCACTGGATGAGTGAGTGAGTAAAAGGGAGAGTGAGAGAGGTGTGTGTTTGTCTGTGAGAGAGACACAGGAAGAGTGTGTGTGAGTGCCGATCGTGTTTACGTGAGTTGGTTTACAGTACTGTAAAAGTGAATTACACTCAGCAGCAGGTAGGGGGTGCTCAGGAGACAAAAAAGTTTAAAATTCCTTTAAACACCGCAAACAAAAACACATCTGGAACACTGCACAAACCAAACTCATTCCCAAAACAAACCGAACGGCTTCCTGACCCTAAAACACGAATACAGCCCGGCCCCGGATCTCCTCACCACTCAGATACAGATCCTCACCAAATACAGACGGAGTGACCACAGCCCGGACGTGGAGAGAGGCTTGTTTAAACGGTCCTGGACCCCGAGAGAGGACAGAGTGTGTGGTCACTGCAGGACAGACGTGCACTTCCTTCTAAACTGCCCCAGATAGCAAACAATCAGAAATAAATATCTCTATCGGTTTGAGAAAGAAGTGATCAGTTTAAGAGAGAGATAAAGGTTGAAAGAGAGAGAGAAAAACTTAAAGAGAGAGATGGAGAGAGATAAAGGTAGAGAGAGACATGGAGAGAGTTTTAAATGTGGAGAAAGAGAGAGATAAAGGAAGACAGAGATAAACATAAACAGAGAGAGAAATAAAGGTAGAGAGAGAGAGAGTGAGAGTGAGAGAGAGAGATAAAGGTAGAGAGAGAGAGAGAGAGAGAGAGAGAGAGAGAGAGATAAAGGTAGAGAGATGGAGAGAGAAATAAAGGTAGAGAGAGAGATAAAGGAAGACAGATAAACATAAAGAGAGAGAAATAAAGGTAGAGAGAGAGAGAGAGAGAGAGAGGAAGGTAGAGAGAGATGGAGAGAGAGAGAAAGATGGAGAGAAAGAGAAACCACCAAGACCACCTGGGCTCCATCTCACTGTTGCTCCTCTGGGCCTCAGTGTGTGACAAAGCGAAGCAATTCCATGTTTAGATTCCAGTTCGGCCGGCGAGGAACGCAGAGAAGTCGACTCTGATCTTGTTGGAGAAATCCGGGAGAAACGCAGCGTTCCTGAATGTGCTCCACCCTCTCCTCCAGTGATCTGCTGGGTGCTTTGTGATGGAGGTGGAACCCAAGCTCGCTGTAAATCAGCTGGAGAAAGCCCACAGCCACGTTATTATGCAGAGAGCAGGATCAGACAGCGTGCTTTCAGCAGAGCAGAGCTGCATTACGTAACACTGAGCTTTCTGCTTCCATCTCCAACGCCGCCAGGCCACAGCAGCCTCCTCGCGCTGCGCAGATAATCAGCCACAAACGGGGCAGCACTCTTCCGCACGGAACCTCAGCCTCTCCTCACCACTGCCCCACATCTGGAGACACAATGCTGCATCACTGCTGCAGAGCCACAGGACGACCCCCACAGGAGTGCACTGGCTCAACACACAACACACCACCCTGTGGTCCTTCAGTTACTCACAACAGGAGACAGTTTACCATCACAGCTCAGTTAACGTCCCCTCTCTCTCTCTCTCTCTCTCTCTCTCTCTCTCTCTCTACTGTCCCCTCTCTCTCTCTCTCTCTCTCTCTCTCTCTATTGTCCCCTCTCTCTCTCTCTCTCTCCACTGTCCCCCCCTCTCTCTCTCTCTCTCTCTCTCCACTGTCCCCTCTATCTCTCCACTGTCCCCTCTCTCTCTCCACTGTCCCCTCTCTCTCTCCACTGTCCCTTCACTGTCCCCTCTATCTCTCCACTGTCCCTTCACTGTCCCCTCTATCTCTCCACTGTCCCCTCTCTCTCTCCACTGTCCCTTCACTGTCCCCTCTCCCTCTTTCCACTGTCCCTTCACTGTCCCCTCTATCTCTCCACTGTCCCCTCTCCCTCTTTCCACTGTCCCTTCACTGTCCCCTCTATCTCTCCACTGTCCCTTCACTGTCCCCTCTCCCTCTTTCCACTGTCCCTTCACTGTCCCCTCTATCTCTCCACTGTCCCCTCTATCTCTCCACTGTCCCCTCTCCCTCTTTCCACTGTCCCTTCACTGTCCCCTCTATCTCTCCACTGTCCCCTCTCTCTCTCTCCACTGTCCCTTCTCCCTCTTTCCACTGTCCCTTCACTGTCCCCTCTATCTCTCCACTGTCCCCCCTCTCTCTCTCCACTGTCCCCTCTCCCTCTTTCCACTGTCCATTCACTGTGCCCTCTATCTCTCCACTGTCCTCTCTCTCTCCACTGTCCCCTCACTCTCCCCTCTCTCTCTCTCTACTGTCCCCTCTCTCTCTCTCCACTGTCCCCCCTCTCTCTCTCTCTCTCTCTCTCCACTGTCCCCTCTCTCTCTCTCCACTGTCCCCTCTCCTTCTTTCCACTGTCCCTTCACTGTCCCCTCTCTCTCTCTCCACTGTCCCTTCACTGTCCCCTCTCCTTCTTTCCACTGTCCCTTCACTGTCCCCTCTCTCTCTCTCCACTGTGCCCTCTCCCTCTTTCCACTGTCCCTTCTATCTCTCCACTGTCCCCTCTCTCTCTCTCCACTGTCCCTTCACTGTCCCCTCTCCCTCTTTCCACTGTTCCCTCTCCCTTTTCCCATTGTCCCTTCACTGTCCCCTCTCCCTCTTTCCACTGTCCCTTCACTGTCCCCTCTATCTCTCCACTGTCCATTCACTGTCCCCTCTATCTCTCCACTGTCCTCTCTCTCTCTCTCTCTCTCTCTCTCTCTCTCTCTCTCCACTATTCCTTCACTGTCCCCTCTCCCTCTTTCCACTGTCCCTTCAATCTCTCCACTGTCCCCTCTATCTCTCCACTGTCCCTTCACTGTCCCCTCTCCCTCTTTCCATTGTCCCTTCACTGTCCATCCTCCCTCTTTCCATTGTCCCTTCACTGTCCCCTCTCCCTCTTTCCACTGTCCCTTCACTATGCCCTCTCTCTCTCCACTGTCCCCTCTATCTCTCCACTGTCCCCTCTCTCTCTTCACTGTCCCCCCTCTCTCTTCACTGTCCCTTCACTATCCCCTGTCTCTCTCCACTGTCCCCTCTACCTCTCCACTGTCCCCCCCTCTCTTCACTGTCCCTTCACTATCCCCTCTCTCTCTCCACTGTCCCCTCACTGTCCCCCTCTCTCCATTGTCCCCTCTGTCTCTCCACTGTCCTCTCACTGTCCCCTCTCTACACTTACACACTGTAGTCCACCAGTTGCTCTGCACACTTTATTACACCCTTGTCGCCCTGTCCCTTCAGCGCTCAGGACCCCCACAGAGCAGGTGTGATGTGGTGGTGGATCATTCTCAGCGCTGCAGTGACACTGACGTGGTGGTGGTGTGTTAGTGTGTGTTGTGCTGGTGTAGAGTGGATCAGACACAGCAGCGTCTTGGCGGTCAGTATTTAAAGCAACAGGCACAAATGTGTTTTCTCCTTTTGCCGATACTCTGCCGATAGAGGAGTCCCGGCGTGTGCACGTTCGAGCCGCACAGAGTGAAATTAACCCGAGCAGAATCAGAACTCTGTGTGTTACTTCACTGTGCTTGCTGTTTGTTTGCGGATGACCAGAGGTGAACGTCTAGGAATTTCCGACTTTGTTCAGTCGCTGTTAAAGGAGGACGCCACCCTGGCCACTGCATGAAGGAGGAAATAATAATAAAGGCGCTGTACGGCTGTAGCCCAGTCCGTAACTACATGTAGCACTGGTGCTGGAGAGGGAAAGAATGATCTCAAGGCTGATATCCTGCGGTGAACATATAACAACCGAAAACTGTCTGTGTTATTATAACGCTGTAATCGTACAGAACGACTGAAATTAGGCAGCATCCAAACCGCAGCGCTCTGCGCTCTCTGAGCTAACCTCTAACACAGATGTAATAAAATCCGCCGGTGAATTAACCATGAAAGACCCTCGTGAGTTAAAACACCACTCTGGATTACAGGAAACGCGTACGCTCCATCACCTCCGGGAAATGCCAAAATAATCAAACCATGGGAGATCTATACGTTACGTGGGCACAGAAACTCGATAGTGAACACAGTGAAAGCTCCTCACGAGCACTGAACCCCACCAGCGCGCCACGAAAGCCGTTCACACTTCATCTGGACCCTTGATCTAGAAAACAGACCGTTCAACCCAAGTGCGGAGAAAGGGTTACAATGACCTCCGGGGTTCTCTTTCACAGCGGAGATTCCTGTGGCTTTCTTTTACAGTGGAGACGGAGTCCACAGAGCCGCCGCAGTGGAGTATAAATATTCAGAAGCCGCAGCGTTGCTTTGCATTGCGTTAGACTTCAAAAGAACAGAAAACGATAACGGCGCGGAATTGTCAGCACCGGCCACATCACAGGAGGCCACTTTCTGGCAGAGATGCTCTGAGGAGTTTCCGCTTTCTGCTCCAAGACTGAGGGTTTCAAAGGAGCTCAGGAGGCCTTTCAGTCGTCGGCTGCTCTACTGGAGTCGCTGGAGTACGTCATGATTCTCTCACTAATCGCACGTTATGTGGGGACCCCCGTATTAAACTAGTCACCAACACCAACAACAGACCGTCCACAGATATATCACTGTTTCGGTTCAGATTAGAAACCCTCTCCCACACTGTTTGCTCCACTGCAGTGGCCCTACTGAGGTTAAAGTGAAAGTGGCCTGGAACTCAAGACTAGAAATAAACCATAACCTGTATGAGAGAGTTTGAACAAGTTTGAACAGGAACGCTGTACCATTAATTACTGTTTAAAATGGGTGATGTTTAAAGCAACCACAGATTGTGTTTTTACCCTAAAATTACAGCTTCTAAATCACTGTGGTGCTCCACTGAGCTCTAATAGTGAGAATAGAGCCTCTGTCATTGCTACTCCAGGCACAGCACTGCAGAAATTACACTATGTAACTTTGTAGTTGAGGAGTGAAGTCTAACTCTGATGACAGTTATAAAGCCACTGATACAACACGCTGAATAGTGCCCCTTGTGAAGCAGTTGTTGAACATGTGTGAGTGAGTGAGTGAGTGAGTGAGAGAGTAAGTGAATGAGTGAGTGAGTGAGTAAGTGAGTGAGTGAGTAAGTGAATGAGTGAGTGAGTGAATGAGTGAGTGAGAGAGTGAGTAAGTGAATGAGTGAGAGAGTGAGTGAGTGAGTGAGTGAGTGAGAGAGTAAGTGAATGAGTGAGTGAGTAAGTGAGTGAATGAGTGAGTGAGTAAGTGAGTGAATGAATGAGTGAGTGAAAGAGTAAGTGAATGAGTGAGAGAGTGAGTGAGTGAGTGAGTAAATGAATGAGTGGGTGAGTGAATGAGTGAGTAAGTGAGAGAGTGAGTAAGTGAATGAGTGAGTGAGTAAGTGAGAGAGTGAGTAAGTGAATGAGTGAGAGAGTGAGTGAGTGAGAGAGAGTGAGTGAGAGAGTAAGTGAATGAGTGAGTGAGTGAGTGAATGAGTGAGTGAGTGAGAGAGTTAGTTAGAAGCATTTCCCTGTGGTGCTTTGCGTCTAAAAACAAGGCGAGAACATCCGCAAAACATCCCTCAGCTTATGGCTGGACGATACGAACAAAATTTATTTATGGGGTGTTGAGAAAGGCCTAGCGACGCGTCGTGTGTGCGGCTGTGGAACAGAGACAGAGGGAGATAAAATGGATCACTGATCCTCCGAAGGCCAGAGGAGATGCACGACACACATTAAGTCCGTGGCCTGCTTTTCCCTCATATACAGGGCAAACCAGTTCTCCTACTCTCCAAAGACAAAGATGCCGTCTGCTACTCCAAATCAGGCAGACTGCATCAGGAGGGTGAGACTCCAGGCCTGATCTGCGCCTCTCTCACCGCTCTGGCATTCCTCTCTTTAAGGTGAGTGTTGTGTCCTTGTTGGTACGGTAAACCTATTCCTCTGACCCAATTTACATACTGGTTTTAGTCTGAAATAGTGAGGTTAGGGCTGGACGATACGGCCAAAATGTATATCATGATATATTTCATAATGATCAGTATAAAATCCACTGAAAATCTTCCAAAAACCAAGAAGCATGACATCACAATCAAACATGAACCTATTGGCTTTGTCAATATTTATATATATATTTTTAAACTAACTTTACAATTGAGTGGTGGTGAGGGAACTGGGCGTGTAACCGGAAGGTTGCCGGTTCGCTTCTCAGAGCCGACAGGTCATGACTGAAGTGCTCTTGAGCAAGGCATGTTGTGCCAAGAGCTGCCCACCGATCCGGGCGTGTGTGCTTACTGCCCCCTAGTGTTCACTAGTGTGTGTAAATGTGTGTTTCACTGCACGGATTGGGCTAAATACAAGAACAAATTCCTCTGTGTACAGCCGAGTGGCCAGTAATGATTCCAGTTTGGTCAACACTGACCGGGGGTGAGTAGCAGCCCAAGAAGTTAAGTCCAAAAAGGTCCTACACAGTGACCAAGGCTAAGCAGGAAAGTAAGACCACGAGGAAATGTCCAAACGCACATTGTGTTTAAATCAGCTATGGGGATGAACTGGGCCTGGGTGCCAAGGCCAGAGCGTCTAACCAGCCCAGAGCAATTAGGAGGCCAACTGGAGGAACGGAGACCGAGCAGTGGCCTCCTATCTGAGTCACATTCTGGGTTGATTACACTGAGATTATTAGAAAGTTCATTATTTCTATGGCCAACTCATTTGGTGAGCATCCTTTAATTCCAGTTTGATTGCAGTATGCAAATAGCTATGCCTGGATTTCCCTGAAGGATGTGTAGAGCGCAAGATCATAGCGTCCTCAACAAAACACACAAAAACCGGAAGTAAGAGGGCTTCGTATTAAGCCTTCATTACTACAGATGGGTTAATACATTAATAATCTCTATAGTAATCCACTGCCAATACAAAGGGACGCTCTGGAATAGCTGCAGCCTAAGGTCACCATACATGCCCTGTGCCAAGCCTCAGCTACAAGGGTACATCCACCTACCTTTAGTCTGGGGAGAAACAGACCTGTGGTCTCCAGAGTGACAGAGATCCATCTGCAAATTTGAGGACAAAGTGAAGTGGGGTTCTTGCTCCAGAACATATCTTTTACTAACAAACCGTACTGTATACGTCTACGACTGTGGGGAAACACTGTTCTCTCTGGTTTGTTTACGATCAGAAGCTTTGTGTATTTTAAGGTGGAGCTACATGTTTGAGGAAAAAAAACGACAGTTCACACAGAGCCCTGACCTCAACGTCACTGAATAACGGAGGTGGCAGGGCAAGGGGGCGTCTGTCCCTCAAAAAGTCGACAATCATGAAATATCGACATTCTTTACAGTGACTCATCTCCTCAACACTAGGGGGCAGCAGAGTGGTGCTAAGAGTCAAATAATAGGCTGAACTCCCAATGCTTCCTCAGCGTAAACGAGATTTCGCAGTTGTTTATTTCTCTGGTTAAAAGGCGCTATGGGATTCGGGGGCGAAATACGAAGTAAAGTGTCGGGGACAGGGCTAGGAAACGGTGCTGTCTTGGTCAATTCCACGGACTCCAGCAGCAGGAGCCGAAAAACAGGGTCGACTCCGGAAGGCTCATAGCTGTATGTTACTGAAAAAAACAACAACGTAACCACAGCAACAGCACACGCCATTATGATGCAATTGAATTTTTTTTTCCGTTTCATATTAATTTATAATAATGGTTAATATATCACTGTATCAATCACACACACATATGTATTAATATATCCAATCGGTGCATTGCCTCTCGGTTATGTTTTAACACACACACACACACACACACACTGAAAAACCCTGCTGTCAAACCCTGACCACAACCCATCCTCTGGAGCACCTGGCACTACTGAGACAGCTGACAGAGAGCAGACAAACAGCTGACTCTAGAACAGCCGCCAGAGGTGCTTCGGGAATCAAGGAACTTCAGCACTGCTTAAAGAGGGCAGGTCAGAACCACACACAAACAAACACCCACTGATAATACTCACTAAACCCCCCTAGCCCACCACAACCCCCACAGACCACGCCCACTCCAGACAGACCACACCCACATCCTGCAGACCACTCCCACTATGCACAGACCACACCCACTCCACACAGACCACACCTACTCAGCACAGACCAGACCCACTCCACACAGACCAGACCCACTCAGCACGGCAGCTGTTCTGGATTATTATTAATTGTTATTATAATTCTATTATGATTATTCTTGTTATTATCATTTTTATATTTGTTGTTTATAAGTATGCTCTACATTTTCTGCACTTTATATTTATGTTACATTGTTTATTTTATACAAAATCAGTCATAATTTGAGTCATAAGTTACAGTTGTTTACAAAATAATAAAACGTTTACAAACATTTGTTGGTTTCAACTGAACTTTTTAAACTGTTAAATTGATCATAAAATAAGTCTTTAACATATATTTGTTGCTACAGTATGTTCTTGCAATTAATAAAAATAATAATAATAGGGCGGCACGGCGGCGTGAGTGAATGTGTGAGTGTGTGTCACCCTCTAAAGGACTGGCGCCCCCTCCAGGGTGTGTTCCCGCCTTGCTCCCAGTGATTCCGGGTACACTCCAGACCCACCGCGACCCTGAACTGGATAAGGGTTACAGATAATGAATGAATAATAATAATAATAATAAAGTTCAGTGTTTTGTCATATCTCCAAAAAGATATAGTTGTCGCAACACGACCGTGCTTCAGCTTCGTATTATAGCCTCTAGCCTCTCGCAGACACTGACGTGGGTTTATGGGCAGGGGGCTGGCAACAGGAGGCCAGTCAGTGGAACTGGGAACCAGAGGCAGGACAGGGGGACTGGGAACAGAGAAGTGGAGGTAGGACAGGGGGGGAAGAGGAACAGGAAAGGGGACAGGGGGAGACAAGGAAGCGGAGACAGGCAGCCAAGGGAAACACAACCCATCCCAGAGCTGCTCGAGGGCTGACATGCTGCACCTTCCTCCACCTGGGGCCCACACTCGCAGCCACACGGTCACATCTGCAGACGCGCTGTCGCTAGCTCCACACCCCCCACACCAACACACCCACGGGGGCTTTGTTCGCACGAACCCCTTCCCACCCCCGACTCTGTTAAAACGACGGTGTAAAAGGGCAAAAAAAACAATAAACAAATAAATAAAATGGTGAAAACACGAGCTCGTGCACACACCTCCCCCGGCCGCCCCCTGGTCACTCTAGTGGTCTTACCGGATTTGAAGAACGCCGCTATGTCCGCTCCTCCGTCCCTGGACGCGTCGTCCGCGTCTCCCGCGCTCATGGCTTCGCGGTGCGTGGAGAGCTGCGGCGCCGTGGTCCCTGCTCCGAGAGGCGGGGAGAGAGGAGGGAGCCCTCGCTCTTTTCACGGAGAAACGAGCCGTGTGTGCGTGTCTTCACTCACAGAGCGGAGACCCTCCATCTTGACTGTTTGTGTGTGTGTGTGTGTGTGTGTGTATGGTGAAGGCTCGAGCTCCGGCAGGGGGCGCCACGCGCTCGAGCTCGCGCTGCAGAATGCTGAGGGGGGCGGAGATGCTGTGTTGTTATCCCGTGCGTTCAGGGGCTCCGGAGATGTGGGAGATTCCACAGTTAGCCGGATAACTTCAGCCCAGACTGGGGGACTGTCCCACCGGGAATGTCCCTCGGCTCTTTCACTGTTGGACACGTTAGAGTTGAGGTTTTCTGGTTAGAGTTAAAGTGGTTAAAGGGAGAAATCCTTAGGATACTTGGAATCCCAGGATATTAGTAGGATGTCATAAGCCTAGAGTTAAATAAGTCCAACTGGACAGCAGTCAAACCTGGGCTTAGGTTATCTAGCTAATTCAATAGTCCAAATCGGAGGACTGTCCAGTAAGTCCCTCAGCTCTTTTCCTATTGGATAGATGTTGGGCTTATCTACATGACACAAAGATTATATCTATAGTGATGTCATAAACACTAACGCATGTGCGAGTATCTGTCTATTCACCCTACAGCAGTTGTTTAAGCCTGCTTCAAATACTCACCCAGTCACTCTCTCTCTCTCTCTCTCTCTCTCTCACACACACACACACACCTCTGGACAGATATGCACACACTCACCCAGTCATTCACACACTCAACTGATCACTAACACACTCAAACAATCACTCACACACTCAACCGGTCACTCTCTCTCACACACACACCTCTGGACAGATATACACACACTCACCCAGCCACTCACCCACACACACCTCTGGACAGATACACACACTCACCCAGTCATTCACACACTCACCCAGTCACAGAGTGGGCACACTTTGAAGCAACTAAATTCCCTAAAAGTGTGTGTGTGGATACAGGTAGGTGTCTGTGGAGAGATTATACTTGATAAAGCTGTCCTATGTCGCCCCCTCCTGGCTCTTCCACAGTATTACAGCCAGAGAAGTCTGACTCAGCTCATGCTTTCATTGTTAAAGGCTCGTGCCCAGGACAATGCCCAAACACAACCTTACTACACTGCCGAACACTACAGTGCACTATACTACAGTACATTTACCAGAAAGCCATCACATGTGTCCCATTACTCCCCAACACTAGCTCACAGTTCCTGAGAAAATACCAACTGAAACACCAGCCAATCCAAAAGCTGATTTACATATCTTAGGTTTAGCACTTGTTTTCTAAAGCCTACAGCAAGCCCTAATCCTCATGTATTAACTCTGAGCCCTATCAATTTGTACCTTAATATCATCATTAAAATTGACATTCTTTTTTCCAGCAGATTCACCAATCAACAAAAGTGTTTTAGTACTTACCATTAACATGTTTAAATGGACCACGCTGCACACGATGATACATTCATCTCCCTTAGTGCATCAGGCATCAAGCACAAAATATAGTATCAGATATTATATTAATATCACCACAATGCGAATACTTAGAATCCCAGGATCCTCATCAGTGTCTCATCACCAGTGCCCAGGGATTTCACCTGAAGATTGATTATTTTACACAGAGCTTAATCATTCATTCATTCATTCATTATGTTACCCTTATCCAGTTCAGCGTCGCGGTGGGTCAGAGCCTACCTGGAATCATTGGGCGCAAGGCGGGAACACACCCTGGAGGGGGCGCCAGTCCTTCACAGGGCAACACACACACTCACATTCACTCACACACACCTGCAGACACTTTTGTGTCGCCAATTCACCTACCAACGTGTGTTTTTGGACTGTGGGAGGAAACCGGAGCACCCGGAGGAAACCCACGCAGACACAGAGAGAACACACCAAACTCCTCACAGACAGTCACCCGGAGGAAACCCACGCGGACACAGGGAGAACACACCACACTCCTCACAGACAGTCACCCGGAGGAAACCCAAGCAGACACAGGGAGAACACACCACACTCCTCACAGACAGTCACCCGGAGGAAACCCACGCAGACACAGGGAGAACACACCACACTCCTCACAGACAGTCACCCGGAGGAAACCCACGCAGACACAGGGAGAACACACCACACTCCTCACAGACAGTCACCCGGAGGAAACCCACGCGGACACAGAGAGAACACACCACACTCGTCACAGACAGTCACCCGGAGGAAACCCACGCAGACACAGGGAGAACACACCACACTCCTCACAGACAGTCACCCGGAGGAAACCCACGCAGACACAGGGAGAACACGCCACATTCCTCACGACAGTCACCCGGAGGAAACCCACGCGGACACAGAGAGAACACACCACACTCGTCACAGACAGTCACCCGGAGGAAACCCACGCAGACACAGGGAGAACACACCACACTCCTCACAGACAGTCACCCGGAGGAAACCCACGCAGACACAGGGAGAACACGCCACATTCCTCACGACAGTCACCCGGAGGAAACCCACGCAGACACAGGGAGAACACGCCACATTCCTCACGACAGTCACCCGGAGGAAACCCACGCGGACACAGAGAGAACACACCACACTCCTCACAGACAGTCACCTGGAGCGGGACTCGAACCCACAACCTCCAGGTCCCTGGAGCTGTGTGACTGTGACACCTACCTGCTGCACCACCATGCCACCCGTAATCAGCTGTTTCCACATATTAAAGTTCTGCCTGAAGCTCTGGATCTGCTTTTGATGAAATGATACACACTGACGGTGGGCGGTGCTCCAACAAGGAGTCTTTTTTTTCAGGTGCTTGTGCACCTCCTATTGCTCTCAATATTCTCTCTAGTGTAAAAGGGGTTTTATTCCCCATTAATAAACTGTCTGTGATCTGCTTTGGTCCAAACCCCACGGGCCCCACAGCAGTGTTCTCCCCCTGTGTAAACAGCCCCTGTTCAGAACGCCCGCTTTCAGCACCTGTTCCTTTAAATGATAATGAGCCGCTCGCTGTTCACCCCGACCCCTAGCGCACAGCAGTGAGGAGCGAGGAGCAGAAGCTCTGGTTTAGAGAGATAGATCTTTATTGATCCCAGAGGGAAATTCAAGGCATCCAGTGGCTGTTGCACATAAATACAGTAAAATATAAAAATAATTTAAGGACAACAAAAATGCAGACTCAGGATTTACACAGTTTTGAAAAGCCTTAATTCCTTACATAATTAATTAGTGCTTTTCTAGGCCACATCCTTGTGTCTGAGTTTATTTTCTTTCTAAGCACTGGGTTCCCAGTTTTACACACGAGAATGGCTTCAGTCAACTCTCTGTACATGTAAAGGTAAGTGAAGACAAGTCTGAGAGTCTGGATCAACTCAGATTCAGAGAGTGGAACGTCTTGGAGTCATTCTGAAGCACACTTTGAACTTGGACAGACAGGACTTGGCATAATCTCTACGTGTATCATGTATCACTATGATGTAAACCCGCTGTTTGTTTTACCTAGACTCTGTCTGTTCTCTGTGCTGGATGAAACAGGGAGAGCAGTGGAGAGCAGTCAAAGTGAGTCGCCATAACAACAGCAGCAGAAAACAAACAGTCGGAGCATTTCCCTGATTTTATTTCCTTGAGATTTTCTTTTCTGCTTTCAAATTAGAAATCAGACAACTTGTCATTTCCTGTTCTCCTGTTTGGACTGTACAGTAGTCATGGTCATAGAAACTGTAGTCGAGCTGGCTTTTCTTGCAGGTGATGATTAAGCGGTTAGCCCAATGCTAGTGCTACACAGAGTGATCTGTCATTCTGGGAAAGCAATTAAATATCCGAACAAGTAAAACAGATGCTATAAAATACACTACAATAATAAAAACACTAGTTACAAAATCACCGTAAACTAATGAACCAGGCGAGAGGATCTGAAGGGTAAGGGTTGATAGGCGCTAGGTGGAAGTAAACAGACGTGTCGTTCGGAAAGAAGACATTGTGCAAGTGGTCCATTAACATTCACTGTCAGAAATGGCCCTGACCCCGCCCCCAAACTGTGAAAATCTCCCTGAGCTTAGTGCACAGACAGCTTTCAAATCAAGGAGGAAATAAACATCGGAGAATGAATAATTACAGTCTGAGAGCATTATTAAGATCTCTAATACACAGCTCCTCTTTCTGTGGTTGTGTGGTTCACCTCTGTGATCACGAGAGGGATGTTTACACATGTAAAACTGTACAACCTGGCATTGAGCCGGGTCAGTACACAGCCCCTAAGGTGGCATGGTGGGTTTATTTAGCAAGTCGTGGCCACTATATAGTATTTTGAGGCCACGAAAGACGTTAACCAACTGGAATCCGGTGTTAGACTTAATCTCAAAGGTTAGTTTTGTGGTTGTTCTGCTGCTGATCAAACTTGTGTGCGCTGCAAATGCAGGTCCCTTGGTCCAAGCTTGAATATATTATTTCCTGGACTCAAAATACTATACAGTGGTCACTACTTGTTAAATAAATCCACCATGTCACTTTAGGGGCTTCGTAGAGCAGCACGGTGGAGTGGGAGGTGGTGTCTCTAGCTCAGCTCCTGGGTCCTGGGTTCAGTCCCTGCCTTGGGTCACTGCCTGTGAGGCGCTGTGTTTTCCTTCCTCAAACACATTATTAGGTGGATTGGCTTCACAGGTGTGAGTGTGTGGGTGAGTGTGTGAGGCCCTGTGATGGACCAACACCAACATCTGTTGTTACAGAAAATAAATTAATATTCTTTGCGTCCCTTAGTTATGACATTGATTTGACACCACACCTGACCTCACTGGGGTCCTTGTGTCTGACTTCAGATCCCTCTCAGTGTCTCCCACTGTGTGTGTGTGTGTGTGTGTGTGTGTGTGTCATTGTGTGTGTCCTCTCGCCGGAGAACTCCGTCTCCGTGGAAACCCCAGGAAGCCCGTGTGGTCTCTGACTGACTGTTTGAAGGTCAGTGATTGGTCACTCCCTGTCCTTCCGGATCCCTCCGCGTCCTCGTCTCCGTGACAACAGTCAACACGAGCTCGTTGTCTACGGCAGGAGGAGAGCGGCGCGTGCACAGCGCGCTCTAAACGCATGAACCTGAACACCGACACGAGCATGGATCAAAGCGCCGAACTCCTGAAGCCCCCGACACGCGGAGAGCGCGAGCGCGAGCTGTGGAACCGGAACGCGCGTAGGAGGCAAGCGGCGCCCTCCGGGGAAAAGAGCATCAGAGAGATACAGGTGGGCGGAGCCAGTGATCAGTGAGATAAAGATCAATGGGGTCTGTTGTCAGAGAGGTACGGGTGGGAGGAGCCAACGATCATAGATATATAAATATATATATCAATGGGGTTTGTTGTACAGGTGGGCGGAGCCAGTAATCAGAGTGATTACGGGTGGGCGGGGCCAGTAATAAGAAATATATGAGCAGTTATAGCCTGTGATAAGAAAGTTATTAGTGGGTGGACCCAGTGAAAAGAAGTGCACAAGTGGGTGGAGTTATGGATAAGAGAAGACCTGATTGATTGAACCTGGCTCTGTGCAGACTGATCGCGGCACTGGGCAGTGCTGGTTAGTTTTTTGTCAGACTTGCATCTGTGCCACCGGCGCGTCATGATGTCATACACCGTTCTAATCTCGCGAGTGCAAGGCGGCTGAAGGTTTCAGAACCAGACGCTGCAGTTACTCTCCACGAGCTGCGCGAGCCCAGAGATGGCGTGATGAAGACAGAACTTAATCCTCATTGGTTAGAAGCTCAGTTGAGACCTTGATTTTTTTCTTTTCATTATAAAATGTAAATCTCCTTTATCTCTCTTAAAGGAACACTATACACTATTTTTAACCTTCAAATTATAGTTTTGAAATAGTTGTGATGCTTCACTGACCTGTAACAGAGAGAATAGGGCCTCCGTCATTGCTAACCCACGCGGACACAGAGAGAACATACCACACTCCTCACGGACAGTCACCCGGAGGAAGCCCACGCGGACACAGGGAGAACACATCACACTCCTCACAGACAGTCACCCGGAGGAAACCCACGCAGACACAGGGAGAACACACCACACTCCTCACAGACAGTCACCCGGAGCGGGAATTGAAGCCACAACCTCCAGGTCCCTGGAGCTGTGTGACTGCGGCACTACCTGCTGCGCCACCGTGCTGCCCCCAAAGTATACATGAAATAATTTCAGAATGAAATTTAAAATGGAATCAAAATTCAAATTCAACTAAAAAAACAACAACCTTCCTACGCTTATTTTAATTTGAAATATCTTGTTATGTTTCATTTCAATCTCAAGCTTTGAACCTTCAGTTCGAGCTAAAGGGGCTGAGGGCAGTACTAACACAGACCAGCAGATGGCAACCACGCTCTATTTATACAGAAATGGCGGCCTCCGTGAGCGAGGCTGTTCCAGGTCTTTCTCCTCCAGTGGGGGCTACACCTGTTAAAGTGCAGTGGGATTCACACCACGGGCTCACTTCAGGGTCCTGCTGTTTTCAGCTGTTACAGTCGAGCAGTTGGAGGCCTCTCGAACTTTGAGTTGATCCATATTTTCAGTGTGGACTGTATTTACAGCAGAGAAGCTGATGTAGTTGACGACGTACCTCTCAGGGTCCCCTGTACGGTTTAAAGTTTAACCCGCAGTCACTGACCAGAACACTGCGCTGACCGCTGGAACTCTCCACTGGAACACATGTTGTTAAGATGGACACTAGGGATAATCATGTTCAAGTTACGTAGTCTTCAATGTAAAGAAACATGTGGAAAGTAAACGAGTTGCTGGGACAAAAATCTGCTCCTATTTTAAAACAAAAATGACTGCAGCATTTTATATTTGGTGTTAGCATGTTGCTTTTAACAGCTCTTAATAAATTACTAGAAGCTGTTAAGAATATGTTAGACTCCTGGCGGGTATCCAACAAATCAGGATTTCTCATTTAGCCAGCTAACTTAAGCCCAAAGTTGAGGACTGTCCAATAGGTATCACCCACTGCTGTTTTCCTGTTGGGCAGGCTTGACTTTAGGATTAAGTTAGCTGGCTAACTGAGAAATCCTTCTTTGTGGAATAGGCCCCTGTGCATTCTGAGACAACAATGCCACCAATAGGTGAAAATAAAAATAACTGACTGAGATTGAGCTGACTGGGTGACTGTGAGTTTGTGAGCGACTGGGTGTGTGAGTGAACGACTGGGTGAGTGTGAGTGACTGGATGAGTGGGAGTGTCTGGGTGAGTGTGTGAGCGACTGGGTGAGTGTGTGAGAGACTGGGTGAGTGTGAGTGACTGGATGAGTGGGAGTGTCTGGGTGAGTGACTGAATGAGTGTGAGTGTCTGGGTGAGTGAGTGACTGGATGAGTGGGAGTGTCTGGGTGAGTGAGTGACTGAATGAGTGTGAGCGACTGGGTGAGTGTGTGAGCGACTGGGTGAGTGTGTGAGCAACTGGGTGAGTGTGTGAGAGACTGGGTGAGTGTGTGAGAGACTGGGTGAGTGTGAGAGACTGGGTGAGTGTGAGTGACTGGATGAGTGTGAGAGACTGGATGAGTGTGAGAGACTGGGTGAGTGTGAGTGACTGGATGAGTGTGAGAGACTGGGTGAGTGTGAGAGACTGGATGAGTGTGAGAGACTGGGTGAGTGTGAGTGACTGGATGAGTGTGAGAGACTGGGTGAGTGTGAGAGACTGGGTGAGTGTGAAAGTGTCTGAGTGTCTGGGTGAGTGTCTGAGCGACTCGGTGAGTGTGTGAGTGACTGGGTGAGTGTGTGAGCGACTGGGTGAGTGTCTGAGTGACTGGGTGAGTGTCTGAGTGACTGGGTGAGTGAGTGTGTTATTGTCCACAGATGTGATTGTGTGAGTGACTGGGTAAGTGTGAGTGACTGGGTGAGCGTCTGAGCGACTGGGTGAGTGTCTGAGCGACTGGGTGAGTGCCTGAGTGACTGGGTGAGTGTGAGTGACTGGGTGAGCGTCTGAGCGACTCGGTGAGTGTGTGAGTGACTGGGTGAGCGTCTGAGCGACTGGGTGAGTGAGTGTGTTATTGTCCACAGATGTGATTGTGTGAGTGACTGGGTGAGTGTCTGAGCGACTGGGTGAGTGCCTGAGTGACTGGGTGAGTGCCTGAGTGACTGGGTGAGCGTCTGAGCGACTGGGTGAGTGAGTGTGTTATTGTCCACAGATGTGATTGTGTGAGCGACTGGGTGAGTGTGTGAGTGAATGGGTGAGTGTGTGAGCGACTGGGTGAGTGCCTGAGTGACTGGGTGAGCGTCTGAGCGACTGGGTGAGTGAGTGTGTTATTGTCCACAGATGTGATTGTGTGAGTGACTGGGTGAGTGTCTGAGCGACTGGGTGAGTGCCTGAGTGACTGGGTGAGTGTCTGAGCGACTGGGTGAGTGAGTGTGTTATTGTCCACAGATGTGATTGTGTGAGTGACTGGGTGAGTGTCTGAGCGACTGGGTGAGTGCCTGAGTGACTGGGTGAGTGCCTGAGTGACTGGGTGAGCGTCTGAGCGACTGGGTGAGTGAGTGTGTTATTGTCCACAGATGTGATTGTGTGAGCGACTGGGTGAGTGTGTGAGTGAATGGGTGAGTGTGTGAGCGACTGGGTGAGTGCCTGAGTGACTGGGTGAGCGTCTGAGCGACTGGGTGAGTGAGTGTGTTATTGTCCACAGATGTGATTGTGTGAGTGACTGGGTGAGTGTCTGAGCGACTGGGTGAGTGCCTGAGTGACTGGGTGAGTGTCTGAGCGACTGGGTGAGTGAGTGTGTTATTGTCCACAGATGTGATTGTGTGAGTGACTGTGTGAGTGTGAGTGACTGGGTGAGCGTCTGAGCGACTGGGTGAGCGTCTGAGCGACTGGGTGAGTGTCTGAGCGACTGGGTGAATGTCTGAGCGACTGGGTGAGTGTGTGAGCGACTGGGTGAGTGTGAGTGACTGGGTGAGTGTCTGAGCGACTGGGTGAGTGTCTGAGTGACTGGGTGAGCGTCTGAGCGACTGTGTGAGCGTCTGAGCGACTCGGTGAGTGTGTGAGTGACTGGGTGAGTGTGTGAGTGACTGGGTGAGTGTGTGAGCGACTGGGTGAGCGTCTGAGCGACTCGGTGAGTGTGTGAGTGACTGGGTGAGTGTGTGAGCGACTGGGTGAGTGTCTGAGTGACTGGGTGAGTGTGTGAGCGACTGGGTGAGTGTCTGAGCGACTGGGTGAGTGCCTGAGTGACTGGGTGAGTGCCTGAGTGACTGGGTGAGCGTCTGAGCGACTGGGTGAGTGAGTGTGTTATTGTCCACAGATGTGATTGTGTGAGCGACTGGGTGAGTGTGTGAGTGAATGGGTGAGTGTGTGAGCGACTGGGTGAGTGCCTGAGTGACTGGGTGAGCGTCTGAGCGACTGGGTGAGTGAGTGTGTTATTGTCCACAGATGTGATTGTGTGAGTGACTGGGTGAGTGTCTGAGCGACTGGGTGAGTGCCTGAGTGACTGGGTGAGTGTCTGAGCGACTGGGTGAGTGAGTGTGTTATTGTCCACAGATGTGATTGTGTGAGTGACTGGGTGAGTGTCTGAGCGACTGGGTGAGTGCCTGAGTGACTGGGTGAGTGCCTGAGTGACTGGGTGAGCGTCTGAGCGACTGGGTGAGTGAGTGTGTTATTGTCCACAGATGTGATTGTGTGAGCGACTGGGTGAGTGTGTGAGTGAATGGGTGAGTGTGTGAGCGACTGGGTGAGTGCCTGAGTGACTGGGTGAGCGTCTGAGCGACTGGGTGAGTGAGTGTGTTATTGTCCACAGATGTGATTGTGTGAGTGACTGGGTGAGTGTCTGAGCGACTGGGTGAGTGCCTGAGTGACTGGGTGAGTGTCTGAGCGACTGGGTGAGTGAGTGTGTTATTGTCCACAGATGTGATTGTGTGAGTGACTGTGTGAGTGTGAGTGACTGGGTGAGCGTCTGAGCGACTGGGTGAGCGTCTGAGCGACTGGGTGAGTGTCTGAGCGACTGGGTGAATGTCTGAGCGACTGGGTGAGTGTGTGAGCGACTGGGTGAGTGTGAGTGACTGGGTGAGTGTCTGAGCGACTGGGTGAGTGTCTGAGTGACTGGGTGAGCGTCTGAGCGACTGTGTGAGCGTCTGAGCGACTCGGTGAGTGTGTGAGTGACTGGGTGAGTGTGTGAGTGACTGGGTGAGTGTGTGAGCGACTGGGTGAGCGTCTGAGCGACTCGGTGAGTGTGTGAGTGACTGGGTGAGTGTGTGAGCGACTGGGTGAGTGTCTGAGTGACTGGGTGAGTGTGTGAGCGACTGGGTGAGTGTCTGAGTGACTGGGTGAGTGTCTGAGTGACTGGGTGAGTGAGTGTGTTATTGTCCACAGATGTGATTGTGTGAGTGACTGGATGAATGTGTGGAGTTATCCTGAGTCTCATTCCAGAGCTGTGTGTTTTCCTCAAACCGTTGCTGAACTACATGGCCCTGGAGTCGCAGCCCATGTTAGGTCACGTTGTACATCTCATTCTCCTGGAGGCTGTGGAGGAAAGACAATGGGGTTTGTTAAACTGAAGATATGCGTCAGTCACAGCAGTGGATTCTGCTCATGCCATCTGCTGCTCTCTGCATGTGGTTATGAAATATGTTATTTGTCAGGGCTTGTGTTCTTTTGGCTGCGCTATGGACGTCCAGGTGCTCGGACCCTGTGTAAACAGTGTTTTGCGTATTTAAGATTAATGATTCAAACATCCGGCCCTCTCCAGCTGTGTAGTCCCTACTACAACTCTGCTAACATCTGGCCATTTTATACGCATTAATATTCACTTTTAGAGGCAAACAAAGAGGAACCATCGATTCTTGATTGAAATCATGAACATCGTCTTTAGCCGTTCACATGTAGTTCTGAATGCAATATAAGTGTCACTGTGGCACTTTTTACATCGACTTAAGTAACACAGGGAGAACACACCACACTCCTCACAGACAGTCACCCGGAGGAAACCCACACAGACACAGGGAGAACACACCACACTCCTCACAGACAGTCACCCGGAGGAAACCCACACAGACACAGGGAGAACACACCACACTCCTCACAGACAGTCACCCGGAGGAAACCCACACAGACACAGAGAGAACACACCACACTCCTCACAGACAGTCACCCGGAGGAAACCCACGCAGACACAGGGAGAACACACCACACTCCTCACAGACAGTCACCTGGAGCGGGACTCGAACCCACAACCACCAGCCGCCCAGTGATTCCAGGTAGACTCTGGACTCTGGAGCTGGAGAAGCACTTACAGACAATGAATGAATGAATAATCTATAACTGCAGTAATTTTATATATGTGAAATACTTTTGAAATAAAGTAATTTAATTTTAAGAATAAGCATTATCTAAATAGTTGTCTGGTGTGAAGCATATATTCTGACCTGAAATCAGTGATTTTTGCACATGATCCTGAAAGCAAATGTAATAAAGTAAAAACAGTTTTAATACAACTGGCCCATGTAAGTCTTTGAGCTTTCGAGATCCAAAGGCTCAGGACTTGAAGGATATTTTGGCCCATGTCTTTACTCAAATTTGGCTAATTTCTAAGCTTTACTCAGTTTAATATTTCTTTGAGGTAGAAAGCCTTTTATTAGCGGCTGGTTGTGGGGCTCTGATTTAATGATCAGTGTGGGGCAGTTTCTTGGCTTGTGGTGGAGAGAAGGGAAGGTCAGAGGCAGATGAGTGTAGCCGAGTGTGATTAAATTACCGGTGAACGCTGGCTGCTGTGTGAGATTAGGACGACAGTATTTCAGACCTCTGATGGTGCAAGAGCTGGCCTCAGTTGTCATCACCCACATCTTGATTGGCTCTTGATTTAATTGTTGCTAACTTTTGTGCTCCTCTGTGACCCTCTGTGAGAGTTTACTTCTGTGTAACTCTGAAATTACACCGCCACACCACTAGAGCTCAAAAATCTGTGGTGTGTTCTCCCTGTGTCTTCGTGGGTTTCCTCTGGGTGACTGTCTGTGAGGAGCGTGGTGTGTTCTCCCTGTGTCTTCGTGGGTTTCCTCCGGGTGACTGTCTGTGAGGAGTGTGGTGTGTTTTCTCTGTGTCGGCATGGGTTTCCTCTGGGTGACTGTCTGTGAAGAGTGTGGTGTGTTCTTCCTGTGTCTGTGTGGGTTTCCTCCAGGGTGACTGTCTGTGAGGAGTGTGGTGTGTTCTCCCTGTGTCTGTGTGGGTTTCCTCCAGGGTGACTGTCTGTGAGGAGTGTGGTGTGTTCTCCCTGTGTCTGTGTGGGTTTCCTCCAGGGTGACTGTCTGTGAGGAGTGTGGTGTGTTCTCCCTGTGTCTGTGTGGGTTTCCTCCAGGGTGACTGTCTGTGAGGAGCGTGGTGTGTTCTTCCTGTGTCTGTGTGTGTTTTCTCCGGGTGACTGTCTGTGAGGAGTGTGGTGTGTTCTCCCTGTGTCTTTGTGGGTTTCCTCCAGGGTGACTGTCTGTGAGGAGTGTGCTGTGTTCTCCCTGTGTCTGCGTGGGTCTCCTCCGGGTGACTGTCTGTGAGGAGTGTGGTGTGTTCTCCCTGTGTCTGTGTGGGTTTCCTCCAGGGTGACTGTCTGTGAGGAGTGTGGTGTGTTCTCCCTGTGTCTGCGTGGGTCTCCTCCGGGTGACTGTCTGTGAGGAGTGTGGTGTGTTCTCCCTGTGTCTGCATGGGTTTCCTCCAGGGTGACTGTCTGTGAGGAGTGTGGTGTGTTCTCCCTGTGTCTGCGTGGGTTTCCTCCAGGGTGACTGTCTGTGAGGAGCGTGGTGTGTTCTTCCTGTGTCTGCGTGGGTTTCCTCCAGGGTGACTGTCTGTGAGGAGTGTGGTGTGTTCTCCCTGTGTCTGCATGGGTTTCCTCTGGGTGACTGTCTGTGAGGAGTGTGGTGTGTTCTCCCTGTGTCTGCGTGGGTTTCCTCCGGGTAACTGTCTGTGAGGAGTGTGGTGTGTTCTCCCTGTGTCTGCGTGTGTTTGATCCGGTGTCCTCCCACGGTCCAAAAACACACGTTGGCAGGTGGACTGGTGACTTAAATGTGTTCGTAGGTGTGAGTGTGTGAGGGAATGTGTGAGTGTGTGTGTTGCCTTGTGAAGGACTGGCGTCCCCTCCAGGGTGTATTCCCGCCTTGCGTCCAATGATTCCAGGTAGGCTCTGGACCCACCGCGACCCTGAACTGGATAAGGGTTACAGATAATGAATGAATGAATGAATGATATTTAGGGAGGAGGTTGTTGTTTGGGACAGAGCATAGTGCACATGAGGTGCCAGGAAAGGCACGTTTGTCTCACATGGTCCCAGCTTATTTCCTTTCTGAGACGTTCATATTTTTCCTTTGTTCAACTTTTTATTCATCCCTGACGTCCACACCATTTCTGAGGAAATCTCTCGCAGTGAATGTGCTGCTGTCTCTGTCTCTGTGTGTGGAGGAGAGTTCATGTGTTTCTAATTTTTCTACATAAACAATGTCTGTCCAATTACTGACCAGTTACAGTTGTTGCAGTCTGCGCTGATGCGACGTGCAGTTACATTTCTGGAGAGGTGCACGTCAAGCTACGCCAAAGGGTACGGCATAGGATTTACACAGACGCGTTGCATATGGTGTAGGTTTGATGCAGAAGTATAAATAGGGCTTTAGGCCTGTGCATGGAGGGTCAGAACCCAGGATGCATGACCTCTGGTGGCCAGGTAGGCTAACTACAATAACAGAGAGGCTCCTTGGCGAAACTGACATAAGCAGCTTTATAATCTGTAGCCTTTGTGTACGTTATGTGACATGTTCCATGACATCAGCTTACATTTCTTTGTGACCAAAGACAACTTTTGATAAGTTTCTAGAAGTGTTTTTTTTTTCCTTGATGTATGACTTTAAAGAGCGAGCAGTCAACACTGGCTTTGAATGATGCGAGCAGTGAGAGTGTAGCCGAGATCTCGTGTGACATGCAGTGCCTGTCGAGCTGGTCACTCCACACGTTAACATCCATCTCAAAGGATTTGATCACACAGGTTACAGCAGGGCTTGTTCCTGAGTCCAGGCTGCGTATCCATTGACCCATGGGTGAAGGGTACTGCACAGATTTCCTCTGTCAGTCTTTTGCTTTGTTTATTTTCACTTGAAAAGTTTTTATTCCTTGTTTGTTTTTGTGTATGACCCAATACACAAGTTTAGACCGTACGAATTGCTAGCACAAATACAGCTCTGTAGATATGAGACCAAGGCAAGAGCTTTACAGTTTCTTTCTTTTCTGCTGTGATGATGTAGTTGAAGCGGTCCTTCTTTGCTGCCAGGGACACATCCAGGAGCTTTTGTAGCTACTATCTACACTCACACATTACAAATGAGACCTCTACAACTGTAATATGATTGCTTTATTTATTATTTAATGAAAATAGGTCATTACATACAGAAGAAACGACCAATCACAGTAAATCACAGTCTGATTGCAGTAGACAGAGGTATTATTATTATTGTATTATTACTGTCTGAATATATTTTGAATATAACATTAGTGAAAGCTTATTCTGTGGCATATGTTTAAGATTAACATTCGTTTTTCTAAACTTGAAAAAAATTGGAATATAATATATACTTTTGCCTGCTGAGGTCTAGGTGTAACCCAGCAGCATTTAAATACAGTTAAAGGAAAAGTAAACATCCCACAAAGACAAAGCTTGTGTTGTGTGTGTGTGTGTGTGTGTGTGTGTAGGCCAGTGTGTGTCTGTTTTGCTGCAGGAGGCCTGTGTTTCTGAGGCTCTGCATAATTCAGCAGGGGTCTCCACTTACACAGCACCCTCTCTCAGAGGCTGCAGGAAAAAATCACCTGTGACTGGGTGAAATATTGATGCTGTAACTGCTTTTAAATGCAAAGCTCGGCAGTCAGACTCCGAGTATCAAAGGTGGCGGTCGATGCGATGCTCTGCGAGGCCCCTCGCCGCTGTGTGATCATACATGGACGGCAGCACGAGGCTTTGACGGCTCTTAATTGACCCCAGTGTGGAACACCAGCCTCCAGCTTCTGAGGAAGACCAGTAAACACTGTTCCTGTGCTGGCGGCCCTCTCGGCTTTACTCCAGGGAATGGTGAAGGCTTGCAGGAGGCTCCAGCCAAGCTCAGATTCCAGAATCTACTGTTGTTGTATATTCCCCCAAACCCCACTGGCATTTGCTTCTTGGCTGCAAACCGAGGATGTAATCTAATGCTAATCATATAACAGAAAACTTTGAAAAGACTAAGAAAAGCCTTTGCCAGACATTGAAACGTCTAACACTCTGCCACATCTAAAGACAATGGCTTTGTAGTCACAGAGTGTGATATTGCAAAGAGTGGGGGGTCTTGCCAGGGCATGTCTGCCTTTTTTAATGCAGATTCACTGTTGCAGACAGGTTTTTGGGTTGGGACTAAAGTTTTGAGAGTTTTGCCAGAGTTGTGGCCAATTTTTAGTCTCGACTCATGGCAAACTCTGACCAGTGAGAGCCCTAGTTATTGCAAAACCAGCCTGTCCTTTAAAAACCTTAGTTCTTAGATGTGAGAGGTTGTCAGATATTAGTATTTAAAAAAAGTCAGGATCGGTGACTCCAGAACCAATGTCTGTAGACCTAATACACTCAGCTTTAGCAGAGGTCATTAGTGTTTGGCGCACGCCATCTTGAATGCAGGATATTGTAGAAAAAAAGGTGAAATTAATGCCAATTTTGTAAGGATAAAGCAGACTCACGAGCTGTAGTTTGCCCACCACTGATTTAAGACCTAAAACTAAAACAGATTTTAGCTGTTGACTGAGATTTCAATAAGCAGGAGATTTCTAAGGAGTCATGGATCCATTCTGCTGCTTTTTAAATGGCTGGATTTAACCACAGGGCACAGACAGGGTTCTGGAATTGGGTTTCACCTCCTACTCAAGTCCCTACTCCCATTCCCTGAGCTCTAAAGCAATTACCGGCAGCCTAGTTTCCAACCCGTTAGCATACAGGGGATTTATATTCATGCAGCCTCACGCTATTAACCTCTTTGCAGGTAGATCCCAGCAGGTTCCAACCACTTAAGGAACCGTTCTTGATGTGTATTGAGTGGAGTTCACAGAGGGATTGCATTGTGTGGAGCCTTTGGGTCATTGGACTCCCTTAACAAGAGGCTTCTGGAGCTGCCACCTTAACAACAATGGCCCATTCATCTCTGTATCTGATATGTGAGAAGACGTAGGACCTCATTTGTTGTTTAGTCAGTGCACAGGTGGTCACCCTACACCGAGGCCTGGTGGAGGCAGAGCCAGAGAGGAGTGAGAACGGAGTCAGAGGTTGAGAGGGTTAGTGTAGCCTAAGACTCCTAGCATTTAGCTCTGGAAACAGTTGCTGAGATGCTGCACAATCAACCAGACGGTCAGAACAAGGTAAGAGGAACCCACGCGTGCCAGTTGCACAGCTCTTGTTGGATGGTTTGCTTTGAAAGCTAGTGAAAGCAAGTCGAGAAGGTCAGCAATGTCCATTTCTTTAAACTGACCTCATTTATGAGCTCCAAACCTCTTTTTTTGTGTGTGATTCTCCTTTACAACTACATCACACATTCTTACCCACAATGTCCTCCTGTTCTACATTTTGTCCTGCATCTTCGAGCAGGTAGGTCCTTCTTCTGACCAAATGTTAATAGTTATCACTTGTAATGAGTGATTTCAGCTACTGAGCCCACTGCAGACACAGTTCTACAGAAAGCAGTTTATCCCCATAGAAAAGCCATGGAACGCTGGGGCAGCTGAACATGAACTTAAGGTCACAGCAGTGTTCTCTAGCGTGATGGAGCTCATTCCAGTACAGTTGAGAAGAAATGGGTGGCCAGAACTAGGCATCCGAAAGATGGCTGACCTCGTTGATGTTCATTGTGGCTGGATATAATTAAATTCTCACAGCAGTGTTTCGTTATAACTTGTATCTGTGGAGAGCTATTTTTGGGAAAATATCCATAAGATGCACTATACGCTGCTTATTTTTTTATTGCATTATATCACAATTACAAAGGATTTATTGCAATATCGTTTATCAAGATACTGACAATTGTACCTTGTACATAAACTCCACTGTCTGGAGCAGTCAATTTGTTTTGGATATAAAGATAAATAGTATTATTCTATATCAAGATAAATGCACGTATATTACAGATTACAATAATGTGCAAAAATTACCATTAACAGTGACTACACATTTTAGAGTAATTAAAAATTTAAAAAAAGGCCTGGAGGTTGTGGGTTCAAGTCTGTCTTGAGGAGGCTGTCTGTGAGGAGTGTGGTGTGTTCTCTCTGTGTCTGCGTGGGTTTCCTCCGGGTGACTGTGAGGAGTGTGGTGTGTTCTCTCTGTGTCTGCGTGGGTTTCCTCCGGGTGACTCTCTGTGAGGAGCGTGGTTTGTTCTCTCTGTGTCTGCGTGGGTTTCCTCCGGGTGACTGTCTGTGAGGAGTGTGGTGTGTTCTTCCTGTGTCTGTGTGGGTTTCCTCTGGGTGACTGTCTGTGAGGAGTGTGGTGTGTTCTCTCTGTGTCTGCGTGGGTTTCCTCCGGGTGACTGTCTGTGAGGAGTGTGGTGTGTTCTCCCTGTGTCTGTGTGGGTTTCCTCCGGGTGACTCTCTGTGAGGAGTGTGGTGTGTTCTCTCTGTGTCTGTGTGGGTTTCCTCCGGGTGACTGTCTGTGAGTAGTGTTGTGTGTTCTCCCTGTGTCTGCGTGGGAGGTGGATTGGCAACTCAAAAGTGTCCGTACATGTGAGTGTGTAATAATACGTAATAATGAAATAAATTATCAGTTTCCATGATTAAAGAAGTGGAAAACGATGCCAAACCATGGCCTTTTCATGTTTCTGGAATAGTCAGATCAAAATAACAGTAAATTGGTTTTCTATGTTGCAGAAACCACTGGCCTTGTTAATACTCTTAGCTTGTGTCCGTGTCGTCATACTTACCAACATATAACAGCAGTTGGTCAAAACCGGCCGGACACAGCCCTCTGAACAGCTGTCGTCTGGGGGAAACTGGTTAAGGAGTTGATCAGAGCTCCAGAAAGACGTCCCTCTCCTTTTGCATTTTCTTTGTGCAGAGCCACCTACGCAGTCGGGGTACACAGAAATATTCAGAGGGGTCACTGACTCTCAGACAAAGACTGGATTAAACAGCTTCATCCTGACCAATATAATGTCATCCACTTTGAAGTCTTTAAGGGGAGCAGCTTTTATGTACACGGATTAGATTCGACTTTATCAGGGCCTGACAGAACAGGTAGAAGTTACAATCCCGCTCCCCAAGGCAGTCCCGTCCCGTGCTTTTAGGAGGCAGCTTTGGAAGCAGTGTGTTTCCAGGGTTTTGAAGGTAAGACATGGGTGCAGTGAGTTTGTTTCTTCCCCTCCTCCAAAAGCTACATAGTGCAGTTTCTGCAGTGTTGAGCCCAGAGTAGCACAGGCAAAGGCTCTGTTCTCCGTACTACAGCTCTGTGAAGCATCACAATGATTTTGAAGCTGTAATTCTAAGGGGAAAGTACTACCTAATATTCCTTTAGACCTGAGTAGGAACTGTGTTCTCTGGAGTGATGGAGAAGTGAACACTAGGGGGAGTGAGGGCACACATATGGAGCAGTGGACAATCCAGCGCACCGCCCAGGGTGTTGGGGATAGGCGCCTTGCTCAAGGGCAACTCAGCCATGGATGTTGAGGGAGGAGAGAGTGCTGTTACTTCTCATCCTCTACCCCCAAGTTTTCCTGCCATTCAAGGAATTTTCCGGTCCTAATCCCAAATTTCTAACCATTAGGACACAGCTGCCCCCTCTGGGCTCCAGCTCATATGAAAAGATGTTGTTGGAAATAAAGGACGATACGTTATTTGGCCCAAAAAAGAACTGATCACATAGTCTGGCAGCAGTATAAAGCCATGACTGGTGAAGGCCTATTAAGGTATTAACCTGGAATTTAAACTGGTTAACTGGTGTCTACAGTCGCGTCATGATCATTAACTGCTGTGTGTTTTATAATGAGTTAAAAGAACACTATAGGCACGATTTGGGATTTATATATATATATATATATATATATATATATATATATTTTTTTTTTTTTTTTGCTCCTCTGGTTCCCCTTAGTGTAATTTATATTTACAGCACTCTACTGAAATCAATGGGAAGGGGGAAAGAGGGGGTGGTTTCCCACCCTCCTTCACAAGTTCCATAGTGTGGTTTCTGTAGTGCTGAGCACAAAGAATAAAACACAAAAGTGGACAAAGTGGACCATCACAATGGTTTTGAAGCTGTAATTTTAAGTTAAAGATATTTTGTAGTGTTCCTTGAAAAATCTTAAAGAATTAGATGTTGAGTTAATTAAACCCTGTGTCCACTCTCTGTCCACTCTGTGAGACACTCCTCCCTCGTTGGTCCACCTTGTAGATGTAAAGTCAGAGACAGTAGCTCATCTGTCGCTGCACAGTGTGTGTCGCTCGTCCTCTAGTCCTTCATCAGTGACACAGGACGCTGTCGGCTGGATGTTTTTGGTCGGTGGACTGTTCTCAGTCCAGACACTGAGGGGTTTAAAAACTCCAGCAGCACTGCTGTGTCTGATCCACTCGCACCAGCACAACACACACTAACACACCACCACCACGTCAGTGTCACTGCAGCGCTGAGAATGATCCACCACCGCATCACACCTGCTCTGTGGGGGTCCTGAGAGCTGAAGAACAGGGGGGAAGGGGGATAAGAAAGTATGCAGAGCAGCAGATGGACTACAGTCTGTAATTGCAGAACTTCAACGTGCTTTGCATGGTCAGTGGAGCTGAGAGAAAGGACAGTGAGTGTAAAAACAAGGATGTGGTTGTAATATTCTATGACTATGTAGATGTACATAAATTCCAGTTCTGATTTTTCTTGGACTGAGTGAAAAATGGATTTATATCAATCCTACTTCCTGTTGTTAACTGGCAATCACTGTTATGAAAGCCCACGCTGTATGAGTCCCTGCCCCTTCGCTGCCATGGATTCATGTGTTTGTGGCCTCGTGTTTAAAGGGGTTGTTTACCTTGACTGTGGTCGCCTTGGTGTGTCCAGTCGCTAGGCGACGACGGTATGGCTGAGGAGGACGGCCCTGTGCGTGTTCCTTACTGCTCTGCAGGTCAATAACCGAGTTTTCCTCCTGCTTGTCCAGGCTTGTTTTATTGCTCCTGAATTCTCTGCTGCATGACTTCACGTTAGCGTATAACCCTTTACTCTCCTGTCAGGACTCCCACCAAGTTTTCATCAATCAGGGAAACGTTTCACCAAACGCTCTGCTGCCTTCAAAACAGTGAAAGCTAACGGTAACCTGGTTGAAATGACTTAGGGTTAGCATTTGTTGGATTATTCCTAGGTGGGCAGTGCTCAGCTTCAAATCTGTGGTCATGCAGTTTGTCTCTTTGTCCACTGCCAAGAGACCAAGCTGCCTTGGCGGAACCTATGTGTGCTTTTAGGTCCTTTACACCTTTATTTTCTACACATGGGAAAACATGGGATTTTCTTTTTTAATTCATCCGAGAACTTACATTTACGTTTCGGCATAGCTGCTCGAGATGAGGGTAGGTACATGAGCTTTGCCTGACGTAAACAAGGACTACTGATGTGCAGACTGACCAATTAAATGTTTACACAGAAGGTTATCGACCAATAACGGTAGCTCTACAGTCAGACCGTCCAATCAGAAGATTCTAGACTACTTCACCATGCCCCCTTCTCACTCAAGCAAACCAATCGGAGTAGGGGAGGGCGGGACTAGTTTGTGAACAAAACTTCTCGAAGTTCTATGTAAGCTCTAGAAAAACAAAATCCCGGACGTTTGTGAAATTCCTCCCGGACATTTAAGTCTAAAAAAGAGGACATGTCCGGGTAAAAGAGGACGTCTGGTCACCATACCTACAGACAGAATCAGCTGTAGACTAATGCTTACAGAAGTGGGATGGGACATGAAGGTTGCCAGTTTGACCCCTCACCCAGCAGGAAAAATTGAGAGCGGAGGGAAAAAAGAAACAGCACTGTCTCCTCCCTCAACCTCAACAGCAAATGCCTTTGAGCAAAGCACCTAACCCCCAACGACCCCACGGGTGCTGGGATGGCTGCTCCTTGGTCGCCCTCCAAGTTCATGCAAGTCGATTGTAATCAATCATATCACAGCTTCAGTTATCGAATTTAAGTTGTAGCAGGGATGTATAAATTCGCAATCATATACTGACATTCAAATTGAGTACCGCCAAAGCCAACACATTTGTTTGTTTTTTAACTTTAGATTTTCAGATAAAACAGAACACAATGCAGAAAAAAGTGAAATTAGTTACAAGTAGCATCACAGTTTCCGGGTTTGCCCATCCTCTAATGCTGTTCTTTTAAACTGAACAAGGGATAGCAGTTGAGGTCAGTCTGAGTAAATGGGTAAACACATTCTCACATCACACACACACACACAGCATGTTCCCCATGCCTCCAGATACCATCTTCCTTGTGATTTCTTACCACAGAGCCCACTGAGATTACCTTAGGAAGACTAATCCATTGCTGATTTGATCAATTTGGGGTGTTGTCCATTAAGCGAAATTGGTTCCAAAGCGTAAACCCACCTTAAATCTCTGAGTGGCATTGACTGTGGGACCACCAGAGCAGATACGGCTTTTAAAGGGCCAGGGGTGAAGATTTAATGTTTAGCTTGGCAGAGATCAGACTAGACCAGCTGTTGTCATTAAAGCAGAGTGGCCCAGTTCACCGCTGTGGCTCGGTGGTTGAGTTCAGCCTTGGCTCAGATGTGATCAGACTGAGGAAAATGCTGAAAAAGAGTATCCAAATGATTTTTAATGATGTGTGTGTGTGGGTGGATGCGTGATCTCTGTCTTTAAGCATAAGGCCGTCTAGCCTTCTTTTCAGCCATGCTTTAGCAGGCGGCATTGAACTCTGTTTTCACACTTGGAGGAAGGATCAATGCAGAGTCTCAGATGTGCTGCATCTGTTGAAGGATGAGGTTTCAAATTCATGGGGACTGCGCTTTAATGCCTTTAAAGTTGAGTAATCCTCCAGTTTCAAATTCAAATACAGAGCCCATAAAGCTCTGCCAATGGCTGAGTGACTGAACTGTGACTGAACGCAAGTAGACGAAGCTGTACGTTAATGTGTAGCTATGTGGGGCTGTCCGGACTGCTTAACTGCATTTGATTACACCCTGAGGAACAAAATAATCAATTCAAGTTGACTTTGGTGATCAATGAGCAGCTGTCAATGTCTTTGATGATGATAGATATATCCTTTCTCCTACTAGATCTCGTTACAGTAACAGCCACACCGACAAACCAGTGTTTTTCTGAGATTGTAGGGAAGAGACATGAAGGTGAAGTACCATGTTATAGACTCCATGATAAGGTCTAAACATTTGCCCTAGCTTCAGAAGTTTGGTTGTTCAAGCTCTGGTGATGCCCCAGTCATTCGAGGCTGGGAGAACAATGTCCCTGGTATGGGTGGTCCCTGGTATGTCCCTCTCTGTGTCTGTGTGGGTTTCCTCCGGGTGACTGTCTGTGAGGAGTGTGGTGTGTTCTCCCTGTGTCTGCGTGGGTTTCCTCCAGGTGACTATCTGTGAGGAGTGTGGTGTGTTCTTCCCGTGTCTGTGTGGGTTTCCTCCGGGTGACTGTCTGTGAGGAGTTTGGTGTGTTCTCCCTGTGTCTGCGTGGGTTTCCTCCAGGTGACTGTCTGTGAGGAGTGTGGTGTGTTCTCCTTGTGTCTGCGTGGGTTTCTTCCAGGTGACTGCTCTGTGAGGAGTGTGGTGTGTTCTCCTTGTGTCTGCGTGGGTTTCCTCCGGGTGACTGACTGTGAGGAGTTTGGTGTGTTCTCCCTGTGTCTGCGTGGGTTTCCTCCAGGTGACTGTCTGTGAGGAGTGTGGTGTGTTCTCCCGGTGTCTGTGTGGGTTTCTTCCAGGTGCTCCGGTTTCCTCCCACAGAGTATTTATTGTTCAATGAGCTAAAAAGTGAATATCACAATATTAAAAAGGATCAAGTATTTTGACGCAGTTCAGAAATAAACTGAAACTAAAACTTTTGTTTTTTCATTGATGCACAGAGTGGTCCACAGTGCTGCCCAGCCTATGTATCACTCACTTTTGGCCCAGATATCCCCTAGGTCTGGCACTGGCCTCATTGACAAGTCTTTTAACACGTCAATTTTAGTCCCTACTCAGCTCACTTTGAACCATGAGTGAACAGAGACTTAAAAATGCTTGGTTCCAGGGACCAGGTAAATCTTTACAGATTGGAAAAGCAAAAAAGTCGAGTTGTGTAGGTACCAGACGGTGTAAAAGTGCTCCTATAGAGCACAATCTTCCTCACACTCTGAGTGGGTAGGACCCCAGATAAATTAGGGGATCCTTCACATCTCTGAAATTTACAGTAGCAATTTTGGTGATTTGGCCTCTGTTACTGGTTAACCCTTTAAAGCCGAATGTATCAAATATGATACATGATCTTTGGAGGTGGCTCTGTCATCATCTAATGAAGAGAAATCCCAAAGTAAACTTCCATCCTGTTGGGGCAGTGTTCTGAGTTCTTTACTGAACTGTGAATGTAGTGGAATCATTTCCATGCATTTACCAAACCATTACAGACTTGTTGCTATTATCATGAAAAACACAGGAGAAAATCTCGAGACTAGTTTTTTTGCCAAACAGCAGCAACTCCTGGTATGGTTTGTACGATGTTACTTGTAGTAAAACTAAGCATTTCTGTTCCATTTCATAGATATAGTGTATCATACCTCTCAAATGTGCATTAATTATAATAAATATTCAGAAAATTCAATCTGTTCTTTAGAGCAGCAAAACACATTTAGACAATTTTACGAAGTATTTTTATGAAACAAAAATGTATTTGTAGTTTTCCAAAAGCCTTTGTGTGTAAATGTGTTGATTCAGTTTTTGACATGGACTTTGTGAGACAGATTCAGAGGACGATGATGATACTGGTGAGTAATGGGAGGTCTGTTGAATGACCTCAGACCTCAAGCCAAGGTTCAGACAGTAACAGAAACAACTGCAGTTTTTCTAAATGTGGAAAATAAATAAATAAATAGCTTTCATGGTTTTGGTGTTTTAATTACCACCAGTTTATGAAATGTAAAAAGGTCAGAGAGTACTTATAGACCAAGGACCTCTGGAGCAGTGTCTCCCATCGACTCAATGTTACATTTTCCTGAAAAGTTCTGAAGAGAATCATTTGATATCGATTGTTTAATTGAAATGAATCAAAATTAAAAAAAAAAAAAAATTGTAAAAAAGTCTGAAGAACTGTTTTAACTGATGCAGAGAACTAAAGAAAAACAAATGGTAAATGCCTAAATATGATGCATTTAGAAGTGATATGATCCAAAATATATAAACTAACAACGTATATTTTCAGTTAAAGGGCCACAAAATGTGTGATTTTCAGTTTTATTGTATTACTATTTCACATGTCAGGCTTTAAAGGGTAAAAGAAGTGGAAGGTCACCAGTTCAATCAACTCAACTGGGGGTTGGGGGAGTGATAGAACAGCACGGTCTCCTCCCTCAACATCCACGGCTGGGTTGCCCTTGAGCAAGTCACCTTACACCTACCTGCTCTTTGGGCGCTGGTATGGCTGCCTGCCTTTTGTGTGGTCAGTGCACCTAGTGCACTAAGGCCATGGGTGGGTAAATGCAGTGGAAATGTCAAGTTGTATATTGTACAATAACAATAAAAGCATGTTTAAAATTTGATGTATTTGACCAAGTAACACAAAACGCCTCCATGATCTATCTATCCCTGCACTGTAATACTTCCCAGTCTCTCTGCTTACCTTAAGAAGTCTGAGGCAGAAAAGCTGTTTTGCATCTGCGTCTCACTCACAAAACATGGCTGAATTTATTGGCAAGCTTTTTTTTTTTTTTAGTGTTTCCTAGCACCCTGGCTTAGAAACTTTTACATGCTCTTTCAGAGGCCCAGATCAGCGTCGCCAGCCTTGTCTGGGCTTTGTTCTGAGGTGTCTGGCAGTCCGTCTATCTGTCTGCCTGCTTGTCTTTATAGTGCCCTAAAATCCGCTCTGTTCACTTTCCCGAGACTCAAAGAACTGGAGAGATGGACACTTGGGATGGCTGGAACTTCAGGGCAGGACATAAAAATTATACACTTGCTTGTTTTTTTAATCATCTTGAAGTGGACTAAAACCTTTGGCTGCCAGAATTACTCCGGGGTGTATAACAGCCTTTTACGACTTTGAGTCTGGACTTTATGAGAGGAATCTTTCTTTCTGGTGACCGCTGTGGATTTTGAGAGTCCGGTTTGCTGACCTTGTCCAAAATGAGTGGCTCAAAATCAACCCTTCCCAAAGGGCAGCTTCAATCGACTCTGATATCCAACAGTCAGATTGCAGCACTTAAAGTATGTATGATCTTTCCGCCTGCTGTGCTGTGTTTACAGCAATGGTAGCTCTGTATAATTTGTTAGCTTATTAGCCATATCCCACTGACAGGTACATTTACCTACTGCTGGGATGGTTAACATGAATATATTGGGGGCTAGCGTGAGTAAAGGAGTTGATTGCAAGATCAAGAGGGGGCATTTTTCACTTTTGGTGTTGAATGCAATTAAATATAAGCAGTGCATCAATCTAGCTCAAGTGCCCTGGAAATAATTTGTTGTTGCTGTTGTTTTTATTATACGTGCCATTTGGTTAGGTGTCACCACATGACATGTATTACGGAGATGGAAAAGGGATATTTTGGTTAAACTTCAGTTTTTTCTGTGTTGAGTTTCAAAAAATTGGTGTTCAACTAGTGTCTCAAATCCCGAACGCAGGAAATAAGGGCAGAGGGGGGCAGAGTGGAGGTATTTTTGGTGCTCACATATATTTGAGTATCGTCTGCATAACAATGACAATTAAGACCATGACTGTGGATGATCTGATCAAGTGGCAGCATGTAGCTGATGAATAGTATAGGGCCTAGGACTGAACCTTGGGGAACACCATGCGTAACAGTACTAGGGGAAGATCTGTGTGTACCAAGACCAAAAAAATGAGATCTATTGGAATAGTAAGAGATGAACAAGGAAAGTGCTGGGTCAGTTATGCCAATAGCTGAGAAACGGGAGATGAGTATGATGTGATTCACATTGTTGATTAGGGAGTATTAGGGTCTCGTAGCTAATATGATAGGTGAGGGTGGGAGGGAGAAGAAGGGAGAAGCTGAATTCCATGCTGGTCTAAGCTGGTTTATACCGGTCTGTTGCTGTCCTTATGGAACCCTGATGCTGGTTTAGCTCATGACCCAGCAAGATCGTACTCGCTGACCATAATACTAGTATCAGAACCAGGAAACATCAGCCAATAGCATTCGCTAAGAGAAACAGCCCTGACTCCACCCTCAAATTGTCAAACCCTGACATTTCAAAACCTGAGCGCAGAAGGAGGCAAAAAGGAAAGAGCTTGGTGTGAATAGGAAACTTTCAAACAGAGAGGGTGAAAACCATTCGAGAATGGGCAAAAAAGACAGTTGTGAGATAAGGTTTAAGACTTGCAGGTTCATATTTTCCACCTGGTGTTTTTGCACCTTCTATGTTTGACATTAATATTGATACGGTTTTGTGGATGTTCAATGTTTGGAGGTCTCTCCGCCATGTAAATAACCCCATATTTCATTTCTCTGCCATGAGCAGAGAGAGAGAGGGGGGGGGGTACCAGAATAAGACTTTTTTTCTTACTGTTTACAAACAATCAGTTGATGGTAGTATTTGGTTGAATCAAGATGTCCATTCAACCTCATACTAACATCTGTTAATGTTGGAGATCAGCTGGAGTGAAGGGTTGGTGGGAAATAGGGGCAGAGATCAATTCCACAGTTTACCTGCTGCATCTCAGAGCTGCAGGTTCCTATCATGTGACAGATTGATTGACAGTGGCATCATCATTGCAATGTAAACAACACAGCATCAGAAACATGTGTACGATCTGACATGAACATATCGCTAACTCTACTTGGTTCTGTGGCAGACCTGATGCCACATCAGCAAAACTTAATACTGCCACCTTAAAAACATCAGAAGTACACTTCAGAAAATCTAATGTATTACCATATTTACACATTCTGTGCAGAATCACAGCTAATTCATAATCAAGCAGATGTTTGTTGTAAGATATTTATGAAAGCGAGTCTCAGTGGCTTTAAGGGTTTTGTAGGGATTATTTTTTTTCTCTGGATATAACTCGTAAATGTGTAACTTTTGATGATCAGGGATGAGGTTTTAGGGGCTTAATTAATACCTTTAATATGACATATAGGATTATTGAAACTTGTACAGAAAATGATAGTGTACTGATCAAATGTCTTACTTCTTCAATTCCATCGTTCAGCAAAAGCTGAAGGAAGAGCGTGAGGCGAAGCGAGCACAGCTGGACGGCAGACATGACTACGTGCTCAGTATTGTGGCTTCCTGCACAGGACTGGAGAAGGCTGAGGTGGAAGAAGCCATTTTGGAGGGCACTCAGGTGGGCCTGGCATCTCATGAACATATCAGTGCCGCATGAATACACATACATCATTCAGTGGTGTTTTTGCTACATACAATTACTTAAAGTCTAAATCTGCCCTTTTCAGATTGAAAGAATGGAGCAGTTCTTTGCTGCTAATGGGCTTCCGCACCTCATGTTTTACTTTCAAGAAATGGAGCCGGCAGAGTCAGGTTAGTGGTGACCTCAAAGTAAAATATACATTATAAAGCTGTTAACGAATTAATAAATGCAAAAATAAATTATTATTTATGCAAGTTTTAGTGCTAATATATTATTGTTAACATAATTGTATTGTTGGGCGGCACGGTGGTGCAGCAGGTAGGTGTCGCAGTCACACAGCTCCAGGGACCTGGAGGTTGTAGGTTCGAGTCCCGCTCCGGGTGACTGTCTGTGAGGAGTGTGGTGTGTTCTCCCTGTGTCTGCGTGGGTTTCCTCTGGATGACTGTCTGTGAGGAGTGTGGTGTGTTCTCCCAGTGTCTGCGTGGGTTTCCTCTGGATGACTGTCTGTGAGGAGTGTGGTGTGTTCTCGCTGTGTCTGTGTGGGTTTCCTCCGGGTGACTGTCTGTGAGGAGTGTGGTTTGTTCTCCCTGTGTCTGCATGGGTTTCTTCTGGGTGCTCTGGTTTCCTCCCACACTCCAAAAACACACGTTTGTAGGTGGATTGGTGACTCAAATATGTCTGTAGATGTGAATGTGTGTGTGTCGCCCTGTGAAGGACTGGCGCCCCCTCCAGGTAGACTCTGGACCCACCACGACCCTAAACTGGATATGCACTTACAGAAAATGAATGTACAATCTATTTTTAAAAACCATAAGACTAAACATTTCTGATGATTTTTAGATGGTGAAGGTCTGCAGAACTACTCAGTGAACCCTGTTTTTTGTCTTTTGTGTCCGGTAGCTCATGCGTCCTCTGTGATCCGCTCTAAAAAAGTGAGAGTATTTGTGACAGAGGGCTCGGACGTTGCTCTGACTGGTGTGTGTGTGTTCTTCACGCGGGCAAACACCTCCAAAGCTGTCACTTCGGAGAACATCAGCAGAGTAAGCTTCAAACAGCCTTAAATACAGCCTCAAATACTTCCCCCTGGACAACAACACACCGTCCTGTTCTATATCTGAATGTGCTGAATGTCCTGCGTATGTTTTAGCATTAAAATTATAATTTAGTTAACTATTTAAACGTATTTATTTTTTAAATAAAACAGATTTCCTTCTTATAATTTAAACTCAAAATGACTTACATTCTATAAAAATATTGACTTAACATTTTGTAGTAATTTCTTATGTTGCTAACAGTTTACAATAAATTTACATTAATTAATGATAGCATTTCTTTAAAACATTTCTTGTGTAATCCATTAATGTCCGAATATTAAATCAATGATAGTAATGATGGCTATTATTATATCATTAGTGATTATTTGATTCAGAACCAACTACATTTTAAACTATTCTATGAACTAGTAAAGCTAATATAGGGTTAAAATATCCTTTTCTCTTCTCTCCCTTTGGGAATGTCCATTAGACCAATCAGAGCGCTGATATGTGGCAGGTATTAGTTGCATAACTTGTAGAAAGCACTGATCCTTCTATGTTATTTTCCCATATGCAAAAAAACCCTAATACTCTCACATAACAAAACTAAGAGGTGTGACTATGTCACAAAACATACTTTCCATTGTATGGCATGAAGGGACTCTATATAGGCTCCATTAGAAATACTGTGCTGCTTGTTTATTCCGCTCTGTGCCTCCTGCTCCCGGCTAGGACGTGAACTTCAACATGCTGGACACGACGGGGGCTAGTCTGCTGAAGAGTGTGGAGCAGCTGCTGTCGGAAATCTTCATCCCCACGCTGAAGAAGATGAACCATGGCTGGGGAGAGTTGGCCAGCCCTCAAGCGCAGGCAGTCAAGCAGGACTTCATCAGCTCCCTGGAGAGCTTTGTTTCTGTGCTTGCTGGGGCACAGGAGAGCCTGGAGGAGAAGGTGATGCACATACGTAAACACACACACACACACACACACATGTATTGGGCTGATATTGATCCTGTTCCTTTGAAAAATTGCACAGCTGAACAGGTGAGTTGTGTTTTCATGACACTTTCACATCTATGGATTTCTCCACTGTGATATAGCACTGCATTGGGTAACTCAAGGGAAAACAGGCACAGGTATATAGCACAATAACTATCTAATCTGCCATGTACAAACATATGGATGCCTTCAGAGAAAGACAGCCCAAGTCTCTCATCACCCATACATTCTTTCAGTGAGTCTCTACAGACACCAACAGTGGGGATGCTGCTAAAGCTGAAGCTGAAAGTCAAATTTGCAGGAAACCACAGTTAACTCCCCCTAGGTTTGTCTCACTCCTTGTGTCCATCCCCCAGGTAAACCTCAAAGAATGTGACACCTTTGATCTGAAGATCCTAAAAGGCCCCTCGGACTACACCGCGGTGGCCAACAGCACGGAAGCTCTGGAGAAGATTGAAGCCTGCATGAAAGTGTGGATCAAGCAGATTGAACAAGTAAGAAACAAGGGCTTATGACAGCAGCAGGTGCCACTTTCTCAGTTATATCACAGTCTAAAGCTCAATACAGACAGTATAGACATGGGATAAAGTAATTATTACCGAAAGATTCCTGAGCATTTTACCCACTGTAAAACGAGCAGTTAAAATAACCCAAGGTTATATTTATCCACAGTGAATAGACATATGGGGAATATTCCGTCATATCTCCGGGTCAATTGATTTTATGTGGGTTTTCTCAAGAATAGAGGAACCTTACGTGGCATTTAGTGATGAAATATATCAAATACATCAAATCCACCAAATGCCCTAAAGGATCAGTCAGGGGAGTAATGCAGTAGTCCGTAACTTGTTATGGACATGGCCTTTTCATTAAACCCCCATTAAACCATTTATATTATCAGTTCATAATTGTGTGAAGGACTAGTAAAGTTTTTTTGCCACCTTCTCACCTATTATTAATTTTGAAGGTCTAGAATATAAGGTTGTTGAGGGTTGTATATTTTTTTTCTGCTCTCAGAACAACAGTGACATTCTAAAAACTCCAGTAGCTCTGCTGTGTCTGACCCACTCTGTGATGATGTGAATCGAGTAGCCACTCCCATCTCTGTTATTTGATGTATAATATAATATAAGATGATATATATAAGATGATATATATAATGACATTAACACAACCCTTTATAACTCCTTTGGTGTCAGAATTAAAGGGCTGTTGGCAAAGATGATTTTATTGCCAGTAAGATGTTGATTTTAAAGAGTTGTGTAATGTTTTACTGTTTGGTAAAGTCTGCTAATTTTTGTGATGCTTTTCCATTATGAAACAAACTAAATGTTAATTTTACATTGACTTCATACTCAGAATCACAAAGCTTTCTCTGTTATTTTGTAAAACGGAAGCCTACTGGTATTACATAAGAATAACTCTATAAATATCGCTGTTTTTATCATTAGTTGTATAATATGTATAATGCTGTTTCTAAACTTTTGAATGGTGATTGATGTGTGCCATCCTTTCCTTCCTTTGAAGGTCCTAGCAGAGAGTGACCAGCTGAGGAAGGAGGCTGATGATCTAGGTCCCCGAGCAGAGCTGGATCACTGGAAGAAGCGCATGTCTCGTTTTAACTACCTGCTGGACCAGCTTAAGAGCCCAGACGTCAAAGCTGTGCTTGGAGTCCTCATCATAGCCAAGTCTAAACTCATCAAGGTGGGTCTTCACAAATAGCCGGTCTGCTAAAATAACCCACACAAAGCTGGGCCTGGAGATTTAAACCATACGTCCACAAGGAATGCATTAATGGAAATGGGACATTCTGGAGCAGCTGCACATGAGATCACACTTACTGCATCTTTCCCTGTGGTCTGATATTCAAAAATGAAACCTGAATAATGCATAACACTCTTGGTATATGGTTAAAAACTCCAGCAGCACTGCTGTTTCTGATCCACTCGCACCAGCACAACACACACTAACACACCACCACCACGTCAGTGTCACTGCAGCGCTGAGAATGATCCACCACCACATCACACCTGCTCTATGGGGGTCATGAGCACTGAACAACATGGTGAATGGGGGCTAACAAAGTATGCAGAGCAATGGGTGGACTACAGTCTGTAATTGCAGAACTACAGGGTGCTCCTGTGTGGTCAGTAAAGCTAATAAAATGGACAGTGACTACAGATACAATGTAGCTGTTTCCAATCCAGTGATTTTAAGTGTGAAATGACAGCCATTACACAGAATTTCTCAGTTTATTTTAAATGAAAAACAATTGTAATCTGATTAATAACTTTACTGAATGTATTAGATGCAGGACTAAATAAGTTGGGACGAGAATCCACTTCACAATATCACCTCATCACTTCTCTCTTGTGGATTGTTCTTGGTTTGTCCTCGCAGGCTTGGCGAGAACTGGACATCAGGATTACGGATTCTGCGAACGAGGCCAAAGACAACGTGAAGTACCTCTACACTCTGGAGAGGTTCTGCGACCCTCTTTACAACAGTGACCCTGTAAGACAGAGCTGCGTGTCCCCTTTCTTAACCAGATAATTAATTCTGTTAAAGAGTGCTTCTCTGTCCTTGGGAACTTCCACCAGAAATTAGACGTTAAGGCTGAGTGCTTTGCTGACAGTAACAGAAACTGTTAAATGTAAAGTAGAGAAGTGGAAGGTGGGCAACACGGTGGGGTGGGAGGTAGTGTCACTGTCACACAGCTCCAGGGTCCTTTGGGTGGTATCCTCTTTTCAGGTCACTGCCTGTGAGGAGAGTTATGTGTTCTCCCTGTGTCTGAGTGGGTTTGCACTCAGTGCTCCAGTATCCCCCCCACAGTCCAAACACCCATGTGGGTAGGTTTATTGGCCATGCAAAAGTGTGCATAGGTGTGAGTGACAGGTGTGAGTGTGTGAAACTGTCCACAGGTGTGAGTGTGTGAGTGTGTGAATGACTGGGTGAGTGTGTGAGACTGTCCACAGGTGTGAGTGACTGGGTGAGTGTGTGAAACTGTCCACAGGTGTGAGTGTGTGAGTGACTGGGTGAGTGTATGAGACTGTCCACAGGTGTGAGTGTGTGAGTGACTGGGTGAGTGTGTGAGACTGTCCACAGGTGTGAGTGTGTGAGTGACTGGGTGAGTGTATGAGACTGTCCACAGGTGTGAGTGTGTGAGTGACTGGGTGAGTGTGTGAGACTGTCCACAGGTGTGAGTGACTGGGTGAGTGTGTGAGTGACTGAGTGAGTGTGTGAAACTATCCACAGGTGTGAGTGTCTGAGTGACTGGGTGAGTGTGTGAAACTGTCCAAAGTGTGTGTTGTGTCTCTGTGATGGGGTCCAGGGTGTGTTCCTGCTTTGCGCCTTGTGATTCTGGGTAGGCTCCGGACCCACTACGACCGTGAGCAGGATGAGGCGGTTACAGAAAAACAATGAGTGGATTAAAGTATGATGTTAATTTAGAATCATAAACCTTGAATGAACTATATATATATTTTGGTGTGTTTCTAAACACAGGTGTCGATGGTGGAGGCTATTCCCGGACTCATCAATGCCATCCGCATGATCCACAGCATCTCCCGTTATTACAACACCTCGGAGAAGATCACGTCCCTGTTTGTCAAAGTAAGAGCCATTTTCTTACTACTAAACAATTCAACTCACAGGGTATACACCCTCGCCTCAGTCCACTCAAACTATACAGGGTCTTTTAAACGGGACTCTTTACTGTCCATTCTATATCTGTCCTATCTTCCTCAGGTCACAAATCAGATGATAACAGCCTGCAAAGCCTACATCACCAACAATGGCTCAGCAACAATATGGAACCAGCCTCAGGAAGTGGTAGCGGAGAAACTCAGAGCTGCTATACGTTTAAATGAGGTAAACACAGCTTCACGTGGTGGATATATATATTTAAGTCATTAAAGGAACACTATGTAGTATTTTTACCTTAAAATGACAGCTTCAAAATGACTGTGACATGTAATAGGGAGAATATACACCTCTCTAACTGCTGTGCTGGGTTGGTCCCCTAAAAAACTTGGCTATGCAACTTGGAAACCCTGGATGTGGAGAACCTTTGCAAGAACTGCATAACACTTTATGGCTCGCAAGTATGTAGCTCACTACAAGAAGGATCTAGCTCAGTTTTCCTGATATATATACATATATATATATATATGTATATATCCACTGACTGGTCCATAATCATCACAAACTCCATGATGCTACATTTCTTACTTGGGGGCTTGTGTTATTTCGACCAAAGCGTGATCAGTATATTTCATTAAGACCGTAGAATTGTGTTCACTTGTGGAAAAGGTGGAGATGGCTATATCTTAATTAGAGCATTCTCATTGATGGACATATATTATAAGCTTTTAGTTGTACTCGTTCTTTTTATGTTGCACAATATTTTCCCAGGAATACCAGAAATATTTCCACCAGACCAAACAAAAGCTGGAGCAGAGCCCCTCGGAGCGGCAGTTTGACTTCAGCGAAATGTACATATTCGGCAAGTTCGACACCTTCCAGAGACGCCTCAACAAGATCCTCGCTATGTTCAGCACCATCAGCATCTACTCCGTCCTGCAGGACTCCAAGATCGAGGGCCTGGAAACTGTGGCCACCAGGTTTCAGGTACTGACCACCTGCTGTTAGGAAGGAGCTGTCGCTCACATCTCAATGTGTGCTGTAAAGACGGCTTTTGTAGTGGCCCGCTGAGGCTCTAGACTCTAGATGTTTATTAGTTACAGGACATTCGGGAAGTGGTAAAGCAACAAATCAAGCAGACAACACCAGAGACCTAACATTTTAGTTTCTCTGAAGTTAGAATCCAGAAAAGTGTCTTTCCCTCCCTAAATAAAACAAGAGTGTCAAGACAGTACTTAAGTACAGACAACCTCAATCTCACTGCAGCAATGTCTCTGAGACAGAGGGAGCCCTGATCAATGTTTATGCCATTTCCTATATCCATGTGATTGACAATGTTAACTGTGTTATGTTAAGAATTATGCAAATTCAGTTTTGAGGCCTTTGCCCAATGACTTCTATAGGTTTAGCTTGGTTTTCCTGCCCAAGCTGGAACCTGAACCCCTGAAGGGCTGTGGTTTAATCTACTGCACTAGTCCAAGCACACATCAGTGTATAAATGCTATTCATTGATATAAATAAAACTTTATAGCTTTTTACCTTCCTCTTTCACACATCATTGCTCACTAGCAGCTCAACATAGAGCCACACCATTTTGCAAACTGAGAGTTAACAGGGTTTTAAGAAAGAGATCAAAATTCTGGGGAAACACATCTCTTTCTACTTCTAGTAGGGCCACATTTCAGCATTTGTGTCCAGCATGGTAGCTAACCTTAACATTTCTGCTCTCTCCTGCCCCCTGTGGACAGACTGCAGACATGCAAGCGAAATGGGAGGTAACCAGACTTTCTATTGGTCATTAAACACTGTGCATGTCACGTCCTCTTTCCGATGCATGTTTCTCTGCATGTTTTTCTGATGCTGCTATTCAGAGTTGTCCTTTTATGCTTGTGCTGTTGTAATGATTACAAAGTGCATTTGGACTGGATAATCAGTGCTAAAGCTCACATAAATGGACACACTCTACCAGGAGCTGGTTAGAACATCATCATACGACCTTCAGGCCATTAACATTCATCTCTTCTCCCATCACGGCCTACAGTTTATTCGCTGTGTATTGTTGCGGTGTCCATGGAAACAAAGATGCGGAGGTGCCTTGAAAGGCACTGGACTCTTTGCTTCAGGAGCGCTGAATAATTGAACAAACACGGATAAAGATCTTTACCTAAATACAGGCTTTGGTAAACATTGACAGTCTGTGAAACACTATGAATATTTTATGCTGAGTTTCTTATTGGATCAGTTGCTTGGTTTGAAGCAAATGCCTCAATATACATCTATTTCAAATCTTTTTGACTTTAAGGTTATCTGCATTGACCCTCGAACCCATCATAGATGCCTCCTTGATGAGACCGGTTTTCGTGTTTCATTATAAACTAAAAACTCATATAAATAATAAAACATAGGCCAAACATTTAGAGCTTTTGAGTGTTTAACGTCTTTCACGCTGCTGATTCTTGCATGGAAATGAGTTTCTGATTTTTGAAAGCAGGAATTCATAGAGATCTCTCTGTGGCTGTTTTCTAGGCCATTGTGTTGAATATGAAAAGGAAGCCGTACAGTTTCCTGGACCAGAGGAGGACTGACTTTGATCAGGACTACGAGGAGTTTTGTAAGCAGACGGCCGAACTGCACGTAAGCGTCTAATGGAAGACTACACAAAGAATTGTTTTATCTGCAAATGAAAGACGTCATAACCTTCAGCTCTTTGCTTTTAGAATCAACTCAAGACCTTCATGGACAACACCTTTGACAAAATCCAGAGCACGGAGAGGGCCTTGAACGTTCTGAAGAAGTTTGAAAGGTAAGGACTAATGTAGTAATGGATCTACATCCAGTAAATTTGGGATGGTTTATAGTGGAGACTGGGACCCAGATCCAGACCTAGCTAATCAGCCAACTTCAGTAATACCTGAACTTAGTAGTGCTGTAATGGCTGAATGAGCTGATATCCTCATAGCAATGTTCCAGCGTGAGTTTGCACCTCCAGATTGTTTGTTTCAGTGCCAATGAATGATTAAAACATGGGGAATAATGAAGGATGTTACATCTTTCTTCAGACCAAGTCTGTGGACAAATTAATTATAATTATTTATCAAACTCAAAATAGTGATAAAATATGGAGGGTGACAAATGTATAAATAAATACACAAATAAATCATTTCTGTTTATGAATAAATAAATATATAGATTTTGTTTTGTCCTGGAAAAAGCATATTTCATTTAATGTCATAAAACTCTTTCTACATTTGCATACATCACCTTTTATTTGGGTTATTTCTGTGTTTTCACATTGATTTATTTAGGTGTTTCTATATAATGCATTCCTTATTTATGCATTTTTCTTCCTGTATAATACAATATCTTCTCCTTCTCTGTTCAAACACAAATGAGAGAGAATAGATTTTATACATTTTTTGCCTCTTTCAGAGGGCTGTGTGAGAGAAATTATTAATACAAAATTAAGTGTTGCCAATAGGTTAAAATAACTGCTGATTGCATTATTTCATTAATTTGCTAATGAAGTCTAAAGCTGTGTTTGAATGAGAGGGCTACAGATGTGTATTCTGCCAGCACCAGGCAATGTACAAGCAGCTAGGCTTGTACAATAGGCTCTGTCCAATCATAGCACTGGACCAGTGGCGGATGCTGGTCTTTCAAGGAGGGGAAGCTCAATTTCGGCCTACATCATAAAATGTGTCGGTTTATTTATACGTAAATTCTACCCTCCGTTCCTTTTCAAGAAAATGATCTGTGACCCTGTTGTACCAACAAGGCGTCTTTTCCAGGGACTTGACTAGTGTCCTCTCAATGGCCAGCAGAGCTAGGCTGCTTAAACGGCCTTGGCCCATGTGAAGTGTGTTCGCCTGTGAGTGCTTTGTAATGCTCAGCATCCACACTGTTTAAAGCACAGTGAAGCTGCGGGAATGATTGAGAGGAAAGCCGCGTCTTTACCCGTGATAAGAAGCTGATTCTGAACAAAAGTTGAGCGCGTTGTAGTGCATATTTATTCAATGACATGTACACACAACAGTATATATTTGATCACTTATTTTTTGACATTTTAGGGGAAGCTGAGTTTCCCTTGCAGTCTTAGAGCAATCGCCTCTGCACTGGACCCGTGTTTATGTGAGAGCGCAAAGATGAGGTTAAACGCAGAATAACAGACACGAGTACAGAAAATAAGAGAGCTGAGTAAAAATGAACAATTTGAAGGAAAATATGTTCATTTCTATATTTTTAACAGTGGCATTAATATTGCATAAGAATGCATTAGTACATTTTAACAGCAATAATAATATAACAACACTGTCATTTTGCTATGCTCTGGTAAAATGTCAGAATCGAAGAGTAGCCACATGCAGAGGAGATGCATGCGTCATGATCCCTGTCACTGTTTTCACTCTGTTTAGACTTCACATCCCAGACCTTGGCATTGGAGAGAAATACCAGATGGTGTTGCAGAACTATGGCCGTGATATTGAGATGGTCTCGCGCATCTACACCAAGCAGAAAATGGATCCACCCATTGCCCGAGATCTACCTCCTGTGGCGGGGAAGATCTTGTGGGCTCGGCAGCTCTACCGGAGGATCCAAGAGCCCATGGAGCTCTTCCAGCAGCATCCAGGGGCCCTGGGCACACCCGAGACTAAACGCATCATACGCAACTACAACCGAGTAGCCAAAGTGTTGCTGGAGTACGAAGTGCTGTACCACCGTGCCTGGATGTCAGAGGTAAGATGGACATTTGTAAAAATCTTGCCTTGCTAAACCAGTGCTATTGTTTTAGAATACAAACATCTGAAAGGTTCAGTCGAATATTAAAATATTAAAAATAAGTGATGTAATGCAGTGTTAAAGTTGGCTTGGTTTACCAAGGCCTTTATTTGTGTTATTATTAGACACACAGTAGTCCATGGAAGTGGCTCATTACAAACTAAGTAACCACAAACACGCACACAATCATAGTTTACTAAATGTTCTACCCTTCCACCTCAAAGGAAGACTTTATTTGTGCGAAATTGTTTGGTAAACCCCCGCTAAACTGGTGGCTGATTGGTTATTTTATTGATAATCTGACTTCCACTCACCTGGTCCAGTTTAAAACACTGACCTCCACACATGGTCCAGTTAAAATCGTCTCTATCAACACACCTGCCTCAACACACTGGATCAGGTTCAACACACCTGCCTCAACACACTGGATCAGGTTCAACACACCTGCTTCAACACACCTGATCCAGTTCAACACACCTGCCTCAACACACCTGATCCACTTTAACACACATGGTCCAGTGGATCATAACAGCTCACTGAATTCACTGAAAACACTGTAGTGTGTTTCACAAAAGGCTAACATCGCTCGATACCAATAACAAAAGAAAAATTTGCTACAAAACTGTGTAGAATAAAATGTTGAAGAGCATTCTGCTCAGTTGACTAGACACGCTATAGGAATCTTTTCAGATTTAATTAGGAACATGCGGTGGCGAGGTCTATTTAGACTGATTCAGTGTTGCTCTCAACCCTCTTTTTATAGATTGAGGTGGCTAGAATGGGCCTGCAGGCCTCTCTGCTGGTCAAATGCCCAGACACCAGGGAGCTGTACGTGAACTTTGACCCTCAGATCCTGACTCAGATCCGGGAGACCGAGTGCATGTGCCGGATGGGTTTGGAGATCCCTCCCTTTGCTACTGTCCTACGGCAGAGACAGGAAGTCCTCAAAAAGAATTATAACAAACTCCAGGTAAGAGAGTAAACCCTCCAGGTAATAACCCCCCCCAGTTTATTTGTAACAAATCCCACCTGTTTGCTAAAGGTTGAGGAAAACATGCCTCCTCAAAGCAAATTAAAGCCCGCTACCAATTCTCTTTGAACTGCTGCTAACACAAAATCATTGGACAACTCAACATTCTTGGTGGAGAATGCTACCATCCCAGATCGTCCGGTGCCCATGCTGGCTAGAACTGAGGCCTGTGTTTCGATATTTAAGTGTGCTAGGTGCACAATGCTAATTTAATGGTAGAATTCATTGTTGGCAGCGTTAGCATCGTAGCTCCTAAATAAAACTGTAGATGCAAACTTTTGGACACCAAGCAAGTCTTGGCTGATCAGCTATGTTTTGTGTAAGAGGGAATTGTGTAAACAGCTAATGCTTTTAAGAAAATGTTGCAAGACTGATAATATGTATAGCATTACCAAAACAAGGAAACAAAAATGGCTGTTAGTAAAGCTAAGCTACAAAGCTTGAGGGAAATTAAACATGGATCTTGTGATTTCCTTAAACATTTTATTTTATTTTATAGATAATAATAAGTCATACAGTGTCAGAAAGCACATTAGGAAGTCCATTTAAAATGGATGATCCTACCTGATTGTCTCTGAGGCATGTTTTTCATTATTTAACTCTTGTGCTATGTGCACAATGGTATCTTAACACTAGCATTACGTATTAGCTATTAAAATTAAACTAATATAAAACTAACTTATTAGCTATTAGCTAAAATAAAGCTAATAATGCAAACATATGGACACCAGACATGTCTTGGCTGATCAGTGATTAATTTAAGACAATAGTAGCATTGAAAATGTCATAAAACAAAAACAGCTGTTAGCAGAGCTTGCCCATCAAGCTTGAGTTAGCCTGAGGCCCATAAAAACCTAAAGAGGTAAAAGGTAGGAAAGCTAGCATTAATTCAGTTCATGTGGATCTTCTGACTAATCTGGTTTTTGCCTGTGTTTGTTTTCTCTCTCAGATGGTGCTGACAGAGAACTCCAGGGTCAGGGCAAAAATCCAGCCAGCCTTTGAGCAGATACTTACCCCTCATGTGGCTAAAGTGGATGAGGCCATTCTGCCGGGTCTCACCACTCTCAACTGGGCTTCTTTGAACATTGACAAATACCTCAGCCACATCAACTCTGCACTGGGTAATGGAGAATTTCATTGCTGACCTCTGTGGCTCTCTTTTAAATCAGAGGGCAGTGACTTGTACAATTGCGGGTGCAGTAGAGACTGTTTGGTGCGATTTTTGGCAGTGACAAATTATCATTTTAGCTCACCGTGTTTGTGGCGTTTCACACTTGGTGAGTTAGAATAATATAACAAGGTGATTTTACTTGCAGAACTAGCTTTGGCATTATACCTCACACTAAAACCTTAGCCTCTAGCCTAACGTTTTGGTGTTCTTTGTAGATACTTGTTTTAAATATTAACTACATATTTGTTGGTTTTCATAAATATTCAGTGCATTAAAGATGTACACACAGTGTCTTAAATGTATACATGTTGAAAGCACCCCCCCTTGTGGAGAGAGCAAAGCCACTAAAAGTGAGTGAGTGAAAGAGGGAGGGCGTGAGCCAGCCAGCCAACCAAAGTGCTCGTATACATAGCTGAGCAACGGATTAAGAGCCTTTTTTCTGGCCACCTGTCCCAAACATGTCCGCTCTCTTCTCTGGTTGTGTTCAGAGGCCCTGGAGCTGCTCTTGGACCGGGTTAATGACCTGGTGCAATTCAGGATTGATGCTGTTCTGCAGGAGATGAGCTCAGCCACACTGTGTGTGCTGCCTGAGGACGAACCTGTCACGTGTGAGGAGTTCGTGCAGACGACCAAGGTGTGTTTCTTTATGTATTAAATACATTTGGGGAAATGGCTTACCTTTTATATAAAATGAGTTTAATGAGCATAAATTACACGCTGCTCTTTTACAAATACATCCGCACAAACCTGAGTTATCAATTATTTATTAATGTGAATATGTGAAAATGTTAGTTTCCCCATTTAAGGACCAGGTCACTGACTTCCACAAATAAAGGGCTGCTTGTGGTTCCGAGAACTTAACTAAAGTGAAAAGGCACCTGTGAGACTGTGGCTATCTTCCCATTCTCTGAGGTCTTCTTTTAAAAAACATCTTAAGTCCCAATTTTTATTCTCTGTGATCATGGGTATTGTTTTTTGTGTCTGATTTACATTATTTTGCGTGAAGCACTTTGTATCTTTATCTTAGAAAAGTGCTTTACAAATAAAGATAATTTACTTAGTTTTATTTATAGTTACAATCCCCTGCAGTCTAATTAAATGCTGCGTAGAAATTTTTCATTTTGCCAGTTCCTCTCCCCAATTATTAGTCTTTGCCAATTCCACCCACACGCTCCACAAGTTAGTTTCCCCCAGTTACAAACAGTGCAAGTAACATGGAAGGATGAGGGCTAGCACATGCTTTCTCTGAGACCCTAGAAGCCAGTCACTGCCTCTTTTCCAACTACAACTACCACAGTGCCACTGGACAGTGTTAATGCAGTGGAGTAGAGAGCATGGTAAGTGATGAGTGATGGTGAGAAAGGGGTCATCACACCCATCCAGGCCAATACTACTCTCTAGGAGTCCTGGCTTTGGATAACTAACACATCAGGGATCAAGTCTTCCAAAAGACAGGCTCAACACTGAGACTGCTGCACCACACAGGAACCACTGCAGTATAGTTCTGATCTCAACCCACTTGTTTCGTTGTTCTTTCAGTTGTTTATCACTGTTAATAGAAATAAAACCTGTCATATCATAATCAGACATACCAGTCTTTATACCATCCATCCATTCGTTGTCTGTAACCCTTATCCAGTTCAAGGTCGCGGTGGGTCCAGAGCCTATCTGGAATCATTGGGCACAAGGCAGGAATACATCCTGGAGGGGGCGCCAGTCCTTCACAGGGCAACACACTCACACATTCATTCACACACTCACACCTAGGGACACTTAAGTCGCCAATCCACCTACCAACGTGTGTTTTTGGATTGTGGGAGAAAACCGGATCACCTGGAGGAGACCCACACAGACACAGGGAGAACACACCACACTCCTCACAGACAGTCACCCGGAGGAAACCCACGCAGACACAGGGAGAACACACCACACTCCTCACAGACAGTCACCCAGAGGAAACCCACACAGACACAGAGAGAACACACCACACTCCTCACAGACAGTCACCCGGAGGAAACCCACACAGACACAGGGAAAACACACCACACTCCTCACAGACAGTCACCCGAAGGAAACCCACGCAGACACAGGGAGAACACACCACACTCCTCACAGACAGTCACATGGAGGAAACCCACGCAGACACAGGGAGAACACACCACACTCCTCACAGACAGTCACTCAGAGGAAACCCACACAGACACAGGGAGAACACGCCACACTCCTCACAGACAGTCACCCGGAGGAAACCCACACAGACACAGGGAGAACACACCACACTCCTCACAGACAGTCACCCGGAGGAAACCCACGCAGACACAGGGAGAACACGCCACACTCCTCACAGACAGTCACCCGGAGGAAACCCACACGGACACAGGGAGAACACACCACACTCCTCACAGACAGTTACCCGGAGGAAACCCACGCAGACACAGAGAGAACACATAACGTATGCCATGATAAATAAACAGTTTCTCACTTGCTATTTTCAAACTAATATAACTTTAATGCTATGCAACTTTTACTATAAAATAACAAAAAGAGAATGACAATAATCCATTATCCATTATCTGTAACCGCTTATCCAATTCAGGGTCGCGGGGGGTCCAGAGCCTACCTGGAATCATTGGGCGCAAGGCGGGAATACACCCTGGAGGGGACGCCAGTCCTTCACAGGGCAACACAGACACACACACATTCACACCTACGGACACTTTCGAGTCGCCAATCCACCTGCAACGTGTGTTTTTGGAGGAAACCGGAGCACCCGGCGGAAACCCACGCGGACAGAGGGAGAACACACCAACTCCTCACAGACAGTCACCCGGAGCGGGAATCGAACCCACAACCTCCAGACCCCTGGAGCTGTGTGACTGCGACACTACCTGCTGCGCCACCGTGCCGCCCAATGACAATAATACTTTGCAAAAAAAACACTTTAAAACTTCTTTGGACACCTAATATATAGTATACAGAATTACTGTGGACATGTAGCTAGCGTAATAGAGATTTTCCATGTGTCATGTGATCTGTTAGTTGTGGATGAACCCTGTATATAATGATTCCTCTGTGGTGTTTGATCAGGAGCTCTGCATTAAAGGCGCACAGCAGCTGCACATGAAGAGTTCTCTGGTGGAAGAAGCGGCCAATGAGCTGATCAACATGCTGCTGGAGTTTGAACAGAAACAGGAGGACGATGAGAAGGACCCTGATGACAGCAGGACTGAGAGCAAAGAGGGGCATGAAGAAAGCGATGGTGAGACTCAGGACATTATCAAACTGAAATTTGAGCAAATCTACACTTAGAAGGGTTTCTCTTCTTCTTACACCTTCTGTCATTTACCAAATGTAGTGAAGGCATTAGAAACCACTCAGGCAAATCTGTCTGACATTAAAATCTTACCGGATGCTCTTTGGGGCAATTTATCATTAGTTAAAGGAACACTATGTAGCTTTTTTCCCTTAAATTTACGGCTTAAAAACTGTGATGCTCCACTGACCATATAATAGGGAGAATAGAGCCTCTGCGGTTGCTACCCCAGGCTCAGCACCGCAGAAAATGTGTTTTGTAACTTTTGGAGAAAGTTTTTTTATTTCAAGACAGTGCTGTAAAAGTGAATAACACTCTGCAACTGCAGGGGGAGCCCAGGAGCAAGGATCCTTTATCTTACCTAGTGTTGGTTTGAATAACAGTAATTCTATCTGTGTTATTGTGAAATATATTAAATAATGCACTGAGTAAACATTCTCTCTTTCACATACTCTCTACATATTAATGTAGGAGAAGATCAGAGTAAATCAGAGAGCCCAGTGTTTTCCCATAACACCACTGTGCCCAGCGTGGGGCCTTCTCCGCTCCTGAAGAAGAAGAGGAAGAGAGACATGATGGAGGTGATGGAGGAGGAGGCTCAAGAGCTGCTGTCACATTTTAACCATCGCAACGTGGACGCGCTGCTGCGGCTGACACGCAACACTTTGGAGACCCTCCGTAAACGCATCCACGCCTCCTCACTCATGCACTTTCTGGGTCAGTCATGTCACAATTGCCTGAATTAAAAGAAATACTGTAGTGTGAAAATGTTTTCATGATTCCCCCCCCCCATGTTTGTCACTCTTAAATGTTTTAAATCATTCATTAATTCATTGTCTGTAACCCTTCTCCAGTTCAGGGTCACGGTGGGTCCAGAGCCTACCTGGAATCATTGGGCAGGGCAGGAATACACCCTGGAGGGGGCGCCAGTCCTTCACAGGGCAAAACACACTCACACATTCATTCACACACCTACGGACACTTGAGTCGCCAATTCACCTACCAACGTGTTTTTGGAGCGTGGGAGGGAACCGGAGCACCCGGAGGAAACCCACGCAGACACAGGGAGAACACACCACACTCCTCACAGACAGTCACCCGGAGGAAACCCACACAGACACAGGGAGAACACACCACACTCCTCACAGGCAGTCACCCGGAGCAGGAATCGAACCCATAACCTCCAGGTCCTTGGAGCTGTGTGACTGCAACACTTACCTGCTGCACCACCGTGCCGCCCCTGTTTTACATCAAAAAAATTAAAATATTAGTCAAAGACAACAGAAGTAAAAACAAAATGCACTTTTTAAATTAATCTTTTCATTATTAAGGGAGAAAGAAATCCAAACCTACATGGCCCTGTGTGAAAAAGTGTTTGCCACTAAACCTAACAAATGATTAGGCCGCCCTTAGCAGGAACAACTGATATCAAGCGTTTGCAGTAACTTGCAATGAGTCTTTCACTGCGCTTTGGATGAATTGTTGCCCACTCATCTTTGCAGGATTGTTGTAATTAAGTCACATCGGAAGGTTTTCAAGCATAAACCACCTTTTTAAGGTCATGCCAAAGCATCTCAATAGGGTTCAGGTCAGGACTTTGACTAGGTCACACTCCAAAGTCATAACGTTGTTTTTCTTCGGCCATTCAGAGGTGGACTTGCTGGTGTGTTTTGGATCATTGTCTTGCTGCAGAACTCAAGTTAGTTTCAGCCTGAAGTCATGAACAGATGGCAAGACTTTCTCCTTCAGCATTCTTTGGTAGACAGTGGAACTCATGGTTCCATTTATCACAGCAAGTTTTCTAGGTCCTGAAGCAGCAAAACAGCCCTAGACCATCACACTACCACCACCATATTTTACTGTAGGTATGATGTTCTTTTTCTGCAATGCGGTGTTACTTTTTACTTCCAAAAAGTTCAGCTTTTGTCTCGTCAATCCACAGAGTATTTTCCCAAAAGTCGTGAGGATCATCAAGATGTTATCTGGCAAAATTGAGATGGGCCGTAATGTTCTTTCTGCTCAGCAGTGGTTTTTGTCTTGGCACTCTGCCATGCAGGCCATTTTTGCCCAGTCTCTTTTTTCATGGTGGAGTCATGAACGCTGACTTTAACTGAGACAAATGAGGCCTGCAGTTTTTGGATGTTGTTGTGCGGTCTTTTTTTGACCTCTTGGATGAGTCGACCAGCCACTCCTGGGAAGGTTCACCATTGGTCCACTTTCACCGTTTGTGGATAATGGCTCTTATTGTGGTTCGCTGGAGTCCCAAAGATACAGAAATGGCTTTATAACCTTTTCCAGACTGATAGATCTCAATTACTTTCTTTCTCGTTTCATCCTGAATCGCAGTAATCAGACCTGGGTCTGGCTAGAGAAACTGAACTCAGGTAATAAACCACAGTAAAGTTATGTTTTAACTGGGGGGGGGGGGGGGGGGCAAACACTTTTTCACACCACTGTCAAACATCAAGGAACACATACAGAGTTTAGCTCTGTATTTCCCACAATCCTCTATGTCAGCACACTCACAAAGACATAGCAGTGGCGTGGTGGAAGGTGCTGTACAAATATGATTTAGATTTATCACAAACTAACCAAACGTTAGCGTATCCGTATCCTGGCAGTGTTATAAAGTACCGTTGCCTTCTTCAAAGTGTGTCTCAAACACAACTAGTTACAGGCACATGTCAAAGCCCATGAAACTGCTTCCTTCTGGTTTGCACACATCCAGTGACACTAAATCTCTCCTAGCATTAGAAGCCAATAAAGTAGAAATATGATGTGGATATGAAGGATTCGTTTTAAGATCATCTTAAATTTCTTGGTCTGTGTTTAAAAGTTTAAGTTTAGTTTAAGAGCGGTACAATGGTAAGAGTTTAAGACACTTATAGGAACGTGGATGGGACAATTCCTTTACTTCCACAGCACTGATAACCAGCTCCATTTCATTATTTTGCAGCAGACGCTGACTCTCCCAGCCGACAGAAGAGTAATAATCAGCAGCCCATTTTCAGGGCAGGAGTGTGTCTGGCCATCCCCAACATTGTCATGGTGCCTGGACTGGACGAGGTCCAGCAGTCTTTGAACAAAGCTGTGGAGTGTGTGGTCAGCGTCAGCAAGGGAGTTGGCCAGTGGAGTAAAGAGAGGATATCTAAGGTAGCATCATTCACAAATTTCCTTTTTATGTGGAGAGCTTTTTTTTTTACAGGTGGAACAAACATGACCAATGCCTGAACTCATATTTAGTAAGAAAAGGAAATGGACACAAAAGCAAACAGTGTCTCTACTGGAGATCTCAGAACACTTAACTAACTTTCCCAGACCCTAGACTTTATTGGAAGTGGCCTAGCCCCTAAATGAATGATGGCCTTGCACCATGTGGAACCAGAATATACAATCTCCAGAGACTACCATCAGTTCACAAATGGTGGGATACACCGTTTGACGTTTGCAAGGCATTCCCTCGCTTAAGGGCAAGGCCTCCCTGTTCCTCCATGTTTGAGTTTTCCTCACCTATATAGTCCTGATTTCCAGGGTTCCTCTGGGTCTAGGGGGTTGGTTCTGTGGTATCGCAAGTAGATCCGAGGCCCCATGTTGCTGTTTTCTTTTGTTGTAGTGCTTCTAGTGTTCTAAAATAAAGCTTGATTCTGATTCTGGTTATAGGCTCTGTATCTGTTTTTCCTGTTCTGATGGCTTTATTTTTACAGTCTTTGTTTATTCCATATTTGTCTTTTTTAATAAACCACACTTCATCCTCATCTGCTCTAACTGTGGCAGCGGAACATTGGGCTTCCACAGGTTCAACAGCTCTGCATCGCAGTTTGTGTCCAAAAATGACAAAAAGCCTTTCTCTCCCTTATTTCTTTTCTATTATATTTTGTGGAATAATGTTGGGACCCATCTTCTCCAACTTAAGGAGCATGAAATTGGACCCATGTCTGGAATAAATGTAATAGACTAAAGGCCAAATATGTGTTGACTATATTGTCACAGAGGAAGATGAGCGAGCGGCGCATGGCTGCACTGAGGCAGGAGAGCAGAGACAGTGACTCTGAGGATGGAGACACCACGCACCGTAGCATCGCCGGTAATGCCTCTTTCTCATTACATGCATCAGTTCACTGCCATTCATAAACATCAGCACCTCCAAAACTGTTCTCACATCAGCTGATGAAACAGAGATGGTCAAATGTCATTCATTCATTCATTATCTGTAACCCTTATCCAGTTCAGGGTCACGGTGGGTCCGGAGCCTACCCAGAATCACTGAACACAAGGCATGAACACACCCTATAGGGGGCGCCAGTCCTTCACAAGGCGACACACATTCACACATTCACTCACACCCATGGACACTTTTGAGTCACCAATCCACCTACCAACAAGTGTTTTTGGAGTGTGGGAGGAAAACGGAGCACCTGGAGGAAACCCACGCAGACACGGGGAGAATACACCACACTCCTCACAGACAGTCACCCGGAGGAAACCCACGCAGACACGGGGAGAACACACCACACTCCTCACAGTCAGTCACCAGGAGGAAACCCACGCAGACACAGGGAGAACACACCACACTCCTCACAGTCAGTCACCTGGAGGAAACCCACGCAGACAAAGGGAGAACACACCACACTCCTCACAGTCAGTCACCTGGAGGAAACCCATGCAGACACAGGGAGAACACACCACACTCCTCACAGTCAGTCACCTGGAGGAAACCCACGCAGACACAGAGAGAACACACCACACTCCTCACAGTCACCCGGAGGAAACCCATGCAGACACAGAGAGAACACACCACACACCTCATAGACAGTCACCCGGAGGAAACCCACGCAGACACAGGAAAAAAAAACACACCACACTTCTCACAGACAGTCACCCGGAGGAAACCCACGCAGACACAGGGAGAACAAACCACACTCCTCACAGACAGTCACCCGGAGGAAACCCACACAGACACAGGGAGAACACACCACACTCCTCACAGACAGTCACCCGGAGGAAACCCACACAGACACAGGGAGAACACACCACACTCTTCACAGACAGTCACCCGGAGGAAACCCACACAGACACAGGGAGAACACACTACACTCCTCACAGACAGTCACCCGGAGGAAACCCACACAGACACAGGGAGAACACACCACACTCCTCACAGACAGTCACCCAGAGGAAACCCACACAGACACAGGGAGAACACACCACACTCCTCACAGACAGTCACCCGGAGGAAACCCACACAGACACAGGGAGAACACACTACACTCCTCACAGACAGTCACCCGGAGGAAACCCACACAGACACAGGGAGAACACACTACACTCCTCACAGACAGTCACCCGGAGCGGGACTCAAACCCACAACCTCCAGGTCGCTGGAGCTCATTTAGAATTGCTCATTGTTCCGTGACACATACTAAATTTACTCAACTCAGCTCTTGACATATTCACATGAAGTCTTGACAAAATTTCAAACAGTTTCCAGGACTTAAAGTGCACCCATTGCTGCAGGCAGAATATTCCACCCTGGAGCAGCTGCACATGATCTTAAGGTCACAGAGCCCTATGCTAAACACCATCTAGACGTGTATTAAACATAACCCTCCAGTACTGGACTTTGTAGGGCCTGACCATGCTCTCGGCCTCATGTTAGTCAGTATAGATTTAATTCATAGCCAAGTATGAGTGTGATTACATTGCAGGGATAGGATTATACAAGTGGATTAAGTTGGTAAGCTCCAAGGATTGGATCTTAGTCTAGGAGCCAGGAATTAATTTTACTCTGGCATCTCCGTCTCTTCACGGCTCATACTGTAAGCCTGAGAGCATTCGTCCGCAGGGCTTGGCTGGTGATCTTGTGATCCTCAAAGATTGTGTTGGGGTGTGTGTGTGAGAGAGATGTCACTAAAATACAAGATGCTTTTGATTCTTTAGATGGCAGCACTTCAGACATCTCTGCCTCCGCCTATCAGGCCATTCCTTTCCAAGCCAGGAACTACTACAAAAGTGTTTCAGAGAACAAGGAGATTGTGAAGCTGGTGTCTGTACTCAGCACCTCCATCAACTCCACCAAGAAGGTATGCTGCATAACACATACAGCTGTATGTGCTACTGACCATGCAGAGGCACTTTGTAGTTTTACAATCATTAAGTAGTTAATCTGTTGCTCTTAGTTTGCCCCTTTCACCTTGTTCTTCAATAATCAAGGCCCCCACAGAGCAGGTGTGATGTGGTGGTGGATCATTCTCAGTGCTGCAGTGACACTGATGTGGTGGTGGTGTGTTAGTGTGTGTCGTGCTGGTGTGAGTGGATCAGACACAGCAGTGCTGCTGGAGTTTTTAACCCCTGTGAGAGAGTAGCTCATCTGTCACTGCACAGTTTGTGTTTGTCATCCTCTACTTCTTCATCAGTGACACAGGACCACGCCCACTTAATGATGTTGGCGGTATATTTTGGGGTAAATTGACTAAACTCTAGCGGCACTGCTTTGTCTGATCCACTTGGACCACACTGCCTCACCACAAGCACGTCAGTGTCACTGCAGCGCTGAGTCCATCACGCAAATCATGCCAGCTCTGTGGTGGTCCTGACCATTGAAGAACAGGTTGAAAGGAGGCTAACAGAGTAAGCAGAGCAACAGATGGACTACTGTATGTAATTGTAGAACTGGAACCTGCACCTGTGTGGTCAGTGGAGCTGGTAAAACATATTTCTCTTCTCTTCCAGGAGGTGATGAACGCACTGGACCGCTTCAGCACATACCACCACATCTGGAAGAAGGACAGGGAGAGCACCATTCAGATGTTCAGCCAGGGAAACCCTCTCTTAGCAGACTTTGAGGCTCAGATCCTGTACTACCGGGACCTGGAGCTGCAGATCAATGCTGAACCTGTTTTCATCACTGTAGGGGCACTGGCTCTGTACACAGGTAAGCTCTCTATCTGATTGGCTTCGGGGACAGGGGGGGCGCTAATCCTGTTAATGCTCTCGTCTTTTGTAGGACAGCCATTCACCTGAAGTCATTTCTAACACAAAGTCACATCAGTTTGGAATAACAACGTATTTGCTCTTCCACTGTTGGCAAATGTTTTGTTTAATTATATTCAATTTTATTTAATTATAACAGTGATAAGCAGTGATATTTTGCTTGTGTTTGGGTCTGCTGTGTGTGCCTTTTCCGGTATCTAGACTCCATTTCATCCCTCCGCTCTGGGTTCCTGACTCCATCCCCTCCTCTGTTTCATATTCATTGTACAGTTTTCCATATATATTTTCTGTGTTATGAGCGTCCTCTACTAGAAAGTGTTGTAAAAGGTCTGTTGGGTTGTTTAACAGATTTAGCCAAATCGTTTATATGCAGTAACAGGGAAAAGTGGGGAAAACTGTACAATAAAATATGGATCTGGGCAAAAAACAATTCTAAGCACAAACTGAATTTGCAACATATGTCTATCAGTTCAATTCAGTTAAATTTTATTGTCATTACACCAATACAGGGTTGTACAGTATAACAAAACACTGTCAGGCTACATCTCCAGTGCAATGAAATACACAAAAGGCAAGGACTGAGGTACATGAACACTGAATACAGAATACACAATATGGGCAAAGTCAGCAGGTAGAGGATGAGTGAAGTTAAAGTGCAAACTATATTTATTCATTCATTCATTATCTGTAACTCTTATCCAATTCAGGGTCACGGTGGGTCCAGAGCCTACCTGGAATCATTGGGCGCAAGGCGGGAATACACCCTGGAGGGGGCGCCAGTCCTTCACAGGGCAACACAGACACACACACACACACATTCACTCACACACTCACACCTATGGACACTTTTGAGTCGCCAATCCACCTACCAACGTGTGTTTTTGGACTGTGGGAAGAAACCGGAGCACCCGGAGGAAACCCACGCAGACACAGAGAGAACACAAGTATATTTATATATGTTTTCTTTTTTTTAAAGAAACTAGATTTGTACTTTGAGTGATAGCAGCTTAGGTGTTAGCGTTCACAGTATGAACAGTGAAAGGTGTGCAGTACGGGTAATGAGCATAGCATCTAAAGTATTCATGAATGTTGCTAACGTGCAAATATGCAAAGGGGTATGGATAGTAGGGTCATGTACAGTGCAGATCAAAAAGACACTTCAGGACTGCAAGCTAAAATAATTATCAAATATCCCACTAACTCAAAAAAGACTATAAATAATCTACTAACATTCATTCACTCATTTTGTTTAACCACTTCATCCTGTTTAGGGTTGCACTATGTCCAGAGCCTACTTGAAGTCCTTAGACAGGGCTGCAGTCCAGCATAGTGTATCACATACTCACCTAGACACACACACACACCTGTTACCAGTTTGCACAGCAAGCCCACCTACTAGCATAAGACTGTGGGGGGAAACCCTTGCAGACACCTGGAGAACATGCCAAACTTATCACAGAAAACTTAACCCCACACACTGTAAAAAATAATTAATCACAATTTTAATTCACACCTGAGTTTAATTTTGAACCTGAGTTCAAAACTACCTTAAAATTTAAGTTAAATTCAATCAGAATTACTTTTTTATTTCAACTTTCAGCTTATGACTTTAAGTCAAGTTTGGCTTTGAATTACTTTCTGCAAGTTGACTTTCAACTGCTTGTTGTTTCAGTTTAACTGCACTTTGATGTTGAAAATACACATCACTCATTCCAGTGTAGGTATTTAAGTTAAAATAAGTATTCACATTACATTTTTAAATTGAATTATTTGTGACATAAGAACATTTGGGCGTAACTTGTAAAGAGACTCAGCTGGAACCTCACCAAAGCTGCAGTGTTTCACTCGGAGGGTGAGGGCCCTGACAAAACACAGTTCTCACTACAAAGAAAGACCCAAAACACCAATAAACAACCTAAAAGCAACCTATATATTACTCCCACCCACACAGAACACAACAATGAAAATAAAACCTCAAAAAAGTGAAAAGGTTGCATCCGCAGTGCATGCTGGGAGCTCTCCCTAACGGAACCAAAGCCCCGCTCACAGCCACAGCCATAACTCACTCCTTCAAGTTCTTTCCAATCCTTCAAATCCTCTCCATTGGAGTAATTTAAAAATTTGAGTTAAAAATAAGTTGACAGTAAATAAGCTTAAAGTAAGCTTAAAAAAACAGTAAGTAACTAACAGTAAAGTTTTTCCACTAACCTCTTTGATGCTGCTCTGATCTGATTCGTGTTTTCAGCCGATCTGAAGCTGGCTCTCACTGCCGAGACCAAGGCCTGGATAGTGGACTTCGGCCACCACTGCAACAAGAAGTACCGCACCGACATGGAGCAGATCTTTGCGTTTGTGGACGAAGGAGGAAAGAAGCTGAACCGGCAGATCAAAGACCTGGATGACATTCGCATTGCCATGGCAGCGCTCAAAGAGATCAGGGAGCATCAGATCACCGTAGACTTCCAAGTGGGGCCCGTCGAGGTACGGAGTTGTAAATGAAAGTAACCGTTCACATTTTCTATGGCTTGCATTCAACGTGGATGGTGGGGATGGAGATCATTTAGAAAAATGTTAAGACTTGAATGGAGGCCAGAGGATGCAGTGTTGAGGCCATGCGACTTACATTCTTCTGGACATTAGAGAGTCGCCTCAACCACCAACAATGTGCAGCATCCACCTGGAAGATGTGACAGCAGCCAAAGGCGGTGTAAATTATTCAGTACAGTATCCATACAGGCCACAGGGAGAGTGCATGAGTGAAACTTGTGAGTGAAAACACGGAGGGTATTACTAAGCTAACTACTCTAGCCGTTGTTCCAAAACCAAAACAATGGGAGATATGTCTGTGGTCTCCTTGGTAAATTGGACTGACAAACTAGCACAGCACATCATCCACTGTAAAGAAACATCTTTCTTGGGGAGACAATCATTGACCTCTGCAGTGGTTAGCTGTTATCAGTGGCCTCCATTACTCAAATCCAGAATATTTCCTTGTGCTATTGTTGAGTGAGGAAACACTGTATACGTAAGCACCAGTTTACCATACAAGTGCCTTATGAATAATGAGACAGGCAAAAACATCCTGGATACTTGAAAATCTGAATTGAACTGCTCTGTGTTTGAATTCCGCCTCGTTTTCAGTGTTCTACCGTTGAGTCGTACACTCTGCTGATTCAGTGCTCCATCCACCTCTCCGCAGGAATCCTATGCCATGCTGCATAAGTACGAACTCTCTGTAGCGAAGGAGGAGATGGAGAAGGTGGATACGCTGCGCTACACGTGGGAGAAGCTGCTGGCTCGCAGCTCAGAGTTACAGAACGAACTGGTCTCTTTGCAGCCCAACTTCAGAGGAGAGCTCATTAGCAATGTGCAGACATTCGTGGAGGACTGTGAGTTCTTCTACCAAGACTATGACAAGGTCAGTCCTCAAGGGGGAGCTTCAGATTTTATAGAGGAATAAAGAAGCAGCAGATGTTGGAGATGTTGGAGTGGTTTCTGTTCTTGTAAGACCTTGCAAGAGCTCCCATTCAAGGACGCTGCAGCTTCTCTAACATTTTGCTCTGCTGCAGTGATAAATCTGCTATAAGCAGAGGTGAACTGATTATTAAATTTGTAGCTGATTCAGGCTGTGATTTCTTGGAGCATATAGCTGTGTTCCCTGAGGGTACATTAAGTTCTCTTCCCCACAAGAAGAGGTGAGTATTTGTGTGATTTCTTTACAGATTATGTGTAAAAAAACCAAATGAACCAAAAAACATAATATAAGTCCAGGACGTATGAAATCAACACAATTGAAAAATCTACAAGTATTATAGGATACAATTAGATTCCCTAACAAAAGTACTGAATATGGACCCTTGAGGTTACCACCACAGTGACAGCAAAAGGTACCACTACATCTAGAGTTTGTCTGACAGCGTGATTGATCACTTTTTTGGATGATTCTTTAAATTTGTAATGTTGTTTATTTGCTCTTTTCTGAAACTCAATATTTGTGGACCAACCACACACTGAAACAGACGGGCGGCAAAGGAAGAGTCAACGTTTGTCGTAGTAAACTGATAAACCACCACAAGTCACCAGGACAGTTTCAGTGCATCTGGATTTCTCGACAGACCTGTCCCAATCCTACAGGTGTTCAGTTGGGCTAGGATCTGGCAAGTGTGAAGGCCATAGCATATTATGTACACCATTTTCAAAGTCGTCAAACCATCCAGTGACACTTTGTGCCCTATGGATGGCCTCACATACATTCCCACTGTGGGAACAAGTGGACTCCCACCACACTAGCCATGGGTTGCAGTCAGACTTTTATGGTGTGGGTGTCATATTGGGGACCGATTGCCTGGTTTCAGAGCACAGAACTAATTTAAATGAATAGGAAAGACAGATAAATTCATCTCGCTCCTCACCCTGTGCTGGAGAGTTTTACAACACTCAGAAGCACAGAAACCGTGAAAGTGCACTATGTTGGGCTTCTGCCAATTTATAGTGGTGTCTGAAAACATACTGTACAATTTTCAGTGCACTCAAACAATCCCATAACGCACAATAAGTAGTGTACAGCCAATGGACACTAGCGGATAGTGGAAACCAATAATACACTGCACTGTTAGGTTGAAACCTGTATGATGTAGTGTCCAAAATCATTCACTACCCTCCTAAACGTTTCTGTATCAGTGCACTCTGTAGTGATTTATGTAGGGATTAGTTAGTACAGAGCCGTTTTGAACACAGCTGAAGTCTAATGGCTTAAAAATGCAGTTGAGGTAAATGCACATCATTCAGTTTCAATACACCGCTGGATCATGGACACTGAAATGTTGGAAATAATAAAAAAAAATTTAAATTTTGATGTTGCTGCTTACTTGCATCGACAAGTTAGCGTGATATTATGAATGTGAATTATGGAGTGGCATTAATAAGGCAGCGTTTTTATGAATCTGCTTTGTGACAGCATCAGTTGTAAAAAAAAGCTCTATACAAAAGTATAAATAAATTTGATTTGAATTTGATTAATAATAATTAATCTGGTTTTGTAAATGTTTTGTTCCCAGGATGGTCCAATGGTGTCTGGTTTGCCTCCTCAGGAGGCCAGCGACAGACTCATAATGTTTCAGGTACAGTGGGTTCTTCCATTACTTAAAGGGCGATTCTACAAATTTTACAAAATTTCTGTCTTGTTTTCAAAACATTCAGAGTGTTTTGTTCAAGTCACATGCTCCATATTACAGAAAGTTATTCAGAATGACATTTATTCACTGTGTTGGTGATTGGAACCAGTTCAGTATTTCTAGGAGCTCCTTAGTCACACAACTCCAGGGACCTGGAGGTTGTGTGTTCAAGTCCTGCTCTAGGTGACTGTCTGTGAGGAGTGTGGTGTGTTCTCCGTGTCTGCGTGGGTTTCCTCCGGGTGACTGTCTGTGAGGAGTGTGGTGTGTTCTCCCTGTGTCTGCGTGGGTTTCCTCCGGGTGACTGTCTGTGAGGAGTGTGGTGTGTTCTCCCTGTGTCTGCGTGGGTTTCCTCAGGGTGACTGTCTGTGAGGAGCGTGGTGTGTTCTCTCTGTGTCTGCGTGGGTTTCCTCAGGGTGACTGTCTGTGAGGAGTGTGGTGTGTTCTCCCCGTGTGAACTGGATAAGCGCTTACAGATAATGAATGAGTGAATGAATGGCAGAGAAATGAAAGAAGGGGGATAAAGACACTCATTCTGGGGACATTGTTCTGCTGGGGAACTCACGTGGGTAATGACAGTGAGATCTGGAGGGGTGTGATTGGGAGGAACGGCCCCGCTGATCTGAACCCGAGTGGTGTTCAGTTATTGGACATCCGGCAGAGCTTCGACTGCATCCTGTGGGAGGCTGGTGACATTGAGTCCGAGTGTTCCGGACCTCCATTGTTGAGGCGGCTGAACGGAGCTGTGGCTGCAAGGTTGTCGGTGCCTGTTGGGGTGGCAATCCCCGCACTCGGTGGTGGACACCCCGGGTGAGGGGGACTGTCAAGCTGAAGATAGAGTCCTATTGAGCCTGGTTGGCTCGGGGGACTCCGGAGAACACACCACACTCCTCACAGACAGTCACCCGGAGGAAACCCATGCGGACAAAGGGAGAGCACACCAAACTACTCAGACAGTCACCGGGAGCTGGACTCATACCCACAACCTCCAGGTCCCTGGAGCTGTGTGACTGCGACACTATCTGCTGCACCCCCGTGCTGCCCTAAATATATTGATGAATGAATTAATTCATTATGCAGAAATATTGGCAATGGATCTTTCTGATGGAAATGTTTTTTTACATATAGTAATGTTTTAAAAACCCTAATTCATGTTCATCCTCATTAACAATGACATTGGTTCATTTTTGTGCCAGAACCGCTTTGATAACCTTTACCGCAAGTACATCACCTTCACTGGGGGAGAAGAGCTCTTCGGCCTGCCTGTGACCCAGCATCCTCAGCTGCTGGAGATTAGGAAGCAGCTGACTCTGCTGCAGAAACTCTATGGCCTCTACAACAACGTTATTGAAACTGTCAATGGCTATTACGACATTCCCTGGGCTGATGTCCACATCGAGAGGATCAACAATGAGCTCCTAGACTTCCAGACGAGGTGAGTGGGGGAAAAGTATAAGTAGGGAACCAGTGTTTTTTCATCTCTGTCTTATTTGCTTTCTCTCTCTCTCTCTCTCTCTCTGAGGAGATAGAAAGTCTGTTCTATGGCAATAAAGTAATGCTTTGCATTGAAAGGGGTGAATGCACCAGGGGATTTCAATTTCACCAGCCAAATCGGACAGTTTGCTCTCCAGACAATCTCAGTCTGTGCTCATCAAGATTGCAATTGAAAGTCAAATTTAAGCACTGTGGCACAGCAGGAGTGTTTTTATTGAAAAGAAAGGCCCAGATTTCCTCTGTCTGATCTCATTCAGATGATCTTCTTTAGCTTTAGGGGACTGATATGGACTTTTGTTCAGTGGCAGTTTCCTAAAGTTGTAGCACAGAACCTTCAGAAACATGGCTGAAGGGTGTAGATTTGATTTTGACATTGGTGGAGACATAAGTCGTCTGCAGAGGTATAGTTTGTCTTTCTGCACGTCATGATAAAACATCTAAGCAGGTGTAGGTAGGTGATTAGCTGCATGAAAGTGAGTGACTAGGTAAGTGAGTAACGCTCCAGGAATGTCAGTGTTCTCACTGTGTTCTTGTGTAGGTGCCGTAAGTTACCCCGGGCACTGAAGGAGTGGCAGGCTTTCCTGGATCTGAAGAAAACCATAGATGACTTCAGCGAGTGCTGCCCCCTGCTGGAGCTGATGGCCAACAGGGCCATGATGACCCGCCACTGGAAGAGAATCACAGAGGTCACAGGACACACTTTCGAGGTGGAGACAGACACCTTCAAGCTCCGCAACATCATGGAGGCCCCGCTCCTGAAGTACAAGGAGGAAATCGAAGTGAGTCTTTAAGATAAATTCATTTTTATTAATTTTTTATGAATACTTCAGCTTCTTCCTTTCAATTGCTTCATCTACTGCATCCTAAAATGGAACCGCTAACTCTAAAATGAACTATCCATTTGATTTCAGAGTAGAGCAACATATCTGGCCTCAGTGCAATTAAGGCAGTGCACTCTGGGATCTGCAGTGTTTTACCTGTGTCCAGCAATCTCGTGCTTGACACCATCTATCAATATTTGTAGCCTGCGCACATTCTTGAAAACGTTCCCCTCCACGCACAAACCTAACTATATTATCACTACAACCACTTAACCTCTAAGCGTTTTTCTGTCCAACAAATATGCTAATACCCTAACCCCCTGATTATGTCTCCGTGTATACGGTGCTGATAGAATATGCTTCAACGTGCCAACCCCATCAATAATCTACAACTATTGTCTTGACCTACCTACAGTCCTAGATTTTGTGGGGTTGGAAGGACGTCGTAAGTTGCTTCCAGCAAAAACTTAATATGACTTGCCTCCATCAATCCCAATTCTTGCCAAGAGATCTTCCACTTCTTTAGATTCTCCCATTAAAGCCACTGGCCTTGTTTTGCCTGTGACGCTGCTGTTGTGCACCGTGCCCCCTCTTCCTGCTCACAAATAAAACTAGTCATCATTTACCTTTTCTCTGGTGATGTGGCTTTACTAAAGGCTTTCCATGAATCACCTGACCCAAGACCTGCTTTTCTACATTGCACTTGGCCAATCACATTCCTTAGCTCTAATGAGTTCCTGTCTACCTACACCGCCATTTTGCGGATTGCACTTAATTATGTTCTTAAATATTGTACATTGTTCAGATAATTATGCATGAATGTGAATGTTATTGCACCATATTTTGCTAAAGTAAAGTGTGTAAAGTTTTATTAGGATGGGAAAATAGGAATTATTATTACTGAGAACATATTACAATACTACCACCACCCTGAAATGGAGAAGCAGAAAAGAAAATTAATGAATGAATGAATATTACAATACAAGATTCTGCATATGGAGCTTTGCTTTACATGTGGTACTGACACACAGAAAAGATACAAGCATATTTTTATGGTGTTACATTAATAAATGTCTTGTGTAAATATAAATATATCCAAGAATCTAATTGACTTGAATGTGTGTGCTAGGACATCTGCATCAGTGCTGTGAAAGAAAGAGACATTGAGCAGAAACTGAAGCAGGTGATCGCTGAGTGGGACAATAAGACCTTCACCTTCGCCCAGTTTAAAACCCGTGGAGAACTGCTGCTGCGTGGAGACAGCACCTCGGAAATCATCAGCAACATGGAAGACAGCCTCATGATGCTAGGCTCCCTCATGAGCAACAGGTATTATAATACACTTCACAATGATAGGAACCAGGCCCACTTCAATCTGTCTTTCAATGGTCAGAACCCCCACAGGACCCCCACAGAGCAGGTGTGATATGGTGGTACGTCATTCTCAATGCTGCAGTGACACTGACGTGGTGTGTTTGTGTGTTGTGCTGGTGCGAGTGTATCATACACAGCAGTGCTGCTGGAGTTTTTAAACCCCTCAGTGTCACTGCTGATCCAAAAGTAGTCCACAATTTGGCTAACATTTGTTTCTACAACATATCTGATATGTGACCCATATATAGTGGACTTATGGCTCAGTTGAGGCAACACTGTCATTCAAGGCCAGATGTGCCACACATGTGCCAATGCTTCACAACAATCAGGGTAGTTTTATTAAGGTTAAGCTTGAAATCGTAGTCAAACCAGGAAGGGTTCAAACAACAGGCAGTCACACAGAAAGCAGCTCCACAGTCAGAGGTGAAATGGTTCAGTCTAGGTTCCTAAGAGGGAGAGACCATGACAGAACGAATGTTAAGTAATTATTATTGAACACTCCCCAGCATGGTCAATAATGTTATTTCATGTTCTGATTGGTGTTTTATTTCTACCTACTGTGTTAATTCAGTGGTTTGGTGTCTGATGTTGTGCACTAATGCACAGCGTACTTTAAATTCATCTCACAAACCTGTGGGTGCTTTCAGATATTGATCGAATGCAGTCTAAGCGAGCGCTGAACCTTCACACTCTTCACAGTGGGGTTTTCACAGTTCCATTATAATGAATAACACTCTGTCCTCAGAGCATGAGAAAGAGACTTTGAAATGAAGCAAGACTAGAAAGAGGGACCCGTCCTCCTCTGATCGACTCCGGGATCAAACAAACAGGGATCAGTGTATAAACTGAGAGCAGTTTGAATGTAAAGTAATGGAGGTACATTGAGTGTACGGTGGTCAGTATCACCACGTCCTGTGTGTTAAGAGCTGTGTTCATAAAATACCGTGAGAGGCAGGGTACGGTGAGCACTTCTATTTCAAGGAACACTAGGTAGTATTTTTACCTTAAAATTACAGCTTCAAAATCCTTTGTGATGAGCCATAATAGGGAGAATAGAGCCTCTTTCTGTTCTAGACTAGGCTCAGCCCTGCAGAAACTGCACTGTTTAACTTTTGGAGGAGGGTAGGCATACAAATAAACAATCTGCTAACTGTTGTAAATATTTCTACAGGTACAACACCCCGTTCAAGGCTCAGATCCAGAAGTGGGTGCAGAACCTGTCCAACACCTCAGACATCATTGAGAACTGGATGACGGTGCAGAACCTCTGGATTTACCTGGAGGCAGTATTCGTTGGTGGAGACATAGCCAAACAGCTTCCCAAGGTACTCCCAAGCATTCCTCTGATCTTTCATGAAATTGGGCACAAGGCAGGGATTTCTCTATCATTAAGCTACTGTACAAGCATTCGTTGATGAACCTTAAAGAGATGGTTCAGTAACAATCAGTGTGTTACTTTTACCAGTAATTTAGCTATTTGTCATGTCCCTCTTTTCTTACACTCTGAATTCAACTCAAGAAAGCCATACTTGAGACATCAAACCTCAATGGGTTGAATTGGATGTGTTTAATGAGGCACAACTCTAAATTAAGAAGAGCTTTGTTCCAGAAGGAATTCAATTTGTACCCATTTTTCCCCTTTTTAGTCAATGCCATATCCATCCTTTAATCAATGAGAAAACTAAAGGGTAATTGGGCCAGTGTTGAAGCTAATTTGCCCCTCTGGACAATCGGGAAAGGTCTCCTGATGTTATAATGGTTTTAAACAATGATCTTCCAGATTATCCAGTGGTGTGGGGAGTCTATACTCCAGTTTTGACTCCTACGATCTGCTCCCAGTCCAGTCAGGGAGTGTGGTGTGTTCTCCCTGTGTCTGCATGGGTTTTGTCCCAGCAGGCGGTGACTATTTTCTCACCCGTGTGTTACAGGAGGCAAAGCGCTTCTCCAACATCGATAAGTCCTGGGTGAAGATCATGACTCGAGCTCATGAGATGCCTAACGTGGTACAGTCCTGTGTGGGGGATGAGACTATGGGTCAGCTCCTGCCTCATCTCCTCGAACAGCTTGAGATCTGTCAGAAATCCCTCACTGGGTATGATTTCCACTCCTTCCAATCCACTCTGATGGGATCTACATTCTCGCCTAGTCCCAGCTGAGACAGCATAAGATCAAAGTTTGTCCTGTTCTATGTCAGTTCACAATGTAAACACTGTACTGACTGTGCCGTTATTTTTTACAGGTATCTGGAGAAGAAGCGTCTGATGTTTCCACGTTTCTTCTTTGTGTCAGACCCGGCTCTGCTGGAGATTTTGGGCCAGGCGTCCGATTCCCACACCATACAAGCTCACCTGCTCAACATCTTTGACAACATCAAAAGTGTTCGCTTTCACGATAAGGTAATGACATGTTTGGCTTTTACATGATTTTCATCAGCACAGGTGTGAGTGAAAGGGTGAGTGTGTGATGCCCTGCAGTGGACTGGTCTTAATTTTATCTTGGGGCAAGCATCAGTGCGCTCAAACTACTCAGACTACTCCTGCACAAGAAGAAATACACAGTTCATAACATCACATTATTGTGTGTTATTTTCGGACAGACATAGATACCTGGTACAGGATCTGTGCCAAAATAGACACATAATATGAAAGATAAATGTACTGTTTGAGAATATCTAGGAAATATAAAACGTCCCTGTCTGTCATTGTCTCAGATATACGACAGGATCCTGGCCATCTCGTCACGTGAAGGGGAAACGGTGGAGCTGGACCGGCCAGTCACAGCCGAGGGCAACGTGGAAGTCTGGCTCAATGCTCTTCTGAAAGAATCCCAGAGGTCCTTGCACCTTGTCATTCGTCAGGCAGCCACAGGCATTCAAGACCCTGGCTTTCAACTCATCAACTTCATAGACTCCTTCCCTGCGCAGGTTCTCTGGACATTTCCATAAGAGTTATTATACTTTTCTGTGTCAAATGTTTAATCAGGAATTGTCAAAACAACCTCAGCTATTACTGCCTCTAATAGAAGAAGGCAAGCCGAATAGAAACACTGTAATTTTAGGCTGGTTGGTATTATTGTGGCAATAAATTGGCTCCACGAGTGGCAGTGATTTGGGTCAGTTCACTGATTTCTAATTAGGATCCCTAATGGGATCATTTGTCTAGGACTGATGGATGGATTACACGCTAACCTTCCTTTATTAGAGGCCAAGCTTTTAGGCCACGCTGTCCTTCTGTGTATCAGACAAATTTCAGATCATTATCTTCAGTCCACAACTCTGTGTAGTAGATCCTAAATAAGTGTGTAGACCTGGTGGTCATTTTTAACGGCCTGTGCATTTGCATCTCTGTGCTGTCAGGTTGGTTTGCTGGGTATCCAGATGATCTGGACGAGAGACTCTGAAGAGGCTTTGACTAATGCTCGGTATGACCGTAAGATCATGACCAAGACCAACCAGTCCTTCCTGGAGCTCCTCAATACTCTGATTGATATGACCACCAAGGACTTGGGGGTAATGGAACGGACCAAATACGAAACCTTGATCACCATTCACGTGCATCAGAGGGACATCTTTGACGACTTGGTGAGTCAATATGAGTAGACTCCTTATCTGAAACAGCAGAAGCTGCAGAGGGAAAATGAATGCCCGTTTTTGAACACATATTTCCAAGAGTTATTTTGGAACGGGATCAGATATGAATGACAATAACGCACAGTTTTCGGAGCCCGGGATTAGCTGCCAAGTTTGGCCTCACTTTTAAATTGAAATAGTGTCATTAGACAGCACCGCTTCCATCTCTGTTGATGGGTCTGTCTGAATAAGAAATTGCTTGAGGAGCAGATTCCTCAACTTCAGAACCTTTGGCAACGAAGTCTGTTTACTTAGCTCTGTAATAGCTAGCAGGCGATCTTCCTAATGACTGAAAATGAGATTTCCTCTGAAGTCTTTTGCAGATATAACACAATATTTTTCTCTGCAGCAAAGTTTTGAATGTTGATTCACTCTCTGTTTCTGATGTTTTATAACTGAGGTTCAGCTTTCAAAGATAAAACACTGTGCCACAGTTGCACTACTATGTTGAAGTCTTGATGACGATGTCTTGAGACCTGCCTTACATAGTAGTGAAATACATGGATGAAAACCAGCAGACCACACATTCAGATTAATAGTCTCTTATAGGGCTCCAGATGAAAGTATGTGGGACAGCTGCTAGGATTTATTGGGATAAGATGAGCCATCCTGTGTCCTTTAGTTTGCAATAAGGGGAACCATTAGAATGGTCCAGCCCCCTTGTCTCCAGCCACAGAGCCAGACTCACTTTGATGCAAAAGTGTAAAAGCAGGCTTAAATGGTGTAAAAATACAGCGAGAGCTGAAGAAATGAGAGAACCAAGAGCAGTGAAACCAACATTGAACACTAGGCAGTACTTTTAAGTCTAAATAGAGCCTCTGTTGTTGCTATTCTGGGCTGAGCACTGCAGAAACTGCACAGAGTAACTTTTGGATTTCAGGACAGTGCTGTCAAAGTGAATGACATCCTTCAACTGTAGGGGGAGCCCCGGAGCAAATATACCAAATCTTACCTAGTGTTGCTTTAAAGGAACAAGCACTGAAACTGAACAGGGCTGTTAAGACAGGGGCTGTGGTGTTTGATCCTTGTGGTATTTTGACTAAAACAGAAACAGACTTTTTACTGGGAATATTTTCCATTGTAGAAAAAGGGAGGGATATCCATCATTTCTTTATTATTCACCTATCTTTCTGTCTTTCTGCAAATTACTCTTCTCTACTCTTCTGCTTTTTTTTTTTTTTTTAAATCCTCCAGTGCCGTTTGCACATCAAAAGCCCCAACGATTTCGAATGGCTGAAGCAGTGTCGCTTCTACTTCATCGAGGACTTGGATAAGATGATGATCAACATCACGGACGTGGGCTTCGTGTATCAGAACGAGTTTCTGGGCTGCACTGACAGATTGGTCATCACTCCACTCACAGACAGGTGACCAGTGAATGTGTAATAGATTACTCCAGACTAGCCCTGTTTAGGGGAATTAGAGGCATAACTAGAAAATGTGTTGATTTGACTGAACGATTAAAGGAAGTCCTCACTGTGATGCTCCTCTGACCTGTAATAGTGAGAACAGATAAACTGCAATATAGTTTCCAAGCCTTCTCGAAAAGATACATAGTGCAGTTTCTGCAGTGCTGAGCCCAAAGTAGCAAAGCCAGAGGTTCGGTTCTTCCTATTACAGATCAGAGGAGCATCAAAATGAGTCTGAAGCTGTACCTTTTAAGGTAAAAATACTAACTAGTGTTACTTTACACCTTGTCCCAGTCCCTTATCGACATGCAGATATAATCAGGTAAGTTTATGTAAATGAATTGTGTGTATACACTAGGCCTATCCCAGTCACATCCCAAAGATCAGGGCTCCGATCCTCCATTTCCGCTATGTGACAAACTCACACTCTCTCCTCATGTCTCCACTTCCTGTATGCATCATTCCAAATTAAAAGCCCTCTGGCGAGTTTTCATAAGACAGCAGTAACTGTGCTGGACTGAGCCGAACTGTGGTTTTTATTTATTTATTGTGACTCAAGCTGTGGTATTGGGATTAAATTACAATGTTGCACCAGGTGGAATTTATACGAGCTGTTTGTGAAGGTACCTTTTGTTTACTTTGTTATAAAAAAATAAAATAAAAGCTTGTATTGTCAGATGCTCAATATTAAAAGCCTCAGAGCGGCGTTGGGGCAAAAAAACTTGATCGGGACTTCACTGGTATATACAGTATTTCCAGGCAAACGAATCAAGGTGGTTTTGGTCCCAACTACATGGTATTAACCCATCATTGGAATCTGAAACACACACACACAGAGAACAGACATAGCATTGTATGCCTCAGCTGTATTTTCCTTTTCCTTTTGTCTCTGTAAAGCACTTTGAATTGCCGTTGCGCATGAAAGATACTCTACAAATAAATTACCCTTGCCTGGGTGTAACCTGTACTTGACTGATGTTAGCATGCTATAAAACAGTGTACTGTCCCTACATATATCAAGTGTATCATTTTAGCAGTTGTGGAGCGATGCGATAACTACTACTGCTGTGTAAAATGTCATATCTGGTAAACGTCATGTTTGTAATGTCATAACTGTGATGCTATTGTTCTTCTTTTGGATTAGGTGCTACATTACATTGGCCCAGGCCTTAGGGATGAGTATGGGGGGAGCTCCAGCTGGACCAGCGGGAACAGGAAAAACCGAGACCACCAAAGACATGGGCCGCTGTCTGGGGAAGTACGTGGTGGTCTTCAACTGCTCTGACCAGATGGACTTCAGAGGCCTGGGGAGAATATTTAAAGGCAAGATTAGTATAGTTTTTCAGATAATCTTTAATCTTTTGCATGTAGTTGTCAAAAATCATGAGGTTAATCCACATCGCTTCTTTGTTTTCAAAGGCCTTGCTCAGTCCGGCTCTTGGGGCTGCTTCGACGAGTTCAACCGTATCGATCTCCCTGTGCTCTCAGTGGCCGCCCAACAGATCGCCATTGTCCTCACCTGCAGGAAGGAGCGCAGGAAATCCTTCATCTTCACGGACGGAGACTCGGTGGAGATGAACCCTGAGTTCGGCATGTTCATCACCATGGTCAGCTCCATCATTCTTCCCACAACAGCCTTTTCTCATGCTACAATAACATCTTGGGTGACATAATCATACATTCATAGCATGCAGTTTAGTCGGTTATGAATAAGGACGGGCCAGGGTTGAGGCATCTGGGAAATCTTTGTGTGATGGTCACGAAAGAAGAACAGATAAACAAAAGCCCAGCGTTACAGCTGTAGAGCTTTGTGCAGTGGGAGAAAGGGCAATGACGGTTCTGCTCTCAAGTCCTCACCATGGTCAGCTCTTCTTTACGCCTCTCTCACCCCCTCTTCTTCAAGTCCAGTGTTCTTCTTCCATTCAAATGGAAACAACATTTTCTCTCTGAACACTGCCATGTAAATGATCCATTTCTTGTAATGGGCATATCTGCTTCTGCTTCTCTTCCCTCCAAACGGTGGCTCTCCCGCTGTGTTTCATTACTTATAAATGAGTGTTTTTATTCCCCGCTGGGTGTGTAAGGTGCAGGGTTCACTCCCTCGTGGAGAACACAGGCAGTGAGAATTACATCACTGTGGGTGTGGGGGGGGTCTATACTCCCACCACATGCTACGCCGTGGGTGCTGGAGTGGCACACTTAAAGCAAAGTAATCAAAGATAGCTCCACGAACACCATAAGCACATCTCATCGTTTGTGTGTATTTCTGAGAGGAAAGTTTTTTTTTTTCTCTCCAGTATAGCCAGTCGTCTCATGGCATTACCTGAGAATCAATTTTCTGCAATACACTTCAAACTTTTAAAACACACACATGAAAAAATAGACCATGCAGTAAGTTGCACGTGTAGTGTACAGGGGTGGGCCATTTATATGGATACACATTAATACAATGGGAATGGTTGGTGATATTAACTGTTTGTGGCACATTAGTATATGGGAGGGGAGGAACTTTTCAAGATGGGTGGTGACCATGGTGGCCATTTTGAAGTCGGCCATTTTGGATCCAGCTTCCTTTTTTTTTTAATGGGAAGAGGGTCATGTGACACATCAAACTTATTGGGAATTTCACAAGAAAAACATAGTGTGCTTCGTTTTAACTTTATAACTTTATTCTTTCATGAGTTATTTACAAGTTTCTGACCACTTTGTGTTGGATTGTCAATGCAACCCTCTTCTTCCACTCTTCACACACTGATAGCAATACTGCAGGAGAAATGCTAGCACAGGCTTCCAGTATCTGTAGTTTCAGGTGCTGCACCTCTTGACGGTATGGTGGGGTATATGGGGTACAAAGATAGTGGGGCCATTCTTCATCAATGGAAACCTCAAGGCCACTGGATATGCGAAATTGCTACAGGATGATGTGTTTCCCTCTTTATGCACTGAAGCTGGCACGTTCCCTGAGTTTTTCCAGCAAGATGGTGCACCACCACATTATGGGTGTCAGGTCCGAGCATTCCTAGATGAACAGTTTCCTGGAAAGTGGATTGGTCGTCGTGGGCCAGTTGAATGGCCCCCAAGGTCTCCCGATCTGACCCCCTTAGACTTTTATCTTTGGGGTCATCTGAAGCCAATTGCCGTGAAGATACGAGATGTGCATGGATGCAGGACGCCTGTGCTAGCATTTCTCCTGCGGTGTTACTATCAGTGTGTGAAGAGTGGGAGAAGAGGGTTGCATTGACAATCCAACACAATGGGCACAAACAGGAAGTTAATATCACCAACCATTCCCATTTTATTAAGGTGTATCCATATAAATGGCCCACCCTGTATAGCATTTAAAAGGAAGGCCTGTGTGTAAATATACAGTTAACTCATCCACATTGTGATGTGAGAAAATAAGAAATGAAATGTTAATTTTTTGAAAGCCTCAGACAACACGTGAAGGCCAGAAAATGACAAAAAAAGTACGTATGAAGTTCCTTTTCGTATGAAAATCCCTTTCAAATGATGTAACCGTTACTGCTCACATACTTCCCTGCTTCCTTTATTTTGGCATCTGTTTTCCACTAGAGGGCGCAGTTCAGAAGATTCTGACAATTACAAACATGGTGACGGTATAGGAGGCAGTTGTCTTTGAGGTCGTTATATATTCCTTAGTCTCAGCCACATCATTCACACAATTGCAGGCTTGTGATTGGTCCTTTTGCTTCCGTCAGTAGGCAGTTCTTGGTCACGTTAAATGGCCAAAGGTGTCAGACTCTCCCTGTAGAGTCTGGTAATTCAAGACACAGCCCACAGCATGACATGTGGACAGACACTAAATTTCATTACCAATGAGAGAAACCGAGGACAATCATGTCCAGTGCTTTTGGGCGTTACATAACCTTCATTACTAAGTGGTCCACCAAATGAGTGATCAATCTATGAGTGAGACTTGGACTACTGGCTAACTGCCCCCTCCCAGGATTTCCAGTGGTAATGCACCATTCCATAGTTCAGAAAATTGAGGAAACGAACACAGTGTTCCCTCTGTAGCTGTATCTGTATATTAATTTAACATTAAATGAACCTTAACAAACTGCTTTTGTGAAGGTCTTTGAGAGAACACTAAGATTCTTTAAAATAAGATTAAAGGAGATAAAACTTCAGTAAACCTGAAAAAACATGACATAGCATGAAAACGAAATTTCATAATTCCACTTCTGATGTGAAGAGAGTTTTTGAAGAGAAAATGTCAAAGTCAGGACATAAATGGAGATGCGATATATGACATATGCGTGTGTTCTCTTCACACTGTTTACTGTTTGTCTGTTTAGAACCCTGGTTACGCTGGCCGCCAGGAGCTCCCAGAGAACCTGAAGATCAACTTCCGCACTGTGGCCATGATGGTTCCTGACCGGCAGATCATCATTCGAGTGAAACTCGCCAGCTGTGGATTCATCGACAACATGGAGCTGGCCAGAAAGTTCTTCACCCTCTACAAGCTGTGTGAGGAGCAGCTCTCCAAACAGGTGACCTGTGACCCTCTGACACTTTTTAGTTCATTTCAGCTTACATTTGCATTTTAGTGCCTTTTCTCCACGGCTCTTTCTTTCTGTGTTAAAGTCGAGGGCACTTAACCTACACGAGGCAGATCAGCTTTACAAGAGCTGAATGAGGTGCAGGTTAAAAGGTGCACGCATTTCACTCCCTGCTTTTACAGGTTGAATATACTCAGCTTTAGAAGTGTCCTCTTTATAAAGATCCTTACTTTGGATTTCCAGTCATTGGCCATTTTATAAACTTCTTCTGCTTGTAGGTCCTTCATACACGTGTGCAGTTATTGTCCTGTATTAGCAGGAAAATACATATTGATGGAAATGTACAACTATGTAGACTTTTTATAACATGGTTTCAGCACCAGGCCCCTGCCTGAGCAGATACATCTGATGGTTGTAGATGAATCTGATTGCTGTGGGTGAATCTGATGGTCATGGGTGAATCTGATGGTTGTGGATGGATCTGATGGTTGTGGGTGAAGATAAATGGGTTTAGATTAATCTAATGTTTGTAGATTAATCTGATGGGTGTGGGTGAGTCTGATGGTTGTGGGTGAATCTACAAGTTGTATATGGATCTGATGGTTGTGGGTGAAGATAAATGGGTGTAGATGAATCTAACGGGTGTAGATAAATCTGATGTTTGTAGATGAATCTGATGGTTGTGGGTGAAGATAAATGGGTGTAGATGAATCTAACGGGTGTAGATAAATCTGATGTTTGTAGATGAATCTGATGGTTGTGGGTGAGTCTGATGGTTGTGGATGGATCTAATATTTGTAGATGAATCTGATGTTTGTGAGTGAGTCTGATGGTTGTAGTTGAATCTGATGGTTGTGGGTGAGTCTGATGGTTGTAGCTGAATCTGATGGTTGTGGGTGAGTCTGATGGTCGTGGATAGAACTGGTGTTTGTAGAAGAATCAGATAGTTTTAGATTAATCTGATGGTTGTGGGTAAGTCTGATGGTTGTGGGTGAGTCTGATGGTTGTAGTTGAATCTGATGGTTGTGGGTGAGTCTGATGGTTGGGGAAAGTCTGATGGTTGTGGGTGGATCTGATGGTTGCAGATGAATCTGATGGTTGTGGGTGAGTCTGATGGTTGTGGGGAGTCTGATGGTTGTGGGTGAGTCTGATGGTTGTGGATGGATCTAATGTTTGTGGGTGAGTCTGATGGTTATGGATAGAACTGATGTTTGTAGATTAATCAGATAGTGTAGATGTATCTGTTGGTTGTGGATGAGTAATGGTTGTGGATGGATCTGATGGTTGTGGGTGAAGATAAATGGGTGTAGATTAATTTAATGGGTGTAGATAAATCTGATGGTTGTAGGTGAATCTGATGGTTGTGGGTGAGTCTGATGGTTGTGGATGGATCTAATATTTGTAGATGAATCTGATGTTTGTGAGTGAGTCTGATGGTTGTAGTTGAATCTGATGGTTGTGGGTGAGTCTGATGGTTGTAGCTGAATCTGATGGTTGTGGGTGAGTCTGATGGTCGTGGATAGAACTGGTGTTTGTAGAAGAATCGGATAGTTTTAGATTAATCTGATGGTTGTGGGTAAGTCTGATGGTTGTAGTTGAATCTGATGGTTGTGGGTGAGTCTGATGGTTGGGGGGAGTCTGATGGTTGTGGGTGGATCTGATGGTTGCAGATGAATCTGATGGTTGTGGGTGAGTCTGATGGTTGTGGGGAGTCTGATGGTTGGGGGAGTCTGATGGTTGTGGTGGATCTGATGTTTGCAGATGAATCTGATGGTTGTGGGTGAGTCTGATGGTCGTGGATAGAACTGGTGTTTGTAGAAGAATCGGATAGTTTTAGATTAATCTGATGGTTGTGGGCAAGTCTGATGGTTGTGGGTGAGTCTGATGGTTGTAGTTGAATCTGATGGTTGTGGGTGAGTCTGATGGTTGGGGGAAGTCTGATGGTTGTGGGTGGATCTGATGGTTGCAGATGAATCTGATGGTTGTGGGTGAGTCTGATGGTTGTGGGTGAGTCTGATGGTTGGGGGGAGTCTGATGGTTGTGGGTGGATCTGATGTTTGCAGATGAATCTGATGGTTGTGGGTGAGTCTGATGGTTGTGGATGGATCTAATGTTTGTGGGTGAGTCTGATGGTTATGGATAGAACTGATGTTTGTAGATTAATCAGATAGTGTAGATGTATCTGATGGTTGTGGATGAATCTGATGGTTGTAGGTTAATCCGATGGTTGTGGGTGAGTCTGATGGTTGTAGTTGAATCTGATGGTTGTGGGTGAGTCTGATGGTTGTAGTTGAATCTGATGGTTGTGGGTGAGTCTGATGATTGTGGGTGAATCTGATGGTTGAAGGTTAATCTGGTACAGCTCTGCAAATCTAGCAGTTTCTACTGAGTGGATGGCAGCTATAGTGGTCCATTAAACAGTGATTAGTATCTCAATGTGCTCTGTTTTTTTTCTGTTCATAACCATTGCATTTTCCATGCTCTGTGTGTGTTGTCTGTAAACTCACAGGTTCACTATGATTTCGGACTGAGGAATATTCTGTCAGTCCTGCGCACACTGGGGGCTGCAAAACGATCCAATCCTGACGACACAGAGTCCACCATCGTCATGAGAGTGCTGAGGGATATGAACCTGTCCAAACTTGTAAGCAGATGTTTATATAAATAAAATAAGCACAAAACAATGTCTAAAAACTATCACACCTACATGCAGATGATAAAAAGTGGGGAGTTTGAATGATCATGAGGTGAAGATAGTATCGAGTAAAGTGTTCTTACTGAAGTGAAAGTGAAAGTAGCATTTTTGAGCGTGAATGAAAAAAGATCTGATCAAAATAGCCAGTGATCATTTGTAGCACCTACTGGTTTAAAATAAGAGTGTGTGTGACTGAGTGAGGGTGCCATGTCCTGTGCGCCCTGTAATTCCAGGTAGGCTCCGGACACACCACAACTTTGATCATGAGGAAACAGTTAGAGAAGTGAATGAATGAGTGAATGAACGAACCTCTAACACTAGGCTAACTTTTGGAATGATAACTTTTCCTCCAATTTGTTTGCATTCTTCATTAGCAGCCTTAGCAGCCTCGGCCGACATCACATTTATCCCCCCTCTAGTTCATCCATCACAGCCGTGCTATTTGAACTGACTTCATTATTCCGCTTAATCTGGGCTGTTTTCTGTGCTTTCCTCCCACGAGATTGATGAGGATGAGCCGCTGTTCCTGAGCCTGATCGAGGATCTCTTCCCTGGAATTCAGCTGGACAAGGCGGGATATCCCGAGCTAGAGGCAGCCATCGACAAACAGGTGAGCGGGTTCAACCTGGAAGGCAGTAGTCGAATCGAATCATTGTTGATGTTGGCACCACTGGTATTCCACTCTTCAGTGTTTCAGTGACAGAACATCTCCAGTGGGACATGGTTCTGAGAGTTTAAGTTTGATGTTTGCTAACTGTGAGTGTGTACAATGTCCAGCTTCTTTGCTACAGGGTGCTTTGAATAGTCTTGGTACATAGCAGCAGTTATGAACATCTCTTCCATTCACTGGATGCCACACTGGTGAGAACGGGACTGAAATGTGGATAGGAACTGCGTCTCTGTGATTGTTCTAAGGACCTGTGAGACCCAGTCGTTTAGTTTTGTTAGATTTCTGCATCATAATTCATTGGCGTAACGTAGAAAGACTGCCACCAGCTACTAATCAGCAGCTCTTATGGGGAATGACTCCGCCACCTCCTGGTGTGAACGTTGACTTTGTTTCGTTCATAATCACCATTTCTTTAGTGTCATTGCTGTAGTCAGGGTGAGGTACCCATGGAGTAGTGTGGCCACAAGGCCCGCGCAAGCCTCTGCATACAGATGAGTTCACTGCATAGCAGTTCATCAGCTTTTACAGCTAATTAGGATAAGTGCTTAGGCTCCCAGGGGTGGCTTTGGGAGGAGGGGCATATATTCAGCACTTAGTGAGGACAGAAAGTCTTCAGGATGATGGAAAACTTGAGAATGTGTTACAAAAGGAGCTTAGTCTAGCAACACCCCATACCTCCTAAGCACAGGATTATGAACTAGAGTGAGTGTATTTGTGTGTGTGTCTGACCTAGGTGACAGAAGCTGGTCTCATAAACCATCCTCCTTGGAGGCTGAAGGTGATCCAGCTGTTTGAGACTCAGAGAGTCAGGCACGGGATGATGGCACTAGGACCCAGCGGAGCAGGCAAAAGCACCTGCATCCACACACTGATGAAGGCAATGACTGGTGAGAGACCAACAGGGCACTGTTACTGATCAGAGCACCATCCGTCTTCTTAATCATATGTGTGCTGAATCATATGTACGTGTGTGTGTGTGTGTGTGTGTGTGTGTGTGTGTAGACTGTGGTGAGCCTCACAGAGAGATGAGAATGAATCCCAAAGCCATCACTGCCCCACAGATGTTTGGCCGACTGGACGTAGCCACCAATGACTGGACTGATGGCATTTTCTCCACCCTCTGGAGGAAGACCCTCAGAGCAAAAAAAGGTACACAACAGTGTGTATGTACATGTGTGTGTGAAAATGTAACACTAGCCAATTAAAGTACTATTACTACTGCAGCTAATAATGATAATGATTCATTCATTGTTCATTCATTTTCTGCAACTACTAATCCAGTTCAGGTGGGTCTGGAGCCTACCTAGGAACATACCCTAGAGAGGGTGCCAGTCCTTCACAGGGCAACACACACAAACACACACACATTCACTCACACACTCACACCTACGGACACTTTTGAGTCACCAATCCACCTACCAACTTGTGTTTTTGGACTGTGGGAGGAAACCGGAAACCCACGCAGACACAGGGAGAACACACCACACTCCTCACAGACAGTCACCCGGAGGAAACCCACGCAGACACAGGGAGAACACACCACACTCCTCACAGACAGTCACCTGGAGGAAACCCACGCAGACACAGGGAGAACACACCGCACTTCTCACAGACAGTCACCTGGAGGAAACCCACGTAGACACAGGGAGAACACACCACACTCCTCACAGACAGTCACCCGGAGGAAACCCACGCAGACACAGAGAGAACACACCACACTCCTCACAGACAGTCACCCGGAGGAAACCCACGCAGACACAGGGAGAACACACCACACTCCTCACAGACAGTCACCTGGAGGAAACCCACGTAGACACAGGGAGAACACACCACACTCCTCACAGACAGTCACCCGGAGGAAACCCACGCAGACACAGAGGGAACACACCACACTCCTCACAGACAGTCACCCGGAGGAAACCCACAGAGACACAGGGAGAACACACCACACTCCTCACAGACAGTCACCCGGAGGAAACCCACGCAGACACAGGGAGAACACACCACACTCCTCACAGACAGTCACCCGGAGGAAATCCACGCAGACACAGAGAGAACACACCACTCTCCTCACAGAGAGTGTCTCGAACCCACAACCTCCAAGTCCCTGGAGCTACGTGACGCTACCTTCTGCACCACCATGCCGCCTGGGACATTACTTATGTAATTTTCCATAAACTTTTCTGTAAGCACGACTAGTGTTACCTGACTCAGCAGCACCCCCTGTGGAGCAGTTGGGTGTGAGGTGCCTCAAGTTTATTTGAAATATGAATGACAAACCTACACAACAAACTCTGAAGGAGCTGTAATCTCTTCTCTTAAGACCTCACATGTTCTCACATGGTTGTGGCACGTAGGTGTATAGGAGCTCATCTCTTTATGAGCTGGGGTTTAGAATCCATGCAATGGATAGTTTAACTTCTGAAATGAGGCCAAGGCGCACTTGAAGCATTATGAAATATCTCATGTGCACATTGCATTTCAGTTTTTTCACTTGTAAGACTGCATCTCAATGAGGCGGCTGTGTTTGAAGTGTCAGACAGTGGAGAGCAGTATAGCACTCACTGCATTTTAATGTGGACTATGTACCATTCTGACATTTTGTTTTTTTAATGAAAATCTTTAAAAAGGGACATATTGACCTCTTCTCCACAGTGGAACACAGTTCTGGTTTTAAATTAAACATCTGTGACCTGCTTTGGTCAAAACCCCACAGCAGTGTTCTCCCTTTGTCTAAACAGCTCTGTTCAGAACGCCCGCTTTCAGCACCTGTTCCTTTAAATGATAATGAGATGCTTGCTGTTCAACAGTGAGGAGTGAGGAGCAGAAGCTCTGGTTTTTAGTTGTTTTTACTCAGTTGTCTTTCTTCTTCGTTCTATTTTGGAGGGGGCACCAGTCCTTCACAGGGCAACACAGGCACACACACACACATACACTCACACCTTTTGAGTCGCCAATCCACCTACCAACGTGTGTTTTTGGACTGTGGGAGGAAACAGGAGCACCCGGAGGAAACCCACGCAGACACAGGGAGAACACACCACACTCCTCACAGACAGTCACCCGGAGGAAACCCACGCAGACACAGGGAGAACACACCACACTCCTCACAGACAGTCACCCGGAGGAAACCCACGCAGACACAGAGAGAACACACCACACTCCTCACAGACAGTCACCCGGAGGAAACCCACGCAGACACAGGGAGAACACACCGCACTTCTCACAGACAGTCACCCGGAGGAAACCCACGCAGACACAGGGAGAACACACCACACTCCTCACAGACAGTCACCCGGAGGAAACCCACGCAGACACAGGGAGAACACACCACACTCCTCACAGACAGTCACCCGGAGGAAACCCACGCAGACACAGGGAGAACACACCACACTTCTCACAGACACTCACCCGGAGGAAACCCACGCAGACATAGGGAGAACACACCACACTCCTCACAGACAGTCACCCGGAGGAAACCCACGCAGACACAGGGAGAACACACCACACTCCTCACAGACAGTCACCCGGAGCGGGAATTGAACCCACAACCTCCAGGCCCCTGGAGCTGTGTGACTGCACCACTACCTGCTGCACCACGGTGCCGCCCGGAATTGCATTTCATTTTTGTTATTTACATCATGTACATTACAGTGTTAAATTGAGCATTGCATTTCATGCTTTTCCACTTCAGTCACCGTTTTCCAGTTTGCCGTAAACTCCTCCAGACCATTAGCTTTAGGAAGAGCACTAAAAAGTGGCTTTACCACATTCAGCTCATCGTTTAAGTGTTAAATGTTAAACTTTATGTGCAAAGCTGCTTCTGGGGCACATAAACACGTCAGTTTGTTTCACCGAAGCTCCCTAGGCCTGGGGAGCGTACATAAGACCACTCCTGCCTTCCAAAGCCGAGAAACACAGAAGCCGTGTGTTTTGATGCACAGAGCCCTCCAGCCTGGACTGGGAGAAGCATATATGAGCTTCAAACAGAATCAGTCATTTGGAAAAGTGGAGCTAGAGCAGAGATATATTGGAGTTGTACCCAGAGACTACGCTTACATCAAGGCGAATGCTTACATCAGAAAAACCCAGCATCCAGAGCGTGTACAGCTGCGGGGAGAGTAATGAGAAATGGGAAAGCGGAGGCTTTGCATGATAAATATGCAACACTAATCACAAACTGGAGGCTATAATAATCAAACTTTGATGTACAGTTTGAGTCTTAATGTCAGTGCTTTAGCCTCTTGGACTTTTTTTTTTTGTCCTCTGCACTTTTATTCATTGCCAATTCCACTATTTTAGTGAGCCCTCCCCCCGGTCACCCACGGTGCCACCAGCCTCTGGAATGTTCTGTGTCCGAGGCCAAACATCGCCTCTTTTCGAACACCATTAGCAGAGAGATTAGCTGAGGGTTGAAGTCACAACCTCCTGATGATAGAGCCAATGTTTAAACCACTTCATTGGAAACTCTATGGGACACAGTACAAAGCTAGTTGCTGGTAGGGGGTTTGAAAAGAACTGTCCCTAGGGTGTGTGAAAAACAGAAAAATACAACGACCGAGTCAACGTTCTAGTCATACTCTCTAGGACCACACAGGAACTTCATGAGAAACTTTTGTTCCTTCAGAACTCACTGGTCCACAGGTGGGAGTGTGAAGTATGGTGTGTGGTGTATGAGTTACTGGGTGAAAGTGCCCTGGACTGGTGCCTTGTCCAGGGTGTGTTTTCTGGCTAGTACTGTTGCCTCTGTACCTAATAGCTGATGTGTGGTGAGTATACTGTCATCATCATCCAGGTGGATGCTACACATTGGTGGTGGTTGGTGGGATGTTCCAAAATATGTAAAGCACTTTGGAGGTCTACAAAAGTTCTGTAAAAGTGTAATAGATGATGTGTCTCAGCAAAGTATTTGTACCTCCCTGAACCTGCGTCCGTTCTCTCCTAAATGAACCCTCTCAGGTGAGCACATCTGGATCGTTCTGGATGGGCCTGTTGACGCTATCTGGATCGAGAACCTGAACTCAGTTCTGGACGATAACCGCACGCTGACGCTGGCCAACGGTGACCGCATTCCCATGGCTCCCAACTGCAAGATCGTCTTCGAGCCGCATAACATCGACAACGCCTCCCCAGCTACTGTCTCCCGCAATGGCATGGTCTTCATGAGCTCGTCTGTGCTGAACTGGAGCCCGATTCTGGAGGTGAGAATCATCGTCCAATCACTGTCCGCTTTTCTTAGAAATGCCCACATCTCTTACTTAATACTTATAGACCTACTGTGGTGGTAGGAGTGGATCAGACTCCGTGTGTGTGCATTTTAGACCACAGAGCATACTCCAGGTTTAGGTTTCTCTCTCATTCACTCTTTCACTCACTCTCTTGCTGTCTTTCTGTGTGTGTGTGTGTGTTTTCGTGTGTGATGCTCTCTCTCTTATTCCTCTCTTTTTTAATGAAGAAGAAAATCCCTCACTGTGCTTCTCAAGACACGACTTCAAAGTATAGCTCTGCTAGCATTTGCAGAATTGGAGGAGACAGACAGACAGACAGACAGAGAGACAGAGAGACAGACAGAGAGACAGAGAGACAGACAGACAGACAGAGAAGACACAGACAGACAGAGACAGACAGAGAGACAGACAGACAGACAGAGAGACAGACAGACAGAGACACAGACAGACAGACAGAGACACAGACAGACAGAGACACAAACAGAGACACAGACAGAGAGAGACAGACAGAGAGAGACAGACAGACAGACAGACAGAGAGAGACACACAGAGAGAGGTTTTGTGTGAAATTCAGCTGTGCTTTTACGAGGAGAGGATGGAAATTTCCAGCTGAGTGTCTATTCTCTCAGCTCCACTGACCACACAGGAGCACTTTGTAGTTGTACAATTACAGACTGTAGTCCATCTGTTGCTCTGCATACTTTCTCATCCCGCTTTCACCCTGTTCTTCAGCGCTCAGGACCCCCAGAGCAGGTTTGATGTAGGTGGCGAATCACTCTCAGGAATCTGCTCATACAGTCATATTTAAAAGTATGCAGGACACTCCTGGACAACATGGGCTGTTGATATTTACATCCTCTACAGACAACACTTTCACTTATGGATTAATATTTCCATATGTTCTTTCAACCATTTTGAAACGTATGTATGTATAAAAGTGTGTGTGTGTGTGTGTGTGTGTGTGTGTGTGTGCATTTAGGGCTGGCTGCTGAAGCGCTCTGTGCAGGAGGCCGAGGTGCTGCGTGAACTCTTCTCCAGCTCTTTTCCTGAGCTCTACCGCTTCAGTGTCCAGTCTCTGGACTTCAAGATGGACATGCTGGAGGCCTTCGTCATCATGCAGTGCATCAACATGCTGCAAGGCCTCATTCAGCCCAAGGTACGCCGTCCCAGCCCCAGCTCCAGGTGGTCACCACTCTCCGCAGGGCAGTTTACAGTTTATAGGATTATAATTGTAGTGGAGAACACAGCTGTGCTGCAGGTAGTGTCACTGACACACAGCTTCAGGGTCCCGGGGTCCAATCATAGTCCAAAACACATGTTGGTAGGTGGATTGAACAAAGAAGCGAAGAAATGGTTAATGCATAAAGCCATACGTGTTGTTTCACAGCTATTAAGTAGAAATGTTTCTTTGGAGATTAGATATACGATAATATACAAGTGTAATGAAGGGGTTCAATTAAAGCCAACGTCAACCTTTGTGGGGAAATGCAGTTCTAAGCTCTGCGTTTATTTAAGGTGGAAAGATGTGTTTGACCGGAATAACAATTGGTATTTGTTTGTGGCTGAAGTGTAACTTGTCTATAAGTTTTATTCACAGTTTGAACTACCACAGAAACTCTTTTGTAACTCGTGTCAGTAGGTAGGTGTCGCAGTCACACAGCTCCAGGGGCCAGGAGGTTGTGGGTTAGATTCCTGCTTCGGGTGACTGTCTGTGAGGAGTGTGGTGTGTTCTCCCTGTGTCTGCGTGGGTTTCCTCCGGGTGACTGTCTGTGAGGAGTGTGGTGTGTTCTCCCTGTGTCTGTGTGGGTTTCCTCCGGGTGACTGTCTGTGAGGAGTTTGGTGTGTTCTCCCTGTGTCTGCGTGGGTTTCCTCCGGGTGACTGTCTGTGAGGAGTGTGGTGTGTTCTCCCTGTGTCTGCGTGGGTTTCCTCCGGGTGACTGTCTGTGAGGAGTGTGGTGTGTTCTCTCTGTGTCTGTGTGGGTTTCCTCCGGGTGACTGTCTGTGAGGAGTCTGGTGTGTTCTCCCTGTGTCTGTGTGGGTTTCCTCCGGGTGACTGTCTGTGAGGAGTGTGGTGTGTTCTCCCTGTGTCTGCATGGGTTTCCTCCGGGTGACTGTCTGTGAGGAGTGTGGTGTGTTCTCTCTGTGTCTGTGTGGGTTTCCTCCGGGTGACTGTCTGTGAGGAGTGTGGTGTGTTCTCCCTGTGTCTGTGGGGGTTTCCTCCGGGTGCTCCGGTTTCCTCCCACAGTCCAAAAACACACGTTGGTAGGTGGATTGGTGACTCGTGTGCGTGTGTGTGTTGCCCTGTGAAGGACTGGCGCCCCCTCCAGGGTGTATTCCCACCTTGCCCCCAATGATTCCAGGTAGGCTCTGGACCCCCCGCGACCCTGAACTTGATAAGGGTTACAGATAATGAATGAATGAATGTTGGTGCAGTTAGCCTTCTGCTGAGTTTGGAGACATTTCCACCTTAAGTGGAAGTTACCCTCGTATGAAGTAGAAGTAGAGAAATATTCTCATTTCGGTTCATGCTTTTCAACGTTTTGAGTTCTCTCCATTGTCTAAAAAAAACTCTAGATGCCTCTGCCATGAGAGAGAGAGACACTAGCATAACAAGACAGAGCAAGTGTGTTTTTTACTCATTTACAGGCGCTGTGACTCCATAAACACATTCGTCTGGTTTAGATCACACAAACAGACTTAAAAAACGATCCCTAGGCATTTCTTTGAACATTTAACTCGATATCTAGCTTATGGCACTTTTACACTGGTACCTACTCTATTTGGCACTATACACCTTTTGACACCTGGTCCTTTGAACCCCCCCCGGAAATGTAGCTGGTGAGGTCTCAAAACCCAGTCTCTAATAGGAACAACGGACTGTGAAAACATTCAAACCTTTGCAAAAGCCATTGCATAATTTTACGAGCTGCCGTCGTGAGTCAGATAAAAACAAACGTGATCTCTGCTGCAGCTGGAGATTTTACAGATGGAGAGTTGGTGCTGGTCGTCTGCGTTGCGTGGCGTAGAGTGACGACTCTCTCTGGACAATCAGCGCTCTTGCAAGGTTTACACGCCACGGTTTAGTCCCTACTCGACTCGCTCTGAACCACGAGAGAACAGTTTCTGCAAAAGTACCTGGTTCCAGGAAACAAATATAACTGATGGCAAAGCAAAACGTTGAGTAATCATTGTTGTGTGCCCAAAACTGTTGACTGAGGCTCTACAATGGTCTCTCCTTTTGTACACAGCTTTTTCAACATTAACAGAAGTGATGGTTCCTCCTCTGCATTGAGCCTAACCAAACTTTGCTGTAAATGTCCTCTGGACCGCTCTTTGTTTTTCCAGAGTGCCGCTATCACTAACATTCCTTTCTGTCCCTTTTGTTTTCCGCTGAATCTCACTCTGAATACGAAAGAGAGAGCTGTCTCGTATTGTCCTCCACATTGTCAGTCGTAAAGCTCTCTGCTCGGGAGACGCGTAACGAAGCCTCATCACTCCTCGGCTCTCACCGCCGGAAAGCCTAGACCAATTCAGCCCTCATCGGAATGAGAGGAATGCCCATAATGTCCTGTGGCTCAGCAGAATTGAATCTGTGACCTTTGCTGGCGCTTCTGGGTAAGGAGATGATCGGTGGGGGTGCCATGGGGTCTCTGTGTAAGAAGCTCCAGCCATGTGAGAGCCTAACGGACTAATGTAATAAACATGGGTTCTGAATAGCTGCACTAGTAGTGATTACACATACTGGAGGGATATTGGGGGGATGTATTGAGGTGAAGGACCATATCAGTCAGAAGGTGACCCTTGATTAATGGGGTAGAGGGGAGATGGTGGCTGACGATTGATTGATTCATTCCTTCATTAGCTTCCAAGTGTCTAAATTCAACCAGAACAGCCATTAAATAGTTACCCATTTCCCAGCACTCACTCATTTATTCAAATCTCTAACTCATTCAGTTGTGAAGATCAACAGTGATCTTGCGTCCTCTTCCGCTAATGACTCTTCCCTTTCCATTTCGACCTTCTATTCTCCAGGTGATATCTCATCCTCCTTTTCTCTTTCTGCTTTTCATTCCGTCGACTCCTTTTTCATTGCTAATATCTTAATGAAATCTAAAGATACAACCTTTTCACTAGACCCTCTTCCTTCATTTTTAACTAAAGCCTGTCACTCTGCCCTGGTCCCTCATCTCACAACTCTTATTAATCAATCACTGAGTACTGGTCAGGTTCCATCTACCTACAAACTCACTGAAGTCACTCCTCTTCTCAGAAAACCTGGTTTGGATCCTCTGGCTCTAGTTAACTCCCAGCCTTTCTCCAATCTTCCTTTTCTGGCCAAAGTCCTTGAACGTACTTTTGCTAGTCCACTTCAAAACTTTCAACAAACTCGTAATCTTTTTGAACCATTCCAGTCCGGATGCCGCCCCCCCCACTGCACTGAAGCTGCCTTAATAAAAATACTGAATGATACGTCACCCCATTCTTGGGGTGTTGATGGCTCCGCCCTGGATTGGTTCACTTCGTATTTAACTGACAAAAAACAGTTCATTTCCCTTTCCGATCAAACTTTGTACATTTCTCCTGTTACTCAAGTGGTACCTCAAGGATCAGTCCTTGGGCCCCTTCTTTTCATTGTTTACATGCTTCCCCTTAGTCACAATCACAATGACACATGATGTGTCCATCACTGCTATGCGGATGACATCCTGATTTTTTTTTTTTTTTAACTAAATCTATTAAAAACCCACCTCTTAACCACTAAGAAACCTGATTATCAGACATCAGGAAATAGATGTTAAATAGTGACAACACTGAACTATTGCTAATCAGTTTCAAATCAATTCTCAAAAAAGTAGGTTCCCTTTCTCTCTCTATTGATAACTCAAGTGTATCTCCTTGTTCCCTGGTTCGTAATCTGGGTGTCATCCTCGACTCAACTCTTTGACTTGGTGCTCACATCTCACAGTGCTCAACACTGCCAAACTCAGGCCATGTCTTTCTCAGTCGGCCGCTGCAATCTTTATTCATGTCGTCAGCTCCACCTGTTTAGATTACTCCAAGTCTCTTCTCTTTGGCATCAGCTCCTCCTCTGTCCACAGACTTCTGCTGCCCGCCTTCTCACTCACACTCGCTCTCACCAACACACATCACACATCTCCAGCATCTTTACTATCTTCCAATAAAGTACAGGATTCCGTTCAAAATATTCTTCTCACTTACAAAGCTCTAAATAAGCTTGCTCCTTCACACCTGTCTGCTTTTCTCCATCCCCACAAACCCACTCACACTCTCAGGTCTTCCTCAGCCGGGCTGCTCACTGGTCCTGCCTCCAGCCTCCACTGCTGTGGTGATCATGCCTTCTCTAGATCTGCTCAGCGACTCTGGAACTCTCTCCTCCTCTGGTTCAACATTCTCCAACTCTCTCTATATTCAAATCAAACCTCAGAAAATGTCTTTTCCTCTAACTCAACCCATACTTCTCTAACTTAATCTATTCATGCTTGTTCTGTTTGTTAATGTTTTGTATTCTGTATTTGCTCTGTTTTATATGCGTTTCTGAGTTCTATGTATTAACTATTGTAAGCATCTTAGAGTTTTTGGAAAGTGCTCTATTAATATCATGTATTATTATTATTTATTTATTCATTCATTCATTCATTCATTCATTATCTGTAGCCCTTATCCAGTTCAGGGTCGCGGTGGGTCCAGAGCCTACCTGGAATCATTGGGCGCAAGGTGGGAATACACCCTGGAGGGGGCACCAGTCCTTCACAGGGCAACACAGACTCACACATTCACTCACACACTCACACCTACGGACACTTTTGAGTCACCAATCCACCTACCAATGTGTGTTTTTGGAGCGTGGGAGGAAACCGGAGCACCCGGAGGAAATCCACACAGACACAGGGAGAGCACACCACACTCCTCACAGACAGTCACCCGGAGGAAACCCACACAGACACAGGGAGAAAACACCACACTCCTCACAGACAGTCACCCAGAGGAAACCCATGCGGACACAGGGAGAACACACCACACTCCTCACAGACAGTCACCCGGAGGAAACCCACGCAGACACAGGGAGAACACACCACACTCCTCACAGACAGTCACCCAGAGGAAACCCACGCAGACACAGAGAGAACACACCACACTCCTCACAGACAGTCACCCAGAGGAAACCCACGCAGACACAGGGAGAACACACCACACTCCTCACAGACAGTCACCCGGAGCGGGGCTCGAACCCATAACCTCCAGGTCCCTGGAACTGTGTGACTGCGACACCTACCTGCTACACCAGCGTGCCGTCCTGTATGATTATTATTTACACACTCACTAGCTCATTTTCTCACTCACTCATTTATTCACTAATTCATTTATTCACTTGTTAATCCATTCACCCACTCACTCATTTACTCATTTTTTTTCACTGATTCTTTCGGCTACTTTCCTAATTCACTCATTGACTCACAGTTACTCAAAGTGACACACACACTCCATCACTCATTCACTGACTGAAATAGATGTACGTAGATTCCTGAACATTTGACTGTGAGTAAAGTGATCTAAAATTGATCTGAAATTACTTTGAAAATGATAAATACAAATAAATTACAGGATTCAGAGTAAATGTGTGTGTGTGTGTGTGTGTGTGTGTGTGTGAGAGAGAGAGAGAGGTGTGGACTCTGAGTGCGGTGGATTTCCACTGTATGAATAAGTGCCCTTCATCTATTATAATCATTATTTGTGCGGGTGAGTGGAGCAGCTGTTGGACTCATCAGTCACACAGTGACGGTGTGTGTGTGGGTCTCAGGTGGGTAGGTTGAGGGGGGGTGGGGTGGTGTACAGGAGGAGGCACTGTTTGTCCTTCACTCTACTTCTTCTTGTTTGAAAACAGGAAGCAATCTGCAGCACAGCTGCTGCTCCGCAGCCAAAACAGCCTCTTCACTACATCATTCATGTGCACTTTTCACGTGGAAAAAGAGAAAAAACACACTTCATTTGTTACTAACGTTATTGTAATGAGCCGTGGCCCTGAAATGGATTAGGTTTCTAACAAAATAAGAAGAGATTTTTAAATCTAAATTGTATTAAGAATCATTTTAGACCACGAAAGTTCACAGCTGAAATATGACAGCAGCAATATTAGGCCCAGAATTTGCTCACATTCAATATTATTAATGAATTACACTCACTGTGGACACTGACACTTCAGGAATAATCTGTGTAGAAGAAATCAAGTGGGATGCTGTGGAGCTGCTGCACATGAGCTTAAGGACACCATGTCTAATGCCAAATGCCTGACAGAGGGCTGTGGAGCAGTGGACCTGGGTTCTCTGGTGCACTAGTGGCATCACTGATCCAGAACTAATCCTCCAACATCAGTACCTGACCTCACTCATTTTCTGGTGGCTGAATGCCATCAGATCCAAACAGCAATGTTCCAACAGCCAGTGTAATGCCTTTTAAGAATCATGAAGGCTTTTACTGTAGTCGAGGGAAGAAAGTCTTATTACTGTCTGTAATTTCACAAGAAGTGATGGATGAACAGGTGTCCACAGACTTTCGGCCAGAGTGTGTGACCCGTCTCTGCCGCTGTGTGTGTGTGCAGGAGCAGGGAGGAGAGCTGTCCCGCGAGCACATGGAGCGTCTGTACGTCTTCGCCCTCATGTGGAGCGTCGGTGCCCTCCTGGAGCTGGACGATCGAAGGAAGATGGAGCGCTGGCTCCGTCACCATGACAACATCCATCTGGACCTGCCGGACATCCCCCCCCACAGCGAGGACACCATGTTCGACTACCACGTCACCAACGACGGTCTGAAGCATAAACAACACACACACACACACACACACACTGTCTCTTTCCTGACTATTTATTTTTATGTCTCCTTCACTCACTTTATTCTCCTTTATCTCTCATTTGATCTTTTCTGTCTTTCATACTTTGTTCCTGTCTTAGTCTCTTTTTTGTCTTGCTCTCTCTCTCTCTCTCTCTCTCTCTCTTGTCTTTGTTCCCCTCTCTCATCTCTCTCTCTCTCTCTCTCTCTCTCTCTCTCTCTCTCTCGTCTTTGTTCCTCTCTCTCTCTCTCTCTCGTCCTTGGTCTTTGTTTCATCTTCTCTCTCTCTCCCTCTCTCTCATCTTTGTTTCTCTCTCCCTCTCTCATCTCTCTCTCTCTCTCTCTCTCTCTCTCTCTCTCTCTCTCGTCTTTGTTCCTCTCTCTCTCTCTCTCTCTCTCTCTCATCTTTGTTCTTTGTTTCTCTTTCTCTCTCTCTCTCTCTCTCTCTCTCTCTCATCTTTGTTCCTCTCTCTCTCTCTCTCGTCCTTGGTCTTTGTTTCATCTTCTCTCTCTCTCCCTCTCTCTCATCTTTGTTTCTCTCTCCCTCTCTCATCTCTCTCTCTCTCATCTCTCTCTCGTCTTTGTTCTTTGTTTCTCTCTCTCTCATCTTTGTTCCTCTCTCTCTCTCTCTCTCTCTCATCTTTGTTCCTCTCTCTCCCTCTCTCATCTCTCTCTCTCGCACTCTTTCTCTACCTCTCATTGTCCTTACTCATTCTCTCTCTCACTCTTTTTTCCTTCTTTCTCTTTTTCTGTATTTTTCCCCTTGTGAGTTTTTTCTCACTCTCTCTGTCTCTCTCAAACCTGCTACCTAATATTTTTTTTCTCTTTCTCTTGCTCTCACTCTGTATTCTACTCACTCTCTGTCTCTCTCTATAATGTTTTCTCTTTCTGTCTCTCTCTCTTCTTCTATCTGTTTTATGCTCTGCTGAATAACTCATCACAGGAAACAGCATGAAGGATAATCTTCACGTCTCCCCACAAACACACACTCACTCGCTCTCTATTGAGTTTTAAGTGAAGAACGCTATAGATCATCGTGGCGCCTGCTCCCCCTTCTTCTTCTTCTTCTTCACTCTGTAGTGGTATGAGTTCCGCACTCTCAGAAATTTATATCAGATTAACACACAACTTTGCCCAGTTTCTGGCAACTTTTCATGAACTAAATTTCCATGTTGACTCTGAAACCAGGCTGGCTTCTATTCCTCTGGGGAGCCTGGACTAAACTACTCCACCTGGGAATGGCTCCTTCAGGCTTTGGCTCCTCCCTGGCTCCACCCCTTCACAACCACACCCACCTTCAGTGACCCATGAGCTGAGATCCAAAGCCTAGGCTGCAGCTGAGCCCACAACAGTTACCCACAATTCTCTGTGCACCTACAGCGCAAAGGAGAATATAAACAAGACAGTGGTGTAAACTGGAGCTTCAGAAATACATGTCTCTATACCATAGTTAATCAATAGTTGTATTGGAATTTTACAGCACCATATTTGGCATATATTTAATTTAGTAGTCTTTTATTTTTAATCTTAGTAGAAATGTAAATGTTTAAAGTTGAAGTTTGATCAGACACAAACTGACTGCAGATTATGAATGGGTCCATTTTAATAACATTTTTAAAGTAGCATGCATTATCTTGCAGGATAATATTAATAAGCAAATACGATCTATTTTAGCTTAGCCGTGTTAGTGCTTTGAGACCTGTTCGGTGATGTCATGATGCAACTTCCTTAGACCGATCCATTTGTGTGACCTAGTTAACTAAGAAGGAGTCTTTGTAGGACAGACCTAACGAGGGCACACACTAACTCGGCTGCAGCCTAGGCTTTGGAACACAGCTATGGACTCTTTGGCACCTTTATATCATTCCCTTTGTCTACATCCCAGTAGTATACTACACACTAATACTATGTACTATCTATCCTTAAAAGTGTAAGATGGGCACGACGTACAAAAAATATTAGCATACTACAGAGTTTCATACTAACAGAGCCACGATTAACTGTTGCTATGACAACGCACAGCATACCAAGATACTGCTGCAACACTGGCCGACATTTTTTTTTCAAAGGCTGAAACTCAAATATTCCCTTCTACATTGTATGGTGCAGTGTATAAATGACCACTTTCTGCACTAAAATAGCACATAGTGTGTTAGATGATAAGATATTTTAAAATCAGTATGAGTTTCATTCATTCTGTATCCCTTATCCAGTTCAGGGTCGCGGTGGGTCCAGAGCCTACCTGGAATCATTGGGCGCAAGGCAGGAACACACCCTGGAGGGGGCGCCAGTCCTTCACAGGGCAACACACACACACACACACTTTTAAATGTGGTCAATCCACCTACCAACATGTTTTTGTTGGACTGTGGGAGGAAACCCACGCAGACACAGAGAGAAAACACCACACTCCTCACAGACAGTCACCCGGAGGAAACCCACACAGACACAGGGAGAACACACCACACTCCTCACAGACAGTCACCCGGAGGAAACCCACACAGACACAGGGAGAACACACCACACTCCTCACAGACAGTCACCCGGAGGAAACCCACGCAGACACAGGGAGAACACACCACACTCCTCACAGACAGTCACCCGGAGGAAACCCACGCAGACACAGGGAGAACACACCACACTCCTCACAGACAGTCACCTGGAGCGGGAATCAAACCCACAACCTCCAGGTCCCTGGAGCTGTGTGACTGCGACACTACCTGCTGCGCCATTTAACATTTAGTGCACATTTAGTCAGAATGTAGTTTATAGGGAGTTTGGCACTGTTTGGGACAGACCCCAACAATTTTTTTTTAGAAGCAAGAAGCTCCTCCCTTTCTTTACAGGAGAAGGAAAGAACCTTCTTAAATTTCAGTGGAAGTCAATGTAAAAGATTTTATTTCAGGGGATTTTGGAGCCTTTCTATTGGTCCATTCATCATGAAATTGTGAAGGACAGGTGCTGTGTCCAATGATATACTACAAATGGTAAAAAAAAAAAAAACACATGGAGATACTCTACACACTCAAACACTAGTTACAAATAGTATTCAGTATGAGGTTGGGACACAGCTTTAGTTTTTGGGATTCATGAAGTCTCTGTGTATAACTTTGAGTTAAGTTTTTGGATTTGCCCACCAGAGTGACAGTGTTTGTTAGCCTCAGGGGTGGGTAGCTTCTACCATGGATGTATAAGTAAGAGAACACACCATTCCTTCTCCCCCTACCCCAATTTTTCTTGCTGGTCCTGGGGTTTGAAACAGTGATCTTTTGGTTCCAGGTCTGTTTTATGAACTCTCAGGGCACAGCTGCCCCAGTGCTGTGGACATTGCTGGCTAGCCATTTTTGGGTGTGTTCATCACCACTAGTTGTTTAAATGCAGGGATTCGATTTCGACATAATGTTGTTTGAGTAACTGAAGTGAATGATGATTCCAGGAGCAGTGCTGTTACTGAAATAGGGATTCACACTCCTCTTTTCACCCCTGGCAGAGAGGGAGCCTGCTGGTGGAGACAGTAAAGTGAGAAAACCTGTGCTTCTCAGATGACAGCAGTGAGAATTGGTTCAGTTGGTTGTATTTTCAGTTGACGCCTCGCTGGCCTCTGGGAGAGGGATGGACCCCGTATTAGACTGGTTTGAAGCTCTGAGCACATGTGGTGCACTGGAAATTGAGACTTTTTCAACTTCGCTGGTGGGTAAACTCTGCTCCAGAGGGACCTCGCCTCATTCTCTGAATGTAGGTTCTTGTGCTTCATTCAGTTCATGGCTGGCCTGATCAGCAGGCAATCAGCTGGATTAAAGGCAACGTAGAGGATACTGGAGATTTGCTGTTGTCACAGCAAAACAAACGGCACTCTGATGCTTATGTGCATTCAGAAGCAATGCCCTCCAAAGATGCGTAAGGCATTGCAATGCTCAAGTTAACTTTTCCTGTTTTCTTATAAGATGGAATGAAGTTATTCACTGTTTGAATTATAACAGAAACTCATTCGAAACTTGAGCTGTTTGGTTTTTAGCACTTTCTGTCTGCGTTTACTTTCATCTCCTGAATTTGAAGTCAGTTCTCCTACCTCCCTGGGTGTTCTCCTCTAAAAAACCTGGCCATGCAACTTCAGAAACACCTTCAGATCTCTCGCCAGAAATGCCTAACGCTTTATGGCACTTAGCTCACGGGTGTTTACCTCACTACAAGACGATTCTGGCTCGGCTTTCCCGGTACGGACATTATGGCAAAGAGAGCAAAGAGGAGAGAGAGAGAGAGTGAGTGTGGAAGTTCTAAATTCTGTTGACGAAAGTGTTATAATCAGGTTCTAAAAGTTACTGAACAGTGAGCCAGGGTTTGCTTCTGCTAACTTTAGCCAGATTAGCTCACTATTTAGAGTTAGACATCAATTCTGGTAATAAGTGCTGTTCTCTTGTTGCTATGTGGTTGTAATGACCAGAGTTACACTTTGTCATCAACAAAGCTTGAGTTCCACTGACAAAGTGTTAGAACCTGATTTTAAGAGAGTTACTGATGAATGAGGGCAAGTTGTAGCGCCTGCTAATCTAAGCCGGATTAGCTCACTTTTAGCATTGGACCACATTGTACATATTATTACATTAAGTAATGTAAATGTAACAGCAAAAATAACTTAATATTACCCTACAGAGCAGGAATAGAGCAACGTCCTTATCTCTTTTCATGCCTTTCAACATTTAGAGGTCTTGCCACTGTTTAAATGCCTCCAGATACTGTTTCTTTGCCATGTCTGAGCCAGAGAGAGAGAGAGACACTTTATTTATTATCCATTTATCAAGCCAAGGCTCCAAACAAACACCAGAACTTTTTCCAGTGTGCAAACAAACTGGAGAGCTAGCAAATGGTGAAACATTCTCTAAATTTGATAAAATGTGTATTTTTAAAATTGCGACCATCGCCACTGGACTTTGGAAGTGTGGTGCTCCAGCCTATGTTTTTAAAAAGGGTTAGTGTTTTTTGTGATCCAGAACTAATCCTACATTGATACTTGACCTCACTCATGCCCACATGACTCTCATGCCATCAAATCTCCACAGAAATGCGCAGTTGGCCACATGCCACTTCATGCCCTCTGAGCTCCAAAGTAGGTTAAGTTCCAACCCTCTTGTGTCCAGTTCAGAGTTACACCCCTGGTACAACAGCAAGCTGAGAATAAATGGAAGTGGTTTCCAATAAAGAAGTGAGTGAGTGTAATACACTGCACTGTTATTACTCCCTGAGGGCCTGTTACTCAGGACAGCATGGTGACCTGACCTGTGTTTGACCCATGAGCTGTGTTCTCTTTTACTCTTCTTAGGTATCCCTCCAATCTGGCCATTTGGTCGTTGAGGGTGGACCCTCAGGAGCTGAGCTTGCTGGCTGTAGATTTCAGCTCCTGGTTTGATCCCAAGATGTGCTTTCTTGTTTTTAGGTCAGTGGGTCCACTGGAATGCACGCGTGGAGGAGTACATCTACCCTACGGACACTACGCCAGAGTACAGCTCCATACTGGTGCCTAACGTGGATAATGTCCGCACAGACTTCCTCATCCAGACAATTGCCAAGCAGGGCAAGGTGAGCTTAGTTGTGTCGTCCGCCATGAGCTCCACACTTTGAAGATTGCAGAGGCGTGGCCATGCAAAATATCTCCTAGCATGTGTGACAGGCCACCATAAAGATATTTTTTTCCCCACGTCAACTCTCCACTGTGTTGTCAGGATAGCGCTAGTCTGGGAAACCCCTGGAGAGGGAATACACCAACCTGGAGGAACAGGGAAGGGAAGGGAAAGCTCAATCTCGAGAAACAACCATTAACTGGCTCACGTTGGGGTTTGAGCTGAACCTGAAGGGTAAAGCCACTCTGTTCCTCCAGGTCACTTAAGTAACCTGTCCCAACAGGATGGAGTTTCCCTCACCAGAGGAGCCCCAGTCGTGTCTGGGTGTCTGGATCTGTGATAGAGCAAGCAGGCCTCTTACAATGTGACGCATGGGAATTACAAATTAGCATATCTGCTGCCCTAGAAATGCCATAAAGAGCTAGGGAATGACATTCATGAAAATAATGGCATCACAGAGTAAAGACAGAACCAGGACATTTTATTTAAATAGGTCAGTCATTTGGGTTGGACCCAGTGGGCAGTTTATTAGTTGGTTTTGACTTAAAAGTTCTAATATAATTTATTACTGAGAAATATGTAAATAATTTTCTTTCACTATAATGGGAGCATCCCAAGACCCTCCCACAGTCATTTCTATTTTGCTTGTGTTTTCCAGGCCGTGCTTCTGACTGGAGAGCAGGGCACTGCTAAGACAGTCATCATCAAAGGCTACCTGTCCAAATATGACCCGGAAACCCACACCGCCAAGAGCCTCAACTTCTCCTCCGCCACAACGCCTCTCATGTTCCAGGTTTCTGTCTTTGTTGCGTTGTGGTTTTCCAGGTTTTCTAAAGCATAGTTAACTTTTCTGAAGTTTTCCTCAGAGCAAAGGTCCTCAAATTCCTACGTTGGATGCAGGTTCCAGGCTGGGATTTTAAATTGGCTGGTTGGTATGACACTTTACATGGCCAATCAGGTTCTTTAGCGGTTATGGCTGTAGTATCATACTGGCTAATGATAAAACCCTGACCTGGAACGTGGATCCAGTTTATGGATTTGAAGATTCTCTTTTATAGAAAGAATTAATCGCTAAAACTTGTATGGCCTAAGATTACGACCCTGGACATGACACCTTCAGGCCTCGTTGGGAAATGCAGATACGTATGAGAAACTGATTGTGGTTGTGGTATTGATTAGCTCTTCTGCACAGGTGATTTCATCTCATAGGTCATTGAACAGGGCTAATCCCTCTCGTTGACACTCTGCCTTTTATTGAGCTCTCTGCTCCTTCACAGAGGACTCGTCAGGTGGAGCCATTAAATAATGTATGGATGATGTTTTTATGGGTTCTCAGCGCTCTGTGGAGAGCTACGTGGACAAGAGGATGGGAGCTACCTACGGACCCCCAGCAGGGAAGAAGATGTCCATCTTTATTGATGACATCAACATGCCCGTCATCAATGAGTGGGGAGACCAGGTGAGCACTAGTTCCAACTTAATGAGTGATCCCCTAATAAATCACATGCTCAGGAGTGTGGGGGCAGACTCCATTTGTACATGCAGGTAACCCTATGCTTCCCAGCACACCGAAGGAGAAGGCAAACAGCCCAGATGTGTCACATCAGCAAACAGACATTTGTGTTAGCTAGCACCATTAACAGTGAGATGGTGGAGATGGGGACAAACCTACCCACCCAGAGAGAGAGAGGGCAACTGTGCTCTCTAGGATCCCATCTTTTAAAAGGCTGAGACAACACTAAGGATCACTGTACCACTTGGGAGCCTCTGATTTGTGTATTGATTAGTCATATGTCCTGTCAGTTTTCCAGTACTTCCAACAGGTACTTGTGAACATGCGAGAGGACATGTGACTTTTCCGTTCTCAAGACCACACACATACACTTCGAAATTAAACCACCCAGTCAATATGTTCTGGGCTGTCTATGTCTGAAAACATGGGTTTTGTGCACCTAGTCACATCAAGTGCAGGCTTATTTGAGTTATACCCCACCACCACTGCTTCCTTTAAGACCCAAGAACAGTGTTCATTCATTCATTGTCTGTAAGCACTTATCCAGTTCAGGGTCACGGTGGGTCCAGAGTCTACCTGGAATCATTGGGCACAAGGTGGGAATACACCCTGGAGGGGGCGCCAGTCCTTCACAAGGCAACACAGACACAAACACACATTCACACATACGGACACTTCTGAGTCGCCAATCCACCTACCAAGGTGATTTTGGACTGTGGGAGGAAACCCACGCAGACACAGGGAGAACACACCACACTCCTCACAGACAGTCACCCGGAGGAAACCCACACAGACACAGGGAGAACACACCACACTCCTCACAGACAGTCACCCGGAGGAAACCCACGCAGACACAGGGAGAACACACCACACCCCTCACAGACAGTCACCCGGAGGAAACCCACGCAGGCACAGGGAGAACACACCACACTCCTCACAGACAGTCACCCGGAGGAAACCCACGCAGACACGTGACTCGAGCAGCTCGTACCAAAGAAAACCACAGTGTCTGTGGTTTGGACTTGTTCAGTTTTGACTATAAGTAAGACGACACTGAACAAAAACAAGTCAAATGTAAACCCTGAGAAAAACTTTTTCAGCTACAAAAGCACAGTCAAACACCAAATATAAACAGTGCTCAGAAAATGAGAAAGGAACAAGCTCCCAGCGACATTAGAAACTATCCCAGCTTTAACACTGGAGCACTTTAACACAGCACAAGCCTCGTCACTGAACTATGAGTAAAAATACAAACACAAAAGAAACGTTCATTAGTTGTAATCGTGATAAAATGTACAATTAATTGTGATATTGGTTTGCGCTCACATCGCCCAGCACTACTTTTAATGTATAGGTATTAAACAAAGATAGATGGCTAACTCCATATTGTTGTATAGCACTGTTATTGCCTCTGAAGCCAAGTCTGTGCAGGCACCGGTATTAAACTATAGTTTCAGTTCTGAATGCTAAATCAGACACAAACAGACACAGATGGGATGGAGGCCTGTGTTATGACAGAAACACCTGCCTTAATTGGGCAATTGCTCGGGGGCAGAATGCAGGAAATGTAACAGTACTGTTCTCATAGACAGTGCTCTAGGCCGATGCACCCTTTCATTCGGGTGAGGCGATCATGAATTCTCTGACATTTTCACAGCATGGAAAATGCCACAGCTCTTACAGCCTGTTAAAGTGTATAGATCTGGCCCTAAGTGTATAGAACAGGCCCAAATATTTCATACGCATCAGGGAAAATGCCAAAACAAACCCTGTGTAGGAATGACATTTTGTTTAAAATCAAACTCGGCAGGTGGTTAACAGAGTCAGGGTTTAAGTGTTTTGTTTAGTTAAGGAATATACATATCTTAAAAACTGTACTTTTATTGGGGTGATATGAAAGAGATCTGAAACCCACCAACACACACACTGTGAAACAAGATGAGCTGCTTAAGTCCAAAAACAGTTCAAATGAGTTGTTCTGATTTTGCTCTGCTTCTGAGGTCAAGTGCAGAGGTTTTAGAATTGCCCCGCCCCCTCGTAAACAGAGAACTGAGAACAGGAAATGCTGTCCCGGAGGAAACCCACACAGACACAGGGAGAACACACCACACTCCTCACAGACAGTCACCCGGAGGAAACCCACACAGACACAGGGAGAACACACCACACAGACAGTCACCCGGAGGAAACCCAGGCAGACACAGAGAGAACACACCACACTCCTCACAGACCCACGCAGACACAGAGAGAACACACCACACTCCTCCCAGACCCACAACCCAGAGAGGGAATCGAATCCACAACCTTCAGGTCCCTGGAGCTGTGTGACTGCGACACTATCTGTTGCACCACAGTGCCACTACCCAGGGAGTACAACTGTAATTAATAGTTTTAAATCAAAGATGAGGAAATGCCACTGTGGTGTTGTTGCTAACATAACATTGCAAATCCCATAAGAAGACAATTATGGTATTCACTGTACACTACGTGAAGATTTCTACATTAAATGAATATGTAGCTTAATGATTGTGCGGCTGAGAAACATTCAGACTTTCATGAATGTTAAAATATTTTATTTTACAATGTTAAATTAGCTAGTTTAGCAGTAAATAAAAACTAACATGGGGAGCCATGGCCTAATGGTTAGAGAAGAGGGCTTAGGACTGAAAGGTTGTTGGTTCAATTCTCACATCTGGCAGGAAAATTGGGGGGTGAAGACACATCACTGTCCTCCTCCTCAATCCATGGCTGAGATCACTTTGCTGTGGCCAGTGTCCTCTGTCCAATGATGAAGAACTAGAGGAAGACCAGGTCTAATAGAGTAAACATGGAGAGGACACAGGGTCTGATCCCTGACCTGAAAAGAAATGTATATGAAACCAACCTCTTTACTCAATGCACTGGCAATTCCAAGGAATGCTATCAGACTACACAGAGATCACAAATATGTCAAGCACAATCCTCCAGCCGTGAAACCAGAGGCCACGGGGTCGGAGAGTGTCCCATTCATTCTCAGTAAGCTTTGACTTCAGTCAGAGAAATAAGTTCATGCCATAGGTTTTCTCTTTTTCTGAAGGTCACGAATGAGATAGTGCGGCAGCTGATGGAGCAGAAGGGCTTCTTTAACCTGGAGAAACCAGGGGAATTCACTAACATTGTGGACATCCAGTTCCTGGCGGCTATGATCCACCCAGGGGGAGGACGGAATGATATTCCCCAGAGACTGAAGAGACAGTTCTCCATCTTCAACTGCACTCTCCCCTCCAATGCTTCCATAGACAAGGTCTTTGGTCAGTAAACCCATCTCCTCCATAACATTTCATTTTATCATTATACATGCATGGGATTTGATTGCAGTCAGCCATGAGAGTATTAGTGATGCAGATGCTGATGTTGGATGATTAGTTTGGATCACTATTGCTACCTTTGGACATGAAGTGTACCATCATTTTTAATGTAGGACCACAACTGGTCAGAGATGGTCCATTTTAAAGTAACACACAATGTCCTGAAAAACGTGTATCATATTGTATCAGTACCCTATCACTGGATCTAACGGAGGATCCATATCTTCAGTGATGTTCCCTGCAGCTTCATAGTGATGTGGGGTGCAAATGTTTCTAACAGATGGCACTGTTAAGGGGGAAAAGTGGTTTAATTACATATTGATCCGTCGGATTAGCTGCATGTTTTCTCTTCTCCTGGTTGGGGTCCTAGGGTCATTAAAATAAAGTATTGAATGGGCACGGTGTGTGTGTGTGTGTGTGTGGGGGGGGGGGGGGTTCTCCATATAGAAATCTGATATATAGTTTATCATAAGTGGTTTAACCTATGTTCCAAAATGTATGCACACATATATGATCATATACTGGATGCATATGAAAAGCATATGGATCATAACCATATTTTTAAGCTTATGAATGCGTATGAAGCCAGACCCCCCGTTGGATAAATGAAAATGAGAAAAGGGTGGAGACGGGGTGGAGGTGGGATCGAGTTTAAAACAGGAGGCTCAGTGGGTTTGATAAAGGCTGAACACAGCTCTGAATATGGGGATCAGCAGGAATGACCCAGCACGGAGGAGCGAGCTGACGTCGTGAAGCAGTCGAGTCGAGATCCGTCTCCTGAACTAAATGGAGTGAGTTTGTCCGACGCGGAAATGACCTGAATTTGCGGGTTATACGTAGAGCTGAGAGGAGGAGTTTGAGCGTGGTCCTACTCCCAAAATTATGTTATTACATAACTTCAAATATTGAAATATTGATATCATTGTTATTGAAACATTTTATATTGTGATATATATTGATATTGATTTATTGTCCAGCTCTAATTATAACTGGTTACTTTGAAGGTGGTTACAACACAAACGCTTATATTAATAAACATGTTTTCAAACCTTTTATAGAGAGAGACAGACAGACAAAGAGAGACAGACAGAGAGAGACAGAGCTAAATTAAGAGACAAACACTAGGTCAAAATAAATTAAAAATAAAAGAGCAGCAAGGATCCTCTGGGAACAGTCGGAAAACTAGGACAACAGACCATTCCCAGGTGAAGAATGAATGGTGAAAGAAAGGAGCAAGGCTGGAAAAACCAAATCCGAAAGCATGTGGACGGAGGAGAAAGGAGGCAGGGCAGGGCAGGACGCTCCAGTAAATATCATCCTCATCAATGGTGACCTTTGGCTGGAATTCATTTAACATCCCCCTCCCCCCCATTTCAGGAAAGCTTGCCTCTGCTGTGGATACAGACACCTCTTATGACTTTTGTGGAATACTGATGATTTCTGTCTTTCTTTCTCCTCGCTCATCCCCTCGCCCTCTTCACTCCCACGTCTCACCTTCATCTTTCATCCCCCCTTATCATCCTCCTCCTCCTTTCATCTTTGTACTGTATTTGCTTCTTGTCTCACCTTCCTTTCTTTACCATCACCCACTCAACCTTTCTTCAATCTCTCTCCCTCACTTCTTCCCCTTCTATCGCCCCCGGCTCTCTCTGTTCTCTGAACAGGTGTGATAGGCACAGGTCACTTCTGCTCTCAGCGAGGCTTTGTAGAGGATGTGCGAGAGACAGTGTCCCGGCTGGTCCCCCTGACCCGCCAGCTATGGCAAATGACCAAGGTCAAGATGCTGCCCACACCAGCCAACTTTCATTACATCTTCAACCTGCGTGACCTCTCACGCATCTGGCAGGGAATGCTCAACGTGAACGCCGAGGTGATCGACACGCCCAGTGTAAGTGGAGCAGCCTCGAGATCCTATGGGTTCTGGTTAAAAGCCCATTTTCACAGTGAGGAATCCTTCGTGGCCTGTTGTGTTTGGTCTAATTGTTTCGGGGAAAAATACATTATAACTTAATATAACTTAACCAGTACGTCTCGGTAGATACAATCAAGCCAATCCCATTGATTAGGCCTTCAGTAGCTGGTCTGAAGGCTTAAAGTGTCGGACTAATCTCTAACAATAAGATGAGCAACCAACAGTAAGAATCAGTTTGTTGGAAGAATCAGTTTGGTGGAAAACTGAGGGGTTTTGTGTATTTATGATACGGTACCGAAATGATACTGAGTACATTGACGTGTCTCTCTCCGGCAGGTGCTTCTGCGGCTGTGGAAGCATGAGTGTAAGCGGGTGATTGCTGACCGCTTCACGAGCCCGGAGGATGTGACCTGGTTTGACTGCACTCTGGCCAACCTGGTGGGGGAGGAGCTGGGAGAGGGGGACAGGGCTGCGGTGGAGCCTGCAGTGGACTCCTATTTTGTGGACTTCCTCCGGGATGCCCCTGAGGCCACAGGTACTGTCAGTGTGTGAGTGGTTGGAAAACAAATGGTAAAAGTCTTGAAATGCCCAATGGAAAATGATCCGGTTATTTGTTTATTACAATACGTCGGTAGGAACAGTTCTTTGGTTGGGTCTTCAGGAGCTGAACTGAAGGCCTGTCTTCATACACCTAATGAGTGTAGTTAATCCATGTGCATACCCAGCCTCAGTGAGCTGTACTCTGCCTCTCTGTCCGAGCAGGAGAGGAGCCGGAGGACAGTGACATGGACATGCCTAAGGTCTACGAGCCCATTGCCTCCTTCCCCGGCCTGCAGGAACGGCTGAACATGTTCCTGGGTCTGTACAATGAGAGCATCCGGGGAGCTGGCATGGATTTAGTCTTCTTCACAGATGCCATGGTCCACCTGGTCAAGGTAATCACAAGATTCAAATCAACGTTCTCTTAAGGTTGGAAAAGGAAATGAAAGTTGAAAAGACGTCCAAACACAGACATTGAAAAGACGACTGTTAGACGTATTTTGGACGTCCATTGACGTTATTAATTGGTCCCGAAATAAATTACTTGTAAAAAACGCGTTTTGGACGTCCACTGACGTTATCGATTGGTCACCACTTAACTAACTTATTAAGATGGATTTTGGACGTCCATTGACGTTTAAAATATGTCCTTGACGGACAGACTACTTTTAGACCTATTTTGAACGTCCAGGGACGTCCCTTGTTTACTGGGTAAAGTTTGAGTTTCTCATTATGATAATACAGTGTCATGCTTCATTTTTGCGATGGTCAAAGGATATTTTTCATCTACATAATAATAGCATCTTGAATTCTCAACTCTTCTTTTAATTTACCCACACAAAATGAAATCATATTTGCACCACCAACATAAAAGCTTTTAAAGAGCACTTCCATTCCATCGTTTAATGCTTGCGCATATTAGCTTGTAGAACTGGAGCCCACCAACTCGCACACTGTAAAACAAGACCACCCAATCATTTTTCTGTGTGCTGCCTGTGAGCCATTCTGATTCTGCTCCGCTTCTGACGTCAAGTGCAGAGACTTTATAATTACTCCGATCCCTCGTCTGAGTCTATCCAATCACAGCGCTGGACCGCCATTTATGTGAGAGCGCAAAGACGAGGTTAAACGCGGCAAAACGACACAATGAGCGCAGAAAAATATAAGCACTTAGTAAAAACAGAGAAAATGAGAACAGAGAAGAAAGAGAACAGAGTGAAAACAACTAAAAAACAGAGCTGCTCACTCCTCACTGCTGTGCGCTCGGGGTCGGGGTGAACAGCGAGCGGCTCATTATCATTTAAAGGAACAGGTGCTGAAAGGAGGTGTTCTGAACAGAGCTGTTATTTGCGGTAGAGTGGTATTTTGACCAAAAGCAGGTCTTAGACATTTCATTAAGACTAGAAATGTGTTCACTTTTGGAAAAGGGGGAAAATATATGCCCTTTAAAATATTTACAAGGATTCAATACAGTTTAAAGGCAGTTCATTTCTTGGTCTCTTCAGGTCAACCACGAAGTGCCCGCGGTGTTTCTACAAAACACAGTAAATATTTCCTACTATCATGCACTGTGATTAAATCTCCCTCCCTCTCTCTCTCTCTCCCTCTCTCTCTCTCTCTCTCTCTTTAAAAAGATATCTCGTATAATCCGGACTCCCCGTGGAAGTGCCCTCCTGGTTGGAGTTGGGGGCTCAGGCAAACAGAGTTTGACACGGCTGGCATCCTTCATCGCTGGATACAGAACCTTCCAGATCACTCTGACACGGTGAGGCTACTGTCCTGTCCCTGTGCCCTCCAACACACACAAACTCTATTATTCATGAATACACTGTTTTTTTTTCTCTGAAGAAAGACAGGCTGGAATACTTCTGGGTCAGGGGTCTCAAGCCATTCATAAAATGGTAATGTCAGGATCACGGGGCGGACTGACGGAGGCGGACGCACTTGCTAAAAACCAGTATACTTTTATTGAAATAAAAAGTAACAAAACAGATAGACAGACTTGGAATAAAGAAAGACCTAGACAGAGAGAATAGGACAGAGAGAGAAAAAAAAGAGAAACCTAGACAGAGGGGGTACCAGTCCTTCACAGGGCATCACACACACTCACATTCACACCTACGGACACTTTTAAGTCGCCAATCCACCTACCATGCAGGAAACCCACGCAGACACAGGGAGAACACACCACACTCCTCACAGACAGTCACCCGGAGGAAACCCACGCAGACACAGGGAGAAAACACCACACTCCTCACAGACAGTCACCCGGAGGAAACCCACGCAGACACAGGGAGAACACACCACACTCCTCACAGACAGTCACCCGAAGGAAACCCACACAGACACAGGGAGAACACACCACACTCCTCACAGACAGTCACCCGGAGGAAACCCACGCAGACACAGGGAGAACACACCACACTCCTCACAGACAGTCACCCGGAGGGAACCCACGCAGACACAGGGAGAACACACCACACTCCACACAGACAGTCACCTGGAGAAAACCCACGCAGACACAGGGAGAACACACCACACTCCTCACAGACAGTCAACCGGAGGAAACCCACACAGACACAAGGAGAACACACCACACTCCTCACAGACAGTCACCCGAAGGAAACCCATGCAGACACAGGGAGAACACACCACACTCCTCACAGACAGTCACCCGGAGGGAACCCACGCAGACACAGGGAGAACACACCACACTCCACACAGACAGTCACCTGGAGAAAACCCACGCAGACACAGGGAGAACACACCACACTCCTCACAGACAGTCAACCGGAGGAAACCCACACAGACACAAGGAGAACACACCACACTCCTCACAGACAGTCACCCGGAGGAAACCCACGCAGACACAGGGAGAACACACCACACTCCTCACAGACAGTCACCCGGAGGGAACCCACGCAGACACAGGGAGAACACACCACACTCCACACAGACAGTCACCTGGAGAAAACCCACGCAGACACAGGGAGAACACACCACACTCCTCACAGACAGTCAACTGGAGGAAACCCACACAGACACAAGGAGAACACACCACACTCCTCACAGACAGTCACCCGGAGGGAACCCACGCAGACACAGGGAGAACACACCACACTCCACACAGACAGTCACCTGGAGAAAACCCACGCAGACACAGGGAGAACACACCACACTCCTCACAGACAGTCAACCGGAGGAAACCCACACAGACACAAGGAGAACACACCACACTCCTCACAGACAGTCACCCGGAGGAAACCCACGCAGACACAGGGAGAACACACCACACTCCTCACAGACAGTCATCCGGAGGAAACCCACGCAGACACGGGGAGAACACACCACACTCCACACAGACAGTCACCTGGAGAAAACCCACGCAGACACAGGGAGAACACACCACACTCCTCACAGACAGTCACCCGGAGGAAACCCACGCAGACACAGGGAGAACACACCACACTCCTCACTGACAGTCACCCGGAGGAAACCCACGCAGACACAGGGAGAACACACCACACTCCTCACAGACAGTCATCCGGAGGAAACCCACACAGACACGGGGAGAACACACCACACTCCTCACAGACAGTCACCCGGAGGATGCCTTTATTACCTTAAACAATCAGCAGGTTACATTGTGTACAGCAGCATTAACACTAAACACTAAACACAACAATAACTTCCCAATCAAGTTTAAAGACGTATTAACTATGTCTATATAATTAACTTTCGACTGTTAGTGATTATATGACCAGGGGGAGCCCGGTTATACTAACACACTCCTCTACAAGCATGAATAGACACACTGATATTAAATCCTGGTAACTTGTCGCTAACATGATACTGAAAAAACTTATGTTTTCATTTTTACGGAACTGTTCCACAAATGGTTTCTTGGGAGTTGAAACACCTATTAACCACCCTCTGGGAGCTCAGGTTGTCTCGTATGTTCCACTGCATCAGAAAAGGAAGCTGTGCCTGCTCTTCCTCAGGGACAGGGGCTGCTTCTGGAAACAAACACTGTGCCATTTAAGAGTTAGTTGCTGGGCTGAGGTTACCTTTGTCAAGTTATGATGCACAGGACTTTCATTCAGTTCAGCTGGAATAATTTTTTTAGGCATCATAAGTTAGGACAAGAGCGGTACGGTGGCGCAGCAGGTAGGTGTCGCAGTTACACAGCTCCAGGAGCCTGGAGGTTGTGGGTTCGATTCCCGCTCCGGGTGACTGTCTGTGAGGAGTGTGGTGTGTTCTCCCTGTGTCTGCGTGGGTTTCCTCCGGGTGCTCCGGTTTCCTCCCACGGTCCAAAAACACACATTGGTAGGTGGATTGGTGACTCAAAAGTGTCCGTAGGTGTGAATGTGTCTGTTTTGCCCTGTGAAGGGCTGGCGCCCCCTCCAGGGTGTGTTCCCGCCTTGCGCCCAATGATTCCAGGTAGGCTCTGGACCCACCACGACCCTGAACTGGATAAGGGTTACAGACAATGAATGAAGTTAGGACAAATCAGACTCACCTGTTTTCAGAGCGGAATGGGTCAGAAGTTGCCTGCCCTCTTCTTGTTTCCCTCTCTTCGTTGGTTGTGTATTGTTCTTTAATTTCTCCACCCTCCCAACCCACAGATAAACAGCTCATCATGAAATAGGTGGTCTGGTAACACTGGTAACAGAATCTTAAACTTATATTTGAGGCTGTTTGAAGGGCCCCTAACCAAGAAGAACCCTGGGTAGGCAAGTCCACTATTGCCCACTGTTGGATGCTCATGGATATGGCCCCTTTAATACTCTGTTACTGGACTAAATATAATGACGTGTGAGAGTTCAGCAGCACCAGTGGCTCGCTACAAGAAACTATGCTGAAAAAGGCAAGAGAAGGAAAGTGAAGTCGTGCTCCTGAGACCGCTGGAGAGGAGCAGGCTGTAAGCAGCGGGGCGTGATGTCTGTGAGACACTGATGAGTCGGGACGTTTCCAGATCCAGACCTCGTCTCCAAACGCATTAATAATACAGACTGGCCTCAGGACTGCAATCAGAAGTGGGAATATTTCATAATCATTAAAGTCGGTGTGGTATGGGGTGCCATCTGTGGTTTCGGGCTCTGTAGATTGGGTTGGTCTTAAGTCAGGGGCTTTGGAGCAGAACACTTTGTTGGAGCTGGGACAGGGAGCCTGTGATCAGAGATCTGCTTTCCTCTGAGCGCATCATTCTCATCGAATTTGCAAATCATTTGTTTTTGCCTAAAGTTTATAGTCCATATTAATATGAATGAGGCCAGTGTTTCTGACTTGTTAGTGTGTGTGTGTGTGTGTGTGTGGACGGACATAGAGAGGGAGGGAGGGGGAGTGGCTCTCTGGAGAAAACAGAGGGCTTACAGATTGTTCCCAACAAAACACAGGCTGCTCACGACTGCAGGCACTCATGTTGTCTTCTCACACCTTGTTCCAAAAAAGACACGTTCTCTCACACACACTCATTAACACCAGAGATGGAGCCTCCAACTGCATGTTAATCCCATCATTCGTTGTCTCAAATTCCTCCCTGTTAGCTATTATCTGATCTCTCCTTCACACACACACAATGCCTCCAACACTGGGAGGGTGAGGACAGGCATGGGTTTCCTCTGAGACCAGTGACGTCAACCACAGCCTTCTTTCCCACTGCTGCTTATGTAGTGTCAGTGGACAGCCCAATGCACCAGAGGAGGAGAGCATCACCTGCTTATCATCCAGAGGTTGACCATGCACCATGTGATAGGGGGGAGAGAGGATGCTATCTTAGGAGTTTTAATTGAGAAGCCTGTAGCATCACTGTGGATTGACCTACGGCTCTCCTTAGACTACTGGCCACTCGGGGGGCTTTAGGAATTACTAACAAACTGTAAATCAGGGGTCATTTGCAGCCCGCACCTCAGTCATATTTGGCCTGCCAGACATTTTTTAGCTCATTCTTCGGGATCCCCAGGCGATCCCAGGCTATATAATCCATTGGACTACCCCTGTGCGTTCTCCCATTTGGCTGTGCCAGATATACCTCCAGGGTGCATCCTTTATCAGATTGCCAAGCCATGTCAGCTGGCTCCTCTCAATATGAAGGAGCAGTGCTCTACTTCAAGCTCCTACTGGATTGCAGAGCTCTTCACATGATCATGGAGTGAGCACAGTGACCTGTATCTGCAGTCATCTTAGTGTCATTACCCAGTGCTCATAAGCACAGGTGAGGGTGGGGATGTACATTCATTCATTTATCCAATTCAGGGTCGCGGTGGGTCCGGAGCCTACCTGGAATCACTGGGCGCAAGGTGGGGACACACCCTGGAGGAGGCACTAGTCCTTCACAGGGTGCCACACAGTCACACCTACGGACACTTGTGAGTCACCAATCCACCTAAAACATGTGTTTTTGGACCGTGGGAGGAAACCCATGCAGACACAGAGAGAACACACCACACTCCTCACAGACAGTCACCCGGAGGAAACCCACGCAGACACAGGGAGAACACACCACACTCCTCACAGACAGTCACCCGGAGGAAACCCACGCAGACACAGGGAGAACACACCACACTCCTCACAGACAGTCACCCGGAGGAAACCCACGCAAACACAGGGAGAACACACCACACTCCTCAGACAGTCACCCGGAGGAAACCCACGCCGACACAGGGAGAACACACCACACTCCTCACAGACAGTCACCCAGAGGAAACCCACGCAGGCACAGGGAGAACACACCACACTCCTCACAGACAGTCACCCGGAGGAAACCCACACAGACACAGGGAGAACACACCACACTCCTCACAGACAGTCACCTGGAGGAAACCCAGGCAGACACAGGGAGAGCACACCACACTCCTCACAGACAGTCACCCGGAGGAAACCCACACAGACACAGGGAGAACACACCACACTCCTCACAGACAGTCACCCGGAGCGGGACTCGAACCCACAACCTCTAGGTCCCTGGAGTTGAGTGACTGTGACACTACCTGCTGCACCAGAAAGCAATGCTCTATGAATCAGCTCACTCTTCCGAGTTGCAGACACCACTCCTGACCTACAGCCAATCTCACAATCCCTCTTCCTGTCACTCGTTTCTTGTTTCAATAAACAAGGATCTGTTCACTGAATTGAGAGTAAACCAGTGTGATTTCTTTGTGAAGAAGCCCTCAGTGTTCTCACCACCATCACACGCATGTTACACCACTCTACAGGGAACGGTAGAAGCAGAGAAAATGAAGGTCCTTAGGAATAATTTGACTGCACAGCAAGTTTTTTCCAGCAGCCTAAAAAACATCTCGACAGTGCGAGAGAGTGGAGTGTGTGGAGAGTGAACTGATCGCAATAAGCCTGAGGCTGTATTCTGAAGGTCTGAGTTTGTGTTGAAATATTCTGTCCAGATTAGTTGACTGATAATTATCTGACATTCTCACACTTGGATATTCAGGACAGTTAGTGTTTTTGCCACTGCTTCCATGCCATGTAAGCTGAGGCCATTGAAGCTGAGGCCATTGAAGCTGGAGGCCTGTGGGTGTGTTCACCAGGCTCCTTTTAACCAGTGAAAATGAGAAGAAAGACAGTACCAATATTATGCTCTTTTCTCTGTGTTACTCTGGGTGTCCTGGTGTGGTGCTGCATGGTTTTAACTGCAACACTGTTCTTTTCAGCTGTCACCAACATCAGGTTTTATACAACTACAGATAGCGAAAGAAATTTGTGACCTGCTCGGGTCAAAAGACCCCAAAGAACAAGCCCCACAGCAGCGTTCTCCCCCTGTGTAAACATCCCTGACCAGAACCCATGCTTTCAGCATCATTCCTTTAACCTTCCTCCTGTGTTAGCTTTCTGTTACCGTCTCTTATGTTAATGAGTCGGTTTTGACCCGTGTCTTAAATCAGCCATAAGATAAGCCCTAAAAACAATTAATTATCAACCAGTTTCTGCCCCCTTGTTGACCTTGTTATTCTTCCTTATCCATGAAAGGATAGGTTTTAATTTCTTATTGTTGCAGACTGTAAACTGGAGATGTACACAAAACACAAACTCTACACTGACTGGGCCTTACATGTCTGGACATGTCTTTCTTACCTTGTTTTGTGAAACAGACAAAGATAGAAGCCCCTAACTGAAGCTCGAGTGGTTGTAGGAGGAGCCAGCTGTAGGCTGTTGGTGTACAGTGTGTTTGAGTCCAGATTTGGCACTTGTTGTTGTTTTCTGATTTAAAATTATACCTGGGTCGAAATTGAACCTACCAAAGCCATAATTTTAACAAGAACATTTTATAATTTAGTAAATAAATGTTTTTTTTTATTATTTTGTTTAAATAGACATTCCTGACAAAGTCAAAAAGTTTTGATGCAATAAATACATTTATGGAGCACTTGTATGCATTTAAAACATAAAAATGGGTTGGTCAAGACCCTAACACAAGAGCAAGGTTAAATGATAATGAGCCGCTCGCTGTTCACCCTGACCCTGAGCGCACAGCAGTGAGAATCGAGGAGCAGAAGCTCTGGTTTTTTGCCGTTTTTTTTCTTCTCCGTTCTCGTTTTCTACGTTTTTACTCTGTGCTCTTATTTTTCCGCGCTTGTTGTTTTTGTTTTGCTGCATTTAATTTTGTCTTCTTACTCTCGCATAAATGCGGGTCCAGAGCTGTGATTGGACAGACTCAGACGAGGGGGGCGGGGCAATTCTAAAGACTCTGTACTTGATGTCAGAAGCCGAGCAGAATCAGAACTACTTTTTTATCCCAAGTTTTCTGACCTTGGCAGCCCACAGGAAACTGACTGGTTGGTTTTGTTTCATGGTGTGTGGGCTGGTCGGCACCAGATCCTCAAATTAATGTGCACAAGGAAACTTAATAAAATAGATGGAGTAACTGTTGGAATATAAACTACAGGCTAATCAAATGTTCGGGTTGTTTGACCTCTTTAATTGCTGCTTTACATCATGCAGCACTGAAGGTCTCTGTCTGCCTGACACTTGCTGTTAATGTGAAGTCCATTTTCTTGAACTTGTGTTGACCCTGACATGTTTTTATTAGAGATATACTTTCTGAAATGTAAAGCCAGCAGCTAATAACAAGAGTAAACAAGGAGTCTCAACACTTGGCTCACTCCTCAAGACCCAACCCCAACTAATGAATTGACCTATTGACATCTCAGACATAGACACACAGTCACTCTCATTCTCCTTCATCATCATCTCCTCCCTGTACGTATTTACTTTTCTCTCTCCATCTGCCTGTAGGTCCTATAGCACCACGAACTTGATGGAGGACCTGAAGGGATTGTACAGGACAGCAGGCCAGCAGGGCAAAGGCATCAGCTTCATCTTCACTGATAATGAGATCAAGGATGAGTCCTTTCTGGAATACATGAACAATGTCCTCTCGTCCGGAGAGGTAAGATGGCCCCCATGTACTTATACAAACACACACACACACTCTGTAAAACTTCCCATGAATCCTGTATTCATAACGCATTTATATTGCATTATGTTCCTTTTTAAAATATCCTGTAATTACTCATGAATACATTATTCTACATTAATCTTATTGTCATTCCCTTGGTCATTCTGCCGGCAGAAGAGAAAGTCACTTGAAAAGCTGTGAATAACATGATTATATAACATTTCCCCCCTTGTAACTCTGATACAACAAACTAGAACACTGTTGGCAATTTGTATTTAAGAATCGTTTGTGTTGAGCTGCTAGTGAGCAATGAGGACTGAAGGAGGAAGAGTGAACGAACCCTGCTGTAAAAGACAAATGTGCCAAGATAAAAGACAAAACATAACTGCAGCTTTCTCTAGTATAGGATATCATGTACAACTCTAATCTTCTAGTTTTACTTATCACAGTTCTGTCTATTGTTGCTGTGAGGCTTTGATGGCTGGATGTTGGATGGCAGTTTGTTCTGCGTCACAAACACTGGAAGGAGATCCATCACTCTAGAAAAATCAAATGTGTGTTAGAGGGACGGTCGGGGCTAGTCAGAAGGCCTATAAATTTAGAGGACTTTTGTCACGGTTGGTGGCAACTGTGTCTTACAGACGTAATTAACTATGCTGTATGTGTAGCACGTTGTATTTTTCTGCAACAAAAATGAATTTCATTAGAGCATAAAAGTAGTAGATTTTTCGAGGTCATTTGGCGTACCACCTCTTGCTGCACACGTACCACATTTTGAGAACCATCGCTTAATGCTATATTCGTCTATTTGGAGTCTATAGAGGCAGTACACATCACCCTCTAGCTCTCCCTAGCTGCTCTCTCTTATATATCATTGTACTCCCAGACCAGATTAAAAAGATGAGCACACTTTCCACATCAGCTCTATAAAGTGTGTCATACATTTATTGGCTTGGTTGTAAAAATCCTGGCTAGCTGCGTGATTGAGAGTTTCCTACTTGTATTCTCATGTAGACAGAGTTTTTTTCAATGCTGTGGGTGTGGATGGAGTAAAAAAACAGCTTTCATTGGATGAAGCCTGGTAATTCATACCTGTTTTACAGCAATGCCCCATTGACTGGGCTCCAAGTACATAACTGAATTCACCAATAATGGAGGCACTGTTTTTGCACAAGCCTTGGTGCTTTGTATATTTTAGCTGTTCTTGACGTTATAATGCCATCTAACAACTCAGCTTCAGACCCACGTGTTATTCTTCCCTCTCCCCCACAAACAGAGCAGTTCCAATCATTCTCTTGCACAGTTATAGTTTGTGACTAAGTGAAACAGTCAATTTAACTGGGTTGACTGGGTGGTCCTGTTTCACAGTGTGTGGTTTCGTGGGCACCACATGCCCACATTAAAAAGCTAAGGCACTGAAAAAGTGATTTTTGTCATAATGTGTCAAAGCAGAGAATAACATTTTGACGAACTCAGACCAGTTTTAATTACAAGAAGATGGTGTTCTTTATGTTCTTGATGTAATATTTATTGCAGTTCATATTTTATATTCTATTCTGTATGATCAAAGGACTTATTTCCAGATTCTGCCAACTGTTTTGAGCTCAGTGGTCTAAAGCATGTTCCGTGAAGCACATGTGGCATGGTCGGTGAGGGGAGAAAAATAAAGTGAAAATACTGCTGACTGGCTCTAATGGAGACTGAATGGACTTCATTACTCACAGAGGGACATGAGCATGAACATTTGCAGCACATTGGGCACAACAATGAGCTTTACAAAGGCTGGCAGAATTCTTTTCAGCAGGGAAGAAAAAGAGGCCACTGAAAAAGGGGAATAACAAGGCTAGCTATGAGACTAGCTCAGTGCAGTAATGGATAAGAAACACCTCTGTTGTGGTTAAGAGTGGAACTGTGGAGAGAAACATAAGGGAGCCCACAGTCCAGATCCTAACCAGGTCTGCTTGAAAAGAGGGCAAGAAAATGGAAAGATGCAACTGCTGAAACTTAGTAACACAGTGCATAATTGCTAAGATATTACAGTCTGGATTCATTTAAATTCCCATTCCTCATTCTGCTCAGTTATTAGTCATCTCCAATTCTACCAGTCAGTACGTCTTCCTCGATCACACACTGTGCCCCCAGACTTCCAAGGCTTTCATTTGCTTCTGAGACATGAGGCCAACCCATTGCCAAAAACTGCCACTAACGCAACACCATTGAACAACTTAACCTGCCAGAGAAGAAGGCAAACTGCCCAGATCTGTCACATCAGAAGATAAGACACCCAAGCTAGCTAGCATAGTGAGCAGAGATATGGGGAGAGGAAAGCCTGTCGCACTCAAAGGTGCTCCCTAGGACTTCCAGGTTAAGCACACTCCCAGGTTTGGACAGCTAAGGCATCACCTGGGATCAAACTGACAATATCCTGGTTATAGTGCCAAGACTTAGTCTACTGCACCACTGGCGCTGACAGATGATCACCACTGACAGCTCCCTCATTTGCCTCAACAACACCAATTCCAGTTGCCACCTAGCTTTCATTTGGGATCTTATAAATATATCATTAAGCTCAGACTATTTGGCATCTTTTAATTTTCAGCTGGTGTTAAAAGGGGAATAACAAACCACTCTGGAATAATAAAACCAAAACAGGTTTACTTGAATTGCTAATGGGGTTTTATAAATGCACTCTACTGTACTATACACTATGTACACCATACCCATGCACTTACACGTGCGCATGAATACCTTTAGGACTTTTTCCTGGTTGGCTTTTCGTCAAGAATGAAGAAAACTGAGAGACACACAATGGCTGTAGCAGAATGGCTCACGGCAGGGACTTGACAGCTGCTCTCAGAAGCAGACGGCATTCAGTTGACACACATTGGAAATGATCAACTGTGCGTCCCATGTGGGAGGATGAGATCCCACTGAACGCTAACTAAGAATATTTATGGCTCAGTGTGCTGGAAAGGTCCAGCACCAGGCAGTCCCTACGAGTTAGTTTAACTCTTACACGTCTAGAGTTGCTGATGTCTTTCTCCTACGTCTTTAAAATGTTGACATATTGGTTTTCCTTTGCACAAAGCATGGCTCTACTTCTAATTCTGTTCTCAAGCAGAGGGTCAGCCTCGTGTGCCTTAGAGGAAGCACACATTCGCCTCAACCCTCCTGAGACTGCTTACACGGCCTGTGATTGGAGGATTGGGGATTGGAGATGAATAACAATCAGGGAGACAATTTGACACATATATGTGGATTTAAATAGAGTGTGTGTAGAGGATGAAGAGGGTGTGTGTGTATAGGGTGAAGACAGCCCTGCTCAAGGGCACCTCAGCTGTGGACTGAGAGAAGAGAGAGTGCTGTTCCTTCACTCACCCCTTCTCCCCAAATTACCTGCTAATTTTTGGGATAGAACCAGAGACCTTCTGTAATCATGAGGTCACAGCTGCCCCTGTGATGATTCATTTTTCAGGAGAGGTTTCTGAGAAGAGTAGATGTGTGGAACGGGAACAAGTGCAACAAACACTTGTAAAACATTTGTGAATGATAACACACAAAATGGGCTTTCTAACAACTGTGTGAGACTTGATAAATCACTAAAACGGCCTCTGTCAGTTCAGCAGCAAGTCCTTCATCTCTGATAAAAGAGGGATTGAGACTCCGTTCTAAAACCCTGTCAAACACATCTCATTGTTACTGAACTCATCTGCTCTAGGGGTCCGTTTGTGAGGACACTGATGCTCGGTTGTCCACAGAAAGGCAATGAAAGAGTGAAATGTTCAAAGCAGTATAAAGCACCACCCAAATGTTCTCTGGTTATTCACTGTTATTGGGATGAGTTGGAGTGGTGTTTGTGGTCCAGAACTAATCACAAATAATCCATCGTCTGTGCCTGACCTTACAAATTTTCTTATGGCAGACTGCCATCACGGGCGGCACGGTGGCGCAGCAGGTAGTGTTCCAGTCACACAGCTCCAGGGGCCTGGAGGTTGTGGGTTCGATTTGACCGTCTGTGAGGAGTTTGGTGTGTTCTCCCTGTGTCTGCATGGGTTTCCTCTGGGTGACTGTCTGTGAGGAGTGTGGCGTTTTCTCCCTGTGTCTGCATGGGTTTCCTCCGGGTGACTGCCTGTGAGAAGTGTGGTGTGTTCTCTCTGTGTCTGCGTGGGTTTCCTCCGGGTGACTGTCTGTGAGGAGTGTGGTGTTTTCTCCCTGTGTCTGCATGGGTTTCCTCCGGGTGACTGTCTGTGAGGAGTTGGTGTGTTCTCCCTGTGTCTGCGTGGGTTTCCTCTGGGTGCTCTGGTTTCCTCCCACAGTCCAAAAACACACATTGGTAGGTGGATTGGCAAATCAAAAGTGTCCGTAGGTGTGAGTGTGTGAGTGAATGTGTGTGTGTTGCCCTGTGAAGGACTGGCGCCCCCTCCAGGGTGTATTCCCGCCTTGCGCCCAATGATTCCAGGTAGACTCTGGACCCACCGCGACCCTGAACTGGATAAGGGTTACAGATAATGAATGAATGACTGCCATCAAGTCCTCACAGAAGATATTACTGCTGCATAAGTGGGGGGCACTGTCAGTATTTGTACCCTTCATTGCAGAAGTAATGTTGGAAGGTGAATACAGACATTTGTCAGTCTCCCCTCACAATCTTTTATTTATTTTGAAATCAAATGACTAAACGAAGTTTTTTTTTCCTCTCTCTGTCCTGTCTCTTTGCGTGTGGTTGTTTGTTTGAGCTGGAGGAGGCTGCTTTGCTGCTTTGGGGCTGAGTTGTTATGCCATTAATCTCGCAGTTAAGCACTTGAGGAAGGAGAGAGGGCCCAGTGGAGGAGCTGCTGCCCTCCTGCTGGAGAGCATTAATGAAACACTGAGGCACCTGTTCATGCCGCAGTTCTAAAGCCTCTGTTAAGAGGCCAGCGGCAGGCAGGGTTCACAGAGGCCCGAGAGTGGGAGACTGATGGTCCAGAGAAGAGGCCAGAACTCTGTTTTCCTAGAGCTGAGGCTTATGACCTGTGCAGCACACACTAGGGAGTCCCATAATCACAACAAGGGCTTTAAATATCACTCTATTCTGGCCATGAGCTCATTCAGTTATAATCCTGCTGTGTTCTCCTAGTTGACAAGTGACATTTCTTGCAGTGCTATTTTGGGCCGTTGCACAGTGTGTGTTGGTTGTCCTCTAGTCCTTCATCAATGGACACAGGAAGCTTTTGGCTAGATGTGTTTTGATTGGTGGACTATTTTCAGACCAGCAGTGACACTGAGAGCTTTAAAAACTCCAGGAGCACTGCTGTGTCTGATCCATTCGCACCTGCACAACACTAACAAACCATCACCTCAGTATCACATCAGCACTGAGAATGATCCACCGCTCAAATCATAACTTCTTGGTGGGGGTCCTGTAAGGGTCATGATCATTGAAGAACAGGGTGGAAAGTAGCTAATAACTGCACATTTTGAAAAAGAAATTCAGATTTTCACTAGACTATCTCTGGGAAGTAAACATGTCCTCCACAGGTGTCCAGCTTGTTTGCTCGCGACGAAATGGACGAAATCCTCAGTGACCTCATCCCCATCATGAGGCGGGAGTTTCCACGGCGACCGCCCACCAATGAGAACCTGCACGAGTACTTCATGAGCAGAGTGAGGCAAAACCTGCACGTGGTGCTGTGCTTCTCTCCGGTGGGAGAGAAATTTAGAAACCGTGCGCTCAAGTTCCCCGCCCTCATCTCGGGATGCACCATGGACTGGTTCAGCCGCTGGCCCAAAGACGCCCTCGTTGCAGGTCAGAAACTGCACGCCACATTCACATACCCACACTGACCCCTGGTTACTTAGGCCACCCTCGTTGAAGAGGTCTACACAGGTTTTAAATTGATGCCCAAACATGATCCATAGAGAGAGAGAGAGAGAGAGACTCTGCAGAAGTGCAAAAGTGAAACAAACAATAAGAAAAGGCAAGGCTAAAGTGAGCAACAAAGTGTACAAGAGTGTGTACCAGTGAGACTGAGAGGAAGAAAGAACGAGAAAATAAGGAAGAGAGAGAGAGGGAGAGACAGAGGCAGATAGAAAGAAAGAGCAAGAGAGAAAATGACATAAAAACAGAGCAAGAGAGAAAACCAGAGCATGAGGAAAATACATGTATAATCCACTACATGAAAACCCTCTCATCTGAAAACTGACCTGAGCCTGACCCAAACCAAGGCTGCATCTGGCTCATGTGGTTGGGCAGCAGAACTGTTGTAGGGGTCTGGCATTCTGCATTCGATTTTTTTGTGGTTTCTCAAGCCTGGAAAACAACTGTCCCAGATCCCACAAACTGCCACTTCCACTGTCGTCCATTGAGTCAGTCTGTCACTACTTTAGCAGATAACATTTGTAGCTAACATTTTGGCTGTGGCCAGTTATCGAGTTGGTAAGTGGAGCTCCTGGCTGAACCAGTTCAGGGAAAGGTTGAAAGCTTTCACAGTTGCTCTTTTTCATTCAGTTATAGCTTTCAGTTCTTGTGTAATCAATAATATAACAGCATTAATGGTGGTCTCTAGAGCCTTGACCCCTCGAAAGGTTCCTTCTTTGATTTCTGCACCTTCCACTTCAAATATCCACTGAGTGAACTGACTCTGAACATCTACAGAAAGTGCCTAAGCAGTTTGAAAGAAGGTTTACCCTTAGTTGAGATCATGCAGGAAATAAAAGCTCTCAAGGGTCATCCAGATGTTTGCCCAGGTAAGTGTTTCTTCTGCACTCACACACCTGTTTCAGCTCCCAGGCTTGAAGTTATGGACTATTTCACACACTCACACATGTGGAATATTTTACACAGAAAATGCACCTAACAATATGTGTGTGTTGGCACCCAAAGGAAACCTCTGCAGACAATGTGAATACACACCAAACACTCCAAAGTCAAGGCAAGGGTCAAGCTCTGTGTGGGAGCAAAAGTAGCCTATACTGTACAATACACGTTTTTGATTAAACAAATCCAAAGTAAATTTCTGTTACAACTTCTTTTCAAACTACTGCTAACACAATCTCATTGTACAGATAAACATTCTTGGAGAACACTGAGCACTTAAAGACAATTTATGCTTCTGAGTTGACTCAGTCTATGGCATAGCTTGTGCAAGTGCCCTACACTGCATTTACTTCGCCAAAAAACTGGGGCTGAAACATCTGCCTCCACATAATATTGTACACAATACAGTAGTGTAGTAGTATTAGAGCTCTGTTTGGAACTGCGGTGTTTACACACGGTGCCAGCAAACAAGCAAATATACAATTTTTATCCACCTGGTTCACCCTCCTTGTGACCATGTTTTGTTTTCCTGAAGTTGTTCTGCATATGGGCAGTACAGTGGCACAGCAGGTAGTATCACTGTCACATAGCTCCAGGGTTCCGGGGTTGTGGGTTGGAGCCCTGCTCCAGGCGACTGTCTGTGAGGAGTTCAGTGTGTTCTCCCTGCATATGCATGAGTTTCCTCTGGATGCTCGTTTCCACCCACGGTCCAGAAACACACGTCGGTTGGTGGGATTGGCTATGCAAAAGTGTCCATAGATGTGAGTGAATGTGTGGGTGTGTCACCCTGCAAAGGACTGTCTTCAGGGTGTGTTCCCACCTTGCGCCCAGTGATTCCAGGTAGGTTACTCTGAACTGGATAAGCGATTACAGACAATGAATGAATGGATATTATACATTCCATGGCATCCAATCCAAATCCCTCGCCATGAAACTGCTGCTGTCAGAAGTCTCTTTAGTATGGAGAAGAGGAGTTCTGGGCTTTCTCTGCTAATCTCTCTTCAGGTTGATCCAGGTTAATCCAGCTGCCGAACAAACACAGTTGTTGCACTACAGCATAGGGTATGGCATAGGGTTCACTTCTATATGGAACCTATGCCTTGCCTACCGCATAAATTTGACGAAAAAACAAAAATTGTCCTTTTGGCAGGTACTATGATCAGATGCCACTGAATAGTGTAGTATAGAGTAATAAGGAAGTTGGATGGCCATCCTATACTCCCAGAGACAATGAGGCTTAGATAGGGCCAGCAAATAGTTTCAGCCTGTGTAAAACAGAGTACAGCACGCTCATAAAGAATAAATAATGATTTGCTCCAGTGCCAACTAGACATTTCCTGAGGGTGCCACCATTCCTCCACCATTCCAGATGTTTATCGCATTTATTTCTATGGTGACCTGTACAGTGCACACAAGAACATCTCCACAAACAAAGTCTTGATGAAGATGGTCGCACTTATACAGATCTTTTCTGGACCTCCAAAGTGCTTTACATTCTTTGGAACTTTAGGGAGACTTTAAGACCATGTCTCATCCAAAGGACAGGGCCTAGAAGTTCTCCCATCCAAGTCCTTCTCCAATCCAAACCCTGCAGTGGATTTGCTTGTTCTGGCTTTCTGGGGCTATGCCTGCTGGCTGAACTGGACTGGAGCTGAGCAAGTACTGATTAATCTCCACTCTCCAGCTTTCTGTGATTCAGTCTTCATAATCAGCAAATGGTTTTTCATTTGTGACCAGACTCCACTCCAAAGTGGCCAAATGGGAGCATTTGTTTAGCCTGTCTGAGAGCACCAATTTAGCCAAACCTATTGGACTACAATTATGAAAACTGCCTTGATTGTTGGACAAATTGAGCATGTCTGTTTCTTTTTTTTTTCCTCATTTTACTTTCATTCATCCCCCACAGTCTCTGAGCACTTCTTATCCTCTTATGACATCGATTGCACCCCACAAGTCAAAGGAGAAGTGGTCCAATGTATGGGCTCCTTCCAGGACGGAGTGGCTGAGAAATGTGTGGACTACTTCCAGAGATATCGCCGCTCCACCCATGTCACGCCCAAATCCTACCTGTCCTTCATCCAAGGCTACAAGGCCATCTACAAGGAAAAGCACTTAGAAGTTCAGACCCTCGCCAACAGGTACACAAGACCACCAGCACTTAAACAGCATTAATTGTTTAATCAGTAAATCCTCCTCTCCATTTAACAGGCTACCGCCTCTGTTAATGTGTACGGTTTAAAGTGCCCTCTGGTGGAGAGCAGAGTTCAGATATGCCTTTTCAGTTCAGAGATGTGCAGTATTTAAATGAGAATGAGTAATGTTACAAAAGCTAATTTGCTTATCCCAATTTACTAACTGAGTTTCAAAACTTGTTGATTAAAATATTCATGCCCTTTCCTAAATCTGAAATCTTCACGTACCAGTGACTAATGCTCCCTAATCTTAAAAGATTTATATACAAGTAATATTTTTGTGGCTATACTATTTTTGCAATGTTTTACATTTGAAATAAACTTTGAAAACAACAGATCCATACCCCTAACTAGAAGAAATTCAGAAACCTGAAAAGATGGAGAGGCTAAACTCAATCCTGGAGGAACAGTGTGGCCTTACCCTTAAGGGAGTTAGTGCCTGGCACCATACAGGAACCAAAAGCGCAATCCTGGCACAGCCATCAGTTTGCCAGAGGTGGGAGACCAAGTGGGTGTCCTCTGCATTGTGAACCAGTGTCCTAACAGCTGGGCAAACATGGCTTGTTTCCCAACTCATGCAAATTAATGGCTGTGCCAGGTTTGCTTTCTTTGTTCCCCCACAATGCCAGGCATTCCCTCACTAAAGGGCAGGGCCTTCCTGTTCCTCCAGGTTGGAGTATCTCCTCAGCAGCTTACCCCCTTAAGGGTTTCTGACTTTCAGAGCTCCTTAGGGTCCAGGTCACTGGATATGTGGTCATGCCAGCAGACATTTAATATACTTTAACAGGCTTAAACTAACTCTTACTGTGTAGCTACACAATAAAATCACAGCTGCTGCCGGAACCCTCACGTGTTTTTTTTTTTTTCAGTTGAAGCAATCTAATTATATTTAGCAGGAAGCAAGACAGTCTCAAGAATACAGCTAGGGCAGCTTCAGCTTGCTTCTGCGTCATACTCTGACTTGTCCAGGTCTTAGAATAGAAGGTACTGTACTGGAACATTTCTCAAGGGCTTTGTAATCATGTGTCTGTACATGGCAGGATGAATACAGGCCTGGAGAAGCTGAAAGAAGCCTCTGAGTCCGTTGCTGCTCTGAGTAAAGAGCTGGAAGTGAAAGAGAAAGAGCTGAAGGTTGCCAATGAGAAGGCAGACATGGTACGTATGTGTGTGTTGCGTGGCCTGAGGGGGTTGATTGGGGTTGATTCACCCACCTAAACAAGGCATTTTACTCAGCAGTGTTTCAGAAATAGCCCCTTCTATGCTCCATCAATGTGAAGTGACATGATTTGCCTCCCCATTGGCAATAGTCAAACCAATCACGGAACTGGATAATGGAAAGAAAAGATACTTTTTTACGTCTAATGAGTTCTAACAAATACATTAGCTGAAGAAAGCTTTGTGTCCGCTGGCCAACCGCTGTGCTTGTAAACATTGGATCATTATATTTTCAACTGGAAATGGCAGAGTGCCACCTTCCAATACTTAAAAACCTGGTGGTCATCATCAGAGGCAGAAAACCTACCCTGTGGTCCATTAGACAGAGACAGCTACCCCCCCCCCCCCACCACGGCCTACTATCTACACCCTCATCCACATCAGGGTGATTTCACTTCGTCTCTCTTTCTGCCAGGGTTGCTGCAGCCAAGGCAAATAGATGCTCTGAAATACTGTACATGATCAGAAATGATTTCACAAAAAAGGCCTTAACAACCTTCATTAGAGAAGGGTACAGTGCAGCAGGAGTAAGTCTGACATTAGTGCCTCAGCATCCTGGTTTGCCCTACAAAGAAACGAGAGATTTCTTGCGGTTAACCTTCCTGTAACAAATCAAACCTGAAACACACACATTGAATGACATCATGTTGTTGATATTTGTGGTGAGTTATGTGCCACTACAGGCTCTTTCTGGCTCTTCCTGTCAGTGTCCTTCAGCACATGTCTCACATTCGGACGATGCTGGCAGGTAATTAGCGCCGGAGTCAGGGAGGCAGCCTCAGGTCGAAGTTCTTGTTTTTCCTTGCCAGAGATGCAGGGCACAGTTAGTGGCATGGCTTTAACCCTTCAGGGTTTCCCACCTCAATCTTGCTGTGGGTTATTAAAGTGTAGTTTGAGTATACGTTACCTACTCCAACTGAAAATAGCTTACTTTTAAAGATTAGTCACGTTTAAAGCAATGGATAAGGAAAAAGTCCTCTGGTCTGAAATTTACCAGTGAGGAATGGAATAGAGGAAACTGATGTATGATCTGGAGTGGGCATCATCACATGACAGATCTCAGTCCAGACCTTGACAGTGGATCCATGACCAATTTGTAATAAATGAATTGGCATAAATAATTACGTTGATAAAGTGTTATTTCAGACAGTTGTGGCAATAAACGACTGGCACAACTAACCCACTGTAGCAGCAGGACCTCATTAAATTCTAACTGAATTCCCCTGATCTAGAGTCTGTAATTATACCCGCAGGGTGAGGTTATCAAGTGGGTAGTTTATAAGGTATTCAGTAAGTGGTAGTATATACTTGGACTTCCCAGGAGAGTAAAGGGCAAGAGTATATGTTGGTAGTGTTGGCATGCACATGTTTTTGTTCGTGCACCTGTGTCCAGCAGCTTCGACTGTGTGAAGGGGAAGGGGAGCATGGGCTTTGAGTTTGCTGCAGGCTTGAAGATGCTGCAGGCAAACTGAACATCAGTCTCTTCCTCTGAAGATGTCAGGATGATAAATTTATAAGCTCTTCCTTATCGTCAGATGATGAGTGTATACACCTACAGGGTTTACTGCATTAAAGCATTCTATTCTTTCTGTCACAGGTGCTGAAGGAGGTCACGGTGAAAGCTCAGGCGGCAGAAAAAGTCAAAGTCGAGGTGCAAAAAGTCAAGGACAAAGCCCAAGCAATTGTGGACAGCATTTCTGCCGACAAGGCCATCGCAGAGGAGAAGCTGGAGGCGGCCAAACCAGCACTGGAGGAGGCAGAGGCAGCGCTGAAGGTTGGATTAAGTACTGGGGCCATTAGGCAGTGTCTAGGGCTCTTGTGTTTTAACGATATGATTCGGAGAGGTTGACAGGGTGTTGAGCTGTCCAATAACATTGAATTAGCTGCAGTTTAAAATGGTGTGGTGATGCTAGCTTGTCTTTCTGGGTCCAAATACTGCTATTATGCAACCAGTAGAGCAAAATCTGTCTACCCAGTTTTAGTCATTGCCCATTTTACTTTCTTAATAAGTCTAATTTCTTGATAATCACAGATTTTCAAAATCTGGAAAAGCAAAGACAAGTTCATACTTCCTAGACACATGAAGCCATCCATTGCTTCCTTTGAAACTGCTACCAGCCCAAGACCTTGCTCAACACGCTTGGAGGAGAATGCTAACTTTTTTTCTTTATGTCAGCTAGCACACATGCATTGGCTAGCAGCATGTGGGGAGTGATGTGGGGCCAAGAGAGGAGCGAGCATCCTACTCAGTCAGAGAGAGTGTGATCAGCTGTGTTCTTTTTGACTCCTGGCCTCAGATGGTGTGTGACTGAAGAACAAACTAGTCTCTTAATTTCAAGGCCAAACTTTTAGATAATGACCACCATTTCCGGAAAAGTTGAGGTGGAATTTTTGTAAAATGCAATAATAAACAAAATCTGTAATGTTTTGTTTATTTTTAAATGCTTTTTTAACTTAAAATCAAAGAGAAAAAATAATTCCATTATTTTCACTGAACTACTGACTTTTATTTTGTAAATATAAACAAATTTAGAATTTGACACCTGCAACACACTCCAAAATATTTTTGGGACAGATTCAAAATAAGTGTGAAAGGTTTATAGAAGTTTCTAGGTTTTTAAGATATTAGGCATTTAATAATAAACATTCCCTAATAAAAGGTGAATGGTAAGAAGCAGTGGGATCATGATTTGGGGAAAAAAGGCTCACACGTCATGTGATGATTGAGTTTGTGGCTCATCCCTTTGTGCCAAAGTCTGTGAAAGAACTGTCAGTCATTTTAAAAACATTTGAATTATTCAGTGGCAGATTTCAGTATATTTCACCACTGACTGTACACAGCACTGTAAAAAGACTGAGGTAACCCAGAGAAATCTCTCAGTGTACGGTGACACTGTTGAAGAGCATGACCTTGGTGTCAATTATAAACGTGTTTATTTTTACAAAAAGCTATCAAGTTGTTCAGTGAAAGGTAGAAACCATGTTCGTGTGTGTGCTTTTGCAATTTAGAGCTTCAAGAGAACCAACAAACCCCAGATCCTTGTTCTTATAGCATTTTACAAACTGTTCCAACATTTCCCAAAAAAATCGTGTTAATATTTTATATAGATATGGGTTCTGCCAGTGGAACTTTGTCTTGGGATGTTCAACAACAAACAACTGAACATATAACTGACAACAACAATTATGCTTAGAGTTGTTAGACATAGTGACCACAAGTTCCCTTGTATTTGACCCTCTGAGGGGGTCAGCATGCTCCAGATTTTCCTGTTCCAGACTCTCAGATGTTCTTACAGACTAGGGTGACCAGACGTTCTCTTTTCCCCGGACACGTCTTCCTTTTTAGACTTAAAAAAATATCTGGGCGGAATTTCACAAACGTCCAGGATTTTGTTTTTCTAGAACTTACGTAGAATTTCAAGAAGCGTTTTGTTCACAAACTAGTCCCGCCCTCCCCTACTCCGATTGGTTCACTTCAGTGAGAAGGGAGCGTGGTGAAGTAGCCTAAAATCTTCTGATTGGACGGTCTGACTGTAGAGCTACCGTTATTGGTCGATAACCTTCTCTTTAAACATTTAATTGGTCAGTCTGCACGTCAGTAGTCCTTGTTTACGTCAGGCAAAGCTCATGTACCTACCCTCATGTAAGTAAATGTAAATGTAAGTTCTCGGATGAATTAAAAAACAAATGTCCATGTTTTGTGTAGCAAATAAAGGTGTTAAGGACTTAAAAGCACAGCATACAAGGGCAGCAAGGGCAAGAGCTCATCACTACACCCCCACCCCCACACACACACCGAGATGTGTCCTTTTTTTCTGCATCTCAGATCTGGTCACCCTATTCCAGACCGCAGTAAGGTAGTGGCTCCTGGACTCCTCCCTGTTTCCCACTGCTTATGAGTGTTTGTCTGTAAATGAAAAGAGGGGGAAAGTAAAAAATGTGGGGAACAAAAAAAGGAGAGACAGGGGTGTGTGTGTGTGTATATGATGTTTTCAGATGTTTTTTAGGGCACTTTGGTTCCTGCAGCTCCAGTGTAATTACAGGCTGCCTGGGAGGGTGTAAAAATAGAGGTGCTGATGGCAGAACCGTGTGGTGGTGGTGGTGAGGGGTTACACTGAGCAGGGGGGCTGACAGCAGCTCTCTCTACACACACACACACTGCCTCACCTCAATAAAATCCCTAGAGGCACTGTGCATTTCCCCTCCACTCTCCCTCACTCTCCCTCATTGCTCTTCATCACCACCACCGTTCAACCCCACCTGCTCTTCCTCTCGTCCCCCATATCCCCCTCCGTGCACACACACATCCTGCTCCTTACTTAAATTCCCCCACTTTACCCTCATTTATCTCCAGCAAAACCTCTCAGGTTCCATAAGTAGGGCAGTATTCTAATATTTTTTTAATTGGATTTTTAAATCCAACCATGCACACAACAGAATTAGCCCAGTTTCACAGCAAATAGTGCATTAATAATGCATTACAATGTACAAGTGTCATACTTCAATACAAATCAATCATTCATTCATTCATTCACCTTCTGTAACCACTTCATCCTGTTCATTGTCCCAGTGGGTCCAGAGCCTGCCTGGAATCACTGGGTGCAAGGCAGAAACACACCCTGGACAGGTAACCTGTCCATGCAATACTCACTCATCCAGTCACACACTCACACCAGTGGAAAATTTCACACACACACACACACTTGTATGAGTGACAGAGGTAAGCGTGTGATACCCTGGAAGGTTCAGGGTGTGATTAATGGGCAACAAAGTGGTTAAAGATGTGGCAAACCAACTATTCTGAATATATTCACTTGCAATTATACTCCTATTTTATATTAAAAATGTTATAATACGGATTACTGTGTTATTGTTACAGCTCTTGTGTGTGATAGCATTTGTACATGGGGTTCTGTAATTCCTTAATGGTCCATTTCACTTTTGTAAACCTCTGAAACCTAATAATCATGATGCAGATAATGTAGCGTGAATATGAAGTATTATTTTTCTATTTGTGCCACGTAGCCTGGCCCTAGCTCTCCTCCTTAGACATATGATGCCATCCACACCGTGCTAATAAAACACAGAAAGAGGTATGAACTGGTTGAGTTAGGCTAATGACATCATGCTAAGTGGTTCACACTAGGCTATTAGCCATGTTAGCACCTTGTGGCAAAGAGCTCCTTTAACTATATCCTCACTCTTCTGTCCATACCGCTCTCCAGGCTTTGGTTCTTAAAGGTGTATTCATTCAAACAGTGCTGGCATATATTAGAAATGTGTACATTTAGAATCGGCATTTATAAACTCAATTTTTCAAATAAGAACCGGCTACCTTTCAGTAGCTAGCTGCATTAGCGTCTTTGGGTAAAGCATATATTCTACTTTTTCCTAACACTGATTTCTCTGTAGGTATTTTCCTTAAAGTTGTAGTATTCAAATAAAACTCAGTGATTCAAAATGCTATGCCCTTTCAGCAAATGTCCAAACGTCAGGATTTGTCTTTGGTCGTATACTGGCGCTTCACATTGCAGCGCTTGATTAATGTTATACTATAAGACCCACTGGTTTACAACTGGTTGCAGAAAATATGACCACAACCTGCTCCGTCAATTCATCTTAAAACGCTGACTCTCCCGTCCCTCTCACTTTCTCTCTCTAGTGCAGTCCTCACTCTCACATCCCTCTCTCTCCCACACTTTGAAAACGATAGCACTTCAAGAACGTTATTATTTATTTGTAGTTACTGATTACACAGTTGCTCATGGCTCTAGATAAAAATGTTTGTCAGCCCAGGTCTTTAACCCATCAGCCATTTGCTGATGCTCTGTACCAGAGGTATTCAGACTGTGGGGTGTTTGCCTCTGATTTTCATTCGCTGATATTTTCTCATTTTCCACAATCTCATTCAGTAACAATGTTTATGTTCATTATAACGATTTTACATCACATTACTGTGAGTTGAGAAATGTAACACCTATTTTGCTGCTGATGAACCCCTGGAAGAGGAGAGTAAGCCCCAACCCCCTCCCCCCAAAGTTCTCAAAAAACTGGAAAGGGGGTTTTTATTCATCGACAGATACTAGCTAGCTCCTTCCCGAGGTCTCCACTCTCATCTCAAAGCAGAAAGCTGGAATTCCTCTTAACCTCCATTCATGTACAGCACTCTATCAGCCACAGATCTATCCAAAAGTTTGCTGCCGCATTCACAATCGGTTGTAAATCTAAATAAATCAGATTCTTGAGAAATAAGTTCTTATTGAGTTACTATTTAAACCATAATTTTCTTCTCCCTGGTGGGAATGGGATTTCATGCCAAAGGCACCCTGAATTAGGGGCTTGCATCGTGTCAGTCTTTCGTTAATTAGGATGTTCGCCTGGGTTCATTTGCATAGAAGTTTATAGTTGATAACCTACTAAATTGGCAGCGTGTCAGTAGACTGTTGGTAATTAGCGCCTCTTGTAGTAAATCTACCCCATAGTGCTGCTACCCCCCACTACACTCTACTTTCCCCCTGACTATTCTTCATTTTGAAGTGCTCTCTGTGCTTCTGGAATAGAGAGTTTTATTAGCAGTTTTCTGCTTCTGTACCACTGTTACCCCTTGATCCAGCTCAAACGCAGCCTCATATACAGGTGTTTTATTCTACCCTGCGATCCAGCACATTCACCAAAGCTGTATTCAATCAAGTCCAAATTCCACATGGCTGTTTATGATAGAACATCAATATCCCTCGATATCCGCTAACCCTGTATCAGACCGTCCTCTGAGAGTGCGGTGCGATAGAGCAGATTCTGAATGCCACAGCATGCCTTTCCAGGATTATCTGTAAAGATAATCCATCAAGGTGCTCAGAGTGTGTCTCAAACACACCCTCCAGGCATGATGCTGCTGTCTGAGGGGGATCGGTTTTGTCAGAGGACCCTCCTCCTCAGCCTCATGCATCTACTTTGTCAACAAGATGATAGACGGTCTTCTCTCTAACTCTGATTGTCTCTAACGCTCTCTCGTTTTTTTCCCTTCAGACGATCAAGCCGTCAGACATCGCCACGGTGCGCACCCTGGGCCGACCTCCTCACCTGATCATGCGGATCATGGACTGCGTTCTTCTGCTCTTCCTGCGGAGGCTGAACCCAGTGAAGATGGATCCTGAAAAGAACTGCGCTACACCTTCCTGGCAAGAGTCGCTCAAGCTCATGACAGCCGGCAACTTCCTGGGCAGCCTTCAGGTAGCGCCTCGGCTTCTGTTGTCCAAGAGTAACAATGACTGAGAGGTGGTCGACACTGTAAATGGCCTATGATCAGCACCTTTTCTTCTACAAACATCTACCTCACTCAGTGGCCACTTTACGAGCTGCTCCTGCCTTACAAGACTGGCCACTCCTAGCTTGATTCCCCGTAATTTCCTAAAGTCAGGGATGTTCATGATGTTCACAATTTTAATACACTTCAGTACACATTAAAACAATTTAGAGAATGTCTCATCAATTTTCAGGCTCTCTGGATTGTTCGAGTGCTAGGAAAAGGTCTGGTGTTTGTCGTAAATAGTGAAATAAAAACTTCCAGACAAGTGAAACTTCAAACACGAACAAGCTGCAGTCGGCTTCTTACTCAAACAAACCATTCCACCTTAAATGATGCAAAACAAAGCAAAGTTAGGCCTCGCAGTGCCTTACATGGCTTTGGAGGGCAGAGCATGCAAGAGGGCAGAATGAAAACAGCAAGGGGTATTTGTTTTGCTGTGAGAACAGTGGTTCTAAAAAAAACGTCTAGGTGGTTTTTAAGTGTTTTTAAAGAACTAAAAATATAATAAATAGCTTGTTGTTCAGAGTATCTATATGAAGTTTATATTTTCATGCAAATGTGAAGCTTGCTCAAAAATGATCACCTGGAACAAACCAAAGCTATTTCAAATCACACAAAAACCAAACGGAGACCAAAATATGGACCAAAATGTTTTAAAACAGAATTTAATTGATTGATATAATCTGCCAAAAAGCTCAGGAGTAGTTTATAGTTTTTGGCTCAGTAAATGCACAAACACTCCACTCAGACCTGACTCAGACCTCCTCATCGGGGGACTTTAACTGTTAGTGCCAAATAATTGTTGACCCCTCTCAGTGTGCAGTGTATCATTTTGGCTCATATAGTTGAAGGACTTTAAACAGACCTGTTTTAATTTTCTATTAAGTGTTTACATAACATCCATTATGGGGCGGCACGGTGGTGTAGCAGGTAGGTATCGAATTCACACAGCTCCAGGGACCTGGAGGTTGTGGGTTTGAGTCCCGCTCCGGGTGACTGTCTGTAAGGAGTGTGGTGCGTTCTCCCTGTGTCTGCGTGGGTTCCTCCGGGTGACTGTGAGGAGTGTGGTGTGTTCTCACTGTGTCTGCGTGGGTTTCCTCCGGGTGACTGTCTGTGAGGAGTGTGGTGTGTTCTCTCTGTGTCTGCGTGGGTTTCCTCCGGGTGACTGTCTGTGAGGAGTGTGGTGTGTTCTCACTGTGTCTGCGTGTGTTTCCTCCGGGTGACTGTCTGTGAGGAGTGTGGTGTGTTCTCCCTGTGTCTGTGTGGGTTTCCTCCGGGTGACTGTCTGTGAGGAGTGTGGTGTGTTCTCCCTGTGTCTGCGTGGGTTTCCTCCGGGTGACAGTCTGTGAGGAGTGTGGTGTGTTCTCTGTGTCTGCGTGGGTTTCCTCCGGGTGACTGCCTGTGAGGAGTGTGGTGTGTTCTCCCTGTGTCTGCGTGGGTTTCCTCCGGGTGACAGTCTGTGAGGAGTGTGGTGTGTTCTCCCTGTGTCTGCGTGGGTTTCCTCCGGGTGACAGTCTGTGAGGAGTGTGGTGTGTTCTCTCTGTGTCTGCGTGGGTTTCCTCCGGGTGCTCTGGTTTCCTCCCACACTCCAAAAACACACGTTGGTAGGTGGATCGGAGACTCAAAAGTGTCCGTAGGTGTGAGTGATTGTGTTGCCCTGTTAAGGACTGGCACCCCCTCCAGGGTGAATGAATGAGTGATAAAGACAGCTGGAGGTTGTGTGATACAGCGCTGTACAGTAAAATACCAGTTCATTGAGAGTCGCTTATTTTTCTGGTGCTTTGAACAGATCACACACGAAACATTATCTCTGGTCAGCGAGTGTGAGATATTGTTCTGTAGTGCATGCTCAGTTTAGGACCCTGATCTGTTCAGACTGATGCCGGACATATGCCACATTTAAAATGACCGGCCCAACAGGAAAATCAGAGTTGGTGAGGAAATCAGATTTGGATCACATTTAGCTGCTGTGTGAACACAGAAATATCCTATGAGGCAGTGTTTCCTCTTTGACTTTTATGTTCTGTCATTTTCAGCATTTTAAAGCGAACCACTAAATGAGCTACACAGCTCTCTGTTTGTCAGATAAGCTCACAAATAACAAAAATAAATAAATAAATAAATAAAACAATTTTAAAAAAGCAGGCAAGTGCTGACAGACCCTCATCGCGGCGCACATTCAATTCGGATATGAGATAAGCTGTTAGATAAATCTGCCGCCCCAATTGGTTTAGTTCATCTGGAGCAGCCACTTGAGCTTTGAGAAAAGGGCTCGTCTCCAAGGAGACAGAAAGAGAGATCTCGCTTTGCTTTATTCCCCTTGAACTAATCTGACTGTAGACTCACCAGTGTCTCCTCTCTCCCCTTCCTCTCCACTCTCTCCTCTCCCCAGCAATTCCCCAAAGACACCATCAACGAGGAGGTGGTGGAGCTTCTCCTTCCATACTTTGACATGTCCGACTACAACATAGAGACAGCCAAGCGAGTGTGTGGCAACGTGGCGGGACTCTGCTCCTGGACCAAAGCCATGGCCACCTTCTTCTCCATCAATAAGGAAGTGCTGCCTTTGAAGGTGAGCAGATCCTGCCTGCTGAATTCACCCTCATGTTCACATGATCAAACAGCCATTTTACTGTCCTGGATGTGTCAGACATTCTGTACTAAACATAGCCGTCCACATTTAGGGCACTCCCTCTGTGCAATGTATCATCGTTCATTCGGTCACTACATAGCCACTGGATTCTAAATCCAGATGAGTGTTTCAATAAAGCTGGACGTTTCCCCGCTGATAATGCACTGATTAATTAAAACCACTGAAAGCTGAATTGAATAACATTGATGATCTGGTTGCAGCAGACCCTGTCGAGGGCAGCGAGTGACCACTCAGTCCGTGAAGTTGATGTGGGCAGCCTAGAGCCTAAGAATCGGAGCCATTTTGAAAAAGGCCACATTGTGATGGTCATAATATCTTGCTCAAGGCATCTCCAAAAAAAATGCGGGTCTTGTGTGGTGTTGTGCTGTGGTCCAAAGATAGACAACTGGTGAACCAGCGACCGAGGTCATAAGTATCTGAGTGTGTCCATTAGGCTGATGTGTTTTTCTTCATACGTTTTAATGGGGACCATTAAAGTGGGCGTACACATTGGAAAACAGTTGGAAACATTGGAAAACAGTTCTGGTTCTTAATGAAACGTCTGTGACCCGATTTGGTCAAAGCCCCACATCAGTGTTCTCCCCCTGTGTAAACAGCCCCTGTTCAGAACGCCCGCTTTCAGCACCTGTTCCTTTAAATGATAACGAGCCGCTCGCTGTTCACCCCGACCCCGAGCGCACAGCAGTGAGGAGCAGAAGCTCTGGTTTTTAGCCGTTTTCGCTCTGTTCTCTCTCTTCTCCGTTCACGTTTTCTCTGTTTTTACTCAGTGCTCTTATTTCTCTGCTCTTGTTGTGTCTGTTTTGCTTCGTTTCACATTGTCTCTGAGCTCTCACATAAACGCAGGTGCAGCGCTGAGATTGGACGTACTCTAACGATTCACAAATCTCGGAACGTGATGTCAGAAGTGGGGCAGAATCACATCAGCTTGTAGCACAGAAAACTGACTGGGTGGTCTTGTCTCAGAGTGTGTGTGTTGGTGGAATCCAGATACACACATTAATTCAAGTGAATTTGCCCTAATATGTTGGCTTTAACATCCAGTTCTTTTCTGTGTGTGTAATGTTGGCCCTCCACTGCTGGACAGTAGAGCTCATACACTCTGTTAATTTGCATTTTCCCAACTTAATGAGCCAGGCTGAAAATCTACATCATAATGTTTCCCTGTGCTGTGTTTCCTGAGTGTGTTTGTGTGCAGTTAATTACTTGATGTTCTGTTTGTGAAGCCTATAATTTAAGTGCAGTCTTTTCCATTGTATACGTCTTTGAACCAGCCATAGTTGATCATGACTGAACAAAAGAAGGGGTTAAACAAAGATGAAGCATTGAAGGAATCACACGACACGTGAAAAAGAAGCAAAGATCAATGATGAGATTAATACAGACGCTTCTTTAATTTACCCGCAGTAATCGATATTATCGGTTGTTGCCCAGAGCTAGCTTTCTTTTGACGATCATCTGTTTGGAGGATGGAGTGGGGACTGGTCGGACATATTAGCCGTAACTTTAAAACACCTTCCTTTTTACTGCACTCATCGTCCATTCTCTCAGCTACACTGAGTGGATCAGACACAGCAGTGCTGCTGAAGTTTAACACTGTGTCCACTCTCTGTCCACTCTGAGACACTCCTCCCTCGTTGGTCCACCTTGTAGATGTAGAGTCAGAGACAGTAGCTCATCTGTCGCTGCACAGTGTGTGTTCGTTCACTAGTCTTTCATCAGTGACACAGGACGCTGTCAGCTGGACATTTTTAGGGGTTTAAAAACTCATACCAGAACAACACACACAAACACACCGCCCATTATCTTTACTGCAGCACTGAGAATGATCCACCCTCCAAATCATACCTGCTCTGAGGGGGTCCTGTGGGGCTCCTGACTGTTGAGGAACAGGGAGATATGGAAGTAAGATTTGAAACAGCAGGACTACACACTGTGATTGTAGAAAAACAAAGTGCTCCAGTATGGTCGGGGGAGCTGAGACACCTTATCACTGCCATATCAGTGGCACGGCTGTGCTGAAAGGTCCACCACCCACAAGACATTATCTAGACAACAGTAATTGGAAACTGAGCAATGATAAATGGAGATAGACAAGTAGTGTATGACGCACGAGCTACAGCCTGTGTTTTATGCCTGTACAGGAAAACCAAAGGAACCTTTCACAACATTGTTAGACATTCCCCTGATCAGGAACCTTCTGATTAGTGCAGAATCCACAAAGGAACAGCGATTCCTGTTTCTGCAGGAGCTGGCTGCTGACATGCAGTGAAGTGTTCCCCAAGGTTCTGCTTAATTCTGGCTGCCTTGGGCTACACAGGAACTCTTTAATTTTTGATGTCTTGTGCTGTTCCTCTCCCTCTCTTCCCCCTAGGCTAATCTGGCAGTGCAGGAGAACAAGCTGACCATCGCAAACGCGGACCTGCAGAAAGCCCAGGCAGAGCTGGACGAGAAGCAGGCGGAGTTGGACGTGGTGCAGGCTGAGTATGAGAAAGCTGTGGCTGAAAAACAGGTGAATTAACAAACTGCTTCTGTGCGGTCCACTCAGTCCTACGACAGAAACATTTCTGGACAACTCCTTCTACACTTCAGTGTGTTAGTGAATGTGTGAGTGTGTGTTGCCCTGCGATGGACTAGCGCCCCCTCCGGGTAGGCTCCAGACCCACCACATCCCTGACCTGGATAAGTGCTTACAGACAATGAATGACTGACCCATAGCTCAGTAATAGGAGGCTTTATGCCCCTCAGTGCTGTTTCAGTTTGTTGACTGACTCATGAGACTGGGATTTAAATAGAACTGCTCATTGTTCACCGTCCACTAATGGTGGCCTTATAGACCACAGCACAGTAGACCACAGTAGGAGGATGGGTTCCTTTCAAGGTTTCGGCCTGCTCCTTTGAGGGAGTTGAATTGGTGGTGCCCACATAGAGCAAGGACCCCCGAAATCTGTAAAGCTGCTTTCAGGCATTCATTCATTCATTCATTATCTGTAACCCTTATCCAGTTCAGGGTCACGGTGGGTCCAGAGCCTACCTGGAATCATTGGGCGCAAGGCAGGAACACACCCTGGAGGGGGCGCCAGTCCTTCACAGGGCAACACACACAAACTCACACATTCACTCACACACTCACCTACGGACACTTTTGAGTCGCGAATCCACCTACCAATGTGTGTTTTTGGACTGTGGGAGGAAACCAAGGCACCCGGAGGAAACCCATGCGGACACGGGGAGAACACACCACACTCCTCACAGACAGTCACCCGGAGGAAACCCATGCAGACACAGAGAGAACACACCACACTCCTCACAGACAGTCACCCGGAGGAAACCCACGCAGACACAGAGAGAACACACCACACTCCTCACAGACAGTCACCCGGAGCGGGAATTGAACCCACAACCTCCAGGTCCCTGGAGCTGTGTGACTGCGACACCTACCTGCTGCACCACCGTGGATTTGTAAAAAGTGCTGTATGAATTATGTAAATCTGAATTAAATTAGTACAAGGTGGGACATAATCCTCTGATCACGTTGGGTGTCTACAGATATCTGATGTACGAACATATTAAACATAATCATTGGGCTTAAACTGACTGGATGACTCTTAATGTTTATCCATCCCTGCTCTCTTCTGTATTTCAAAGCACTATGTGTCTGTGCTGTGTTTTTAACAAAAGCCGTGAATCAGCTCTAACTGCCAAGCATTAATTTGCATTTTTGCATAAAAATGACCATGATCAGCCATCGTGCAAGTGATTCCACAATCATCCGGTTAATGAAGCACTGCATTTTCACTGCGTGTTCCTTCACAAATTTGACAAGTGCTAAAAATAGAGCAAAGTGTCCTCCAATGTTCCCATTCACAAAATGTAATCAGCCGTATTAGCATCTTATCCATTAGCTGGTAATTGTGTGATTAGCAGCCGCTGACTGACTGGTCTCCCGGTGTTGATTTAGATTAAGGGTGTTTGCACTGCTGGGAAAAGGAGTTGATTTCAGTGTCTGAGCAAACACCAGATTTAAAATGGCATCGCACTGCAGTTCGTAAATCTCTGGGATTGATCCTCCCACTTAACGCTGGTGATTGAAATCATTAAGCCACTTTTAAAACTGTTTTTAAATACCTTTCTCTTTTGTACTTATTTACTTTCTCTGATAGATGTTCCTGGAGGATGCAGAACGTTGCAGACACAAGATGCAGACAGCGTCCAGTCTGATCAGTGGCCTGGCCGGAGAGAAGGCTCGCTGGACTGAGCAAAGCAAGGAGTTTGCTGCACAGACCAAGAGACTCGTTGGTACGTTCATCATTGAGCACCTCACGCACTTTTTGCATTCCAGCTGGGGCTTCTTGTCCTTAAGGAATACTGAACTGAATCAAACACACGTTTATGCATGTACCCAAGGGTGTATCTCTGGGTTAGAACAATGGAGGGGTTCTTCTGTAGGAAGCAAACAGCAGAATCTCTGGATCCAGGCCTCGTGCCACAATAAACTCAAACTCAGAAGGGGAATGGACTCCTCAGGTGATTAGAACAGGGTGGAACTTTACCGAGGAAATGTCTTTTGCCCTGCGGAAACCTTTTGTGCAATCTCGAGAGACAACCATCAGCTCTACAGGGGTATGATGTAGTCCAGTTTTGTTCCATTCGTGGTGCAGCTCAGACCGTCCGGTTCACGGTTCACGTCCCACCCCTGGTGAGTTGATGGTTCTCTCCTGAAATTGATGTCAGTCTCTAAAGATTGCTTGTCTGGGTTGCGCAGGGTGTGAGTTTACCTCACCAGAGTGTTCCCTTCCCCTTCTGAGTTTCAGTGCTCCTTCAAGGCACAGGGGAACCAGCCCATGCACTGCATGTCTGACACATTATGTCTGAAAGTGCTGACATAAACATGAAACAAGAGTTACAAAAGTTTATCATGAGAATTACAGCTATGATGACTGAAATGTTACGTGGCCAGAAATACAATTGCAGCTGGGTTTGAATAATATCAGGTCCACAGCATTTACAACCAGTGGCTCAGGTAAAAGTGGGTCCAGTTTACAGGGCGGTTTACTCTCTTGTTACTGACCCTGTTTAAATCAGTTTGAACCTGTTTGCATCGGTTTGGCCCTGTTAGAATCTGTTTGAATCTGTTTGGCCTTGTTTGAATCTGTTTGAACCGGTTTGGCTCTGTTAGAATCTGTTTGCATCGGTTTGGCCCTGTTAGAATCTGTTTGAACCGGTTTGGCCCCGTTTGACCCTGTTTTGAATCTGTTTGAACCGGTTTGGCCCTGTTAGAATCTGTTTGCATCGGTTTGGCCCTGTTAGAATCTGTTTGAACCGGTTTGGCCCCGTTTGACCCTGTTTTGAATCTGTTTGAACCGGTTTGGCCCCGTTTGACCCTGTTTTGAATCTGTTTGAACCTGTTTGGCCCTGTTTGAATCTGTTTTGAACCTGTTTTGAACCTGTTTGAATATGTTTGGCCTTGTTTGAATCTGTTTGGCCTTGTTTGAATCTGTTTGAATCTGTTTTGAACCTGTTTGGCCTTTTTTGAATCTGTTTGACCTTGTTTGAATCTGTTTGAACCGGTTTGGCCCCGTTGGGCCCCGTTTGACCCTGTTTTGACTCTGTTTTGAATCTGTTGGGCCTTGATTGAATCAGTTTGAACCGGTTTGACCCTGTTTGACCTTGTTTGAATCAGTTTGACCTTGTTTGAATCTGTTTGGCCCTGTTTGAATCTGTTTGAACCTGTTTGAATCTGTTTGGCCTTGTTTGAATCTGTTTGAATCTGTTTGGCCTTGTTTGAACCTGTTTGAATCTGTTTGACCTTGTTTGAATCTGTTTGACCCTGTTTGAATCTGTTTAAATCTGTTTGGCCCTGTTTGAATCTGTTTGACCTTATTTGAATCTGTTTGAACCGGTTTGGCCCCTGTTTGGCCCCTGTTTGAATCAGTTTGAATCTGTTTGGCCCTGTTTCCTCTGTATGACCCTGTTTGAATCTGTTGGAATCTGTTTGAACCTGTTTGGCCTTGATTGAAGCAGTTTGAACCTGTTTGGCCTTGATTGAATCAGTTTGAACCTGTTTGGCCCTGTTTGAATCTGTTTGAACCTGTTTAAATCTCTTTGGCCCTGTTTGAATCTGTTTGAACCTGTTTGGCCTTGTTTGGCCCTGTTTGAATCTGTTTTGAACCTGTTTGAACCGGTTGGCCCCGTTTTGACTCTGTTTTGAATCTGTTGGGCCCTGTTTGAATCTGTTTGAACCTGTTTGGCCTTGATTGAATCAGTTTGAACCGGTTTGACCCTGTTTGACCCTGTTTGAATCAGTTTGGCCTTGTTTGAATCTATTTGAACCTGTTTGGCCCCGTTTGGCCAGTTTGATTCAAACAAGGTCAACCTGTTTGACCCTGTTTGAATCTGTTGGACCAGTGGTCACGCTTCTGATTCAGAAACTTCCAAAAATACAGTCAGAATATTCTGAGGTTCTCTCTCAGCATCTAAACATTCTCTATAATAGATTTAGTCAGTATTCAGAGTCTTTTGTACACTGTCAGAGCAGGACAGTGGCTTCATCTGGGATTTCTGAATTCAAGTCCTTCTGCCCTTGTACCCTCAGTGACTGAAATGGGTTTTCTCTGACGGGTTGCTTGACATTATCTCCTTGATCTGGTGAGGAGCTATGCCATGCCGGAGGAACTCGGAATAAAGCCACTGCATTTTCACATTGAAAGAAGCCAGCTGAGGTGGTCTGGGAATCTGATAAAGGACATTCCCAGTTTTGGCCCAGTTTGACCCTGATTGAACATGTTTGGCCCCGTTTGAATCAGTTTGGTTCTTTTCGGACCAGTTTTAACCCATTTGGCCCCATTTGAATCAGTTTGAATCTGTTTGGTCCTTTTCGGCCCAGTTTGAACTTGTTTGGCCCTGTTTGAACCTGTTTGGCCCAGGTTGAACCTGTTTGGTCCTTTTTGGCTCAGTTTGGCCCCGTTTGAATCTGTTTGGTCCTGTTTGGCCCAGGTTAAACCTGTTTGGCCCTGTTTGAATCAGTTTGAATCTGTTTGGTCCTTTTCGGCCCTGTTTGGCCCAGTTTGAATCAGTTTAGTCCTGTTTGGCCCTGTCTGAACCTGTTTGAACCAGTTTGAGCCTGTTTGGCCCAGTTGGAGCCTGTTTGAACCTGTTTGATTCACTCAGCGCCAAACAGGTTCAAACAGCTTCAAACTTATTCAAACTGGGTGAAAAGGTTCAAACAGGGCCAAACAGATTCAAACAATCTGTTTGGCCCCGTTTGAACCCGTTTGAACACTGTTTGGCCCTGTTGGAATCAGTTTGGTCATTTTCGGCCCAGTTTGAACCTGTTTGAACTTTTGTCCCATTTTTGCCCTGTTTGAACCTGTTTGGTCCCATTTGAACCTGTTTGATTCAATCAGCTTCAAACAGGGCCAACAGGTTCAAACAGGGCCAACAGATTCAAACTGGGCCAACCAGGTTTGTTTGAATCTGTTTGGCCCTGTTTGAACCTTTTCGCGCAGTTTGAATCTTTTTGGTCCTTTTTGGCCCAGTTTGGCCCTGTTTGAACCTGTTTAGACCCATTTGAATCAGTTTGTATCTGTTTGGTCCTTTTTGGCCCAGTTTGAACATGTTTGAATCTGCTTGGCCTTGTTTGGCCCTATTTGAATCTTTTTGAATCTTTATGGCCCTCTTTCAATCTGTTTGAACCTGTTTGGCCCAGTTTGAACCTTTTCGGCCCAGTTTGAACTTGTTTGGCCCTGCTTGCCCCTGTTTGAATCAGTCTGAACCTGTTTGGCCATCTTTGGCCATGTTTGAATCTGTTTGGCTCAGTTTGAGTTTGGCCCTGTTTGAATCTGTTTGAACCTTTTCGCCCAGTTTGAATCTGTTTGGCCCTGCTTGAACCTGTTTGAAGCTGTTTGGCTCTGTTTGAATCAGTTTGAATCTGCTTGGCCCTGTTTGGCCCAGTTTGAATCTGTTTGGCCTCGTTTAAACCTGTTTGAATCAGTTTGGTCCTTTTCGGCCCAGTTTGAACCTGTTTGAATTTGTTTGGCCCTGGTTCAATCTGTTGCAATCTGTTTGGCCCTGTTTAAACCTGTTTATCCCTGTTTGAATCCGTTTGAATCTGTTTAGTCCTGTTTGGCCCTGTTCGGCCTTGTCTGAACCTGTTTGAATCTATTTGAATCTATTTGGCCCTGTTTGAGCCTATTTGAGCCTATTTGGCCCAGTTTGGCCCTGTTTAACCCTGTCGGAATTTGTTTGACACTGTTTGAATCTGTTTGAACCTGTTGAATCAGTGGTCACGCTTCTGATTCAGAAACTTCCAAAAATACAGTCAGAATATTCTAAGGTTCTCTCTCAGCATCTAAACATTCTCTATGATAGATTTAGTCAGTATTCAGAGTCTTTTGTGCACTGTCAGAGCAGGACAGTGGCTTCATCTGGGATTTCTGAATTCAAGTCCTTCAGCCCTTGTATCCTCCGTGACTGAAATGGGTTTTCTCTGACGGGTTGCTTGACATTATCTCCTTGATCTGGAGAGGAGCTATGCCATGCTGGAGGAACTCGGAGTAAAGCCGCTGCATTTTCACGTTGAGAGAAACCAGCTGAGGTGGTCTGGGAATCTGATAAAGGATATTCCCAGAGTAGACCTTGAGCTTACTCGAGTTTCTCACACCTGGCCTGGGAATGCATAGAGATCCCCCAGGAGGAGCTAAAGGAAGCTTCAGGGACCTGAGATGCCTGGGCTTCTTTGCTCATTTTATTCCCACCAAAGGACAGAGTAGAGAAGAAGATGCTGATAAAAACGATATGAGTTATTTTTTTATTTTTTTTTACGTTTTACTAAACAAATATTTATCTCTTGTGGAAACTTACCTAGTAGTGCATCAGAAGGTAAACTGTAATCCTTTAGCTCCCACATAGCGTTGAGCATGATGACCTGGGGCTTAACAGCTGCCCCAGATCATCCTTTCTATGAAAAATAATTAGCAGAATTCACTGATCATAGGTGGTGTTTCCAAACCTTTGGACCTTTCTCTTCAACAGGAGATGTACTTCTGGCCACAGCCTTTCTGTCCTACTCTGGTCCATTCAACCAGGAGTTCCGTAACCTGCTGCTGAGCGACTGGCAGAAGGAGATGAAGGCCCGCTGCATTCCCTATGGGACCAACATCAACCTGACTGAGATGCTGATTGACGCTCCGACTGTGAGCGAGTGGAACCTCCAGGGACTCCCTAACGATGACCTGTCCATCCAGAATGGGATAATTGTGACAAAAGCTGCTCGCTTCCCACTTCTCATTGACCCGCAGACTCAGGGCAAGATCTGGATAAAGAATAAAGAGGCCAGGAACGAGCTACAGGTGGGGAAAGGAAAGGAAAGGGGGCATGGGTCAGTCATAGGTTTCTTGGATAATTAATAGCCTAGTGTTATGCAGATGAGTCTATGTTAATTGGTGGCGGCTAATTGTGATTCGTTGGGTGCCTTGTGGGAAGTGTGCTCTTACGGGAACACTAGGTATCATTTGATATATTTTTGCTTCTGGGCTCCGCCTACTGTTGCAGAGAGTAATTCACGTTTACAGCGCTGTCCAGAAATCAAGGGTTTCCTACCTCCCTCCAAAAGTTACATAGTGCAGTTTCTGCAGAGCAGAGCCCAGACTAACAGTGACAAAGTCTCTGTTTTCCCATTGTACAGCTCAGTGAAGCATCACAATGATTTTAGGCTGTAATTTTAAGGTTAAAATACTAGTGCTCTTTTTGAAGGATCAGACTTGCTTTTGCAGTGTGTATGAGGAACGTAGCAAATACGCAGCCTCTTTAAACTCCTTCTCAAGGTTTGTTTGTCCACATGCATCTGATTCAGTATTTGTGAGGGTCACTAGAACTCTAAAAACCTTGTCTCGCTTGCCTGCAATTTAATACATTTCAAGCCCGTCTTAGAGAGGTCAGATGCACTCACTGAGATATGGCGGCTTATGTGTTTTTTGTTCCCTGCAGAATCCTTTTTTTTTTGTCTGCTAAGAGCTTTCCAGGTAACAATACTGAGTTGAATACTCAAGCTGAGTTTATAATGGATCTTTGCTGTTGTCATAGATCACTTCGCTGAATCACAAGTACTTCAGGAACCATCTAGAAGACAGCCTTTCTCTGGGCCGCCCCCTACTGATCGAGGACATAGGTGAGGAGCTGGATCCTGCTCTGGACCATGTCCTGGAGAAGAACTTTATCAAGACTGGCTCTACATATAAGGTATACTCAGAGCCTCCCTCGCACTAAACTCTCAACACACTCTACTATTGTACACGTCACATGTCCTCATTCGTACTATGCATCAATGCTTATATTAAGAGCCAAAGTAGGATGGTGACCCCTTTGAAGTCTTGGTTCCTGTGGGATTCCCTCAACGTTCTGAGGGATTCTTTCTTGCTACTGTGACCCTGGTCACTGACGCTCACTTGGGGATAGGACCCAGTATTCTGTAAAGAATGCCAACACTAGTTGTAAAAAGCTCTCTACACATAAATGCACAATGAATTCAGTTGAATATCCAGCAGCTACATATCTGTGAGGTTCCTGTGCTTTACAAATGGATCCAAACCAAGTAATCAAAGGCGATAGGATTATAATAATTCATGAGTTATGTAACGACATACATCATGTACACAACGTAAATGTAGCCTGAAAGAATCAATTTTTCTGCTAAATGAAGCATCTAGTTCTTTAAGCCTGAATGTAAAAATGTAAATGTGGCTATACTTAATTTCTATCCTTTAATTTCTAAAGTTACACAGTGTATTTTCTGCCCTGCTGAGCTCAGAGTAGCAACGAGAGAGACTGTGTTACAGCTCAGCATCACAATGATTTTGAAGCTGTAATTTAACTGTAAAAATTCTGCCTGGTGTTGCTTTAAAAGAGTAGGAAAGATATAATGTACGATTACGATGAATTGTAGCAAATAGACTGTGATTATATTTCAGTTACGGTTTATAAAGCTTGCAAAATTATATGTTGACACACTTTAGCTGTGAGGACGAGTTTCAAATGTGTGCATCTGAGTGTATGACCCATTTCCCGAAGTTGGAATCTGTAACACAGCAGCACTTAAAGCCAGGAGAAGAGCTCGGACAACAGACTGAGGGTGATGTGATGTTCCTTATGAAAGAGTACGGTTGGCCTGTGGCTGCTGTCAGATTCCCATCCACTGTCACCTACTCATTACTGACAGCAGCAGCTGGCCGACGGCTCGAGCCCGTGACTGACAGTGAGCTCCTTCTCCAGGGTGCCGCTATCCTCTGGCTCATTATCAGATCTCGCCAGGCTTTTGGAAAAAAGTGTGGCGCCGCTAATCTGCACCAGCCGCAGCGACTTCGCACGTCAGAGTAAGGATCCGGAAATAACAAGCAAGTTGCAGGATCTGCGCTCTTCTGACAGCTTTTACTCACAGCTCTATTAATACGGAGGTGTAAACACCTGATCTCAGATTTTAACAGTGAATCTGGGGGGTAGGAGAGATTAGCACCAGCCTTTTGCTCCGTCACATCGTCCCATTGTCAAACCATGTGCTGAAAGCAGCCTATTTTTGACCCAGACGTGCCTCTGTATGAATTAAGAGTTTCTCAGCTGTTATGATGATGGCTCAGGCTCAGTGCAACCAATTTGTACTTCTCCAGAAACGCAAAGTGGCTAAATTTACACCTGGACGCAGTCAGTTTTATGTTCCCAAACAATCAGGTTTCAGCGGCGACAGTGAAAGCCACCATTATCCAATCTACACTTGCCAGCCACCCTGCATATAAAGCAGCTCTGCTCTACCGGCTTGTCTCGTTTGTAATCTATCTCTCTTTCTCTCTCCCTCATTTCCACCGAGACCAGGTGAAAGTGGGTGATAAGGAGGTGGACGTAATGAAGGGTTTCCGGCTGTATGTGACCACCAAGCTGCCCAACCCCGCCTACACCCCGGAGATCAGCGCCCGCACGGCCATCATCGACTTCACCGTCACCATGCGAGGCCTGGAAGACCAGCTCCTGGGGAGGGTCATCCTCACTGAGAAACAGGTCAGCTGAGTCAATACTGAGTCGATGCACAGGTCGCCTCGGGTCTCACTCCTAGACAGTGTGTTAAGCTTAGAAATTAATTGGCTTTTCAGGAGCGAGGAAAGATACGTTCGCTTAGAGGCTAGTGCCATTAACGTGAGAGGCTACAGCCTGCTGCTTATGTTCATACAGGGGTTTGTTTGCATTAAAACACACACACACACATTACTATAATGTAATACTAATCTTAAACATAACCCTAACCCAGACCCTAAGCCTTACTTTACTCTAACCTTAACCAAGCCTAACCCTAACACTAACCTTACTCTAAACCAGTGGCTCTGCAGGTCTCAGGCTTCTGGAATTGATTTTAAACACTGTATTTCATACAAAGCTCTAACTCCTTACTGAAAAATAACATTAAAAATGGAATGAATACAGATGTGAATCAATGTCTTATCCTAGCTTTACCCTAATCATTTGGTCCCAAGCCCATTTCTCAAGCCTTTAAGCCACAACTCTGTGCATTTAACTCTTCACACACAACAAGCAGCACACACTCTTCAACTGTAGACATAGTTTAAAGGTGTTCTCATATATTCACCCAGTGCAGACGTCTTAACAAGCAGATATGGGCTTTATCTATGATGAAGTGCTTCTGTTCCTTGTGCCTGTGCAACAGAGAGAGATCTGTGCAGTTCCTGAAAGTATAGTACCAAACCCAGGGCAGTTACTGGCTGTTCTGGCTTGGTCAGTGTTCTGGTTTGAACTCTACAGACACTATTTGGTTCCATGTTAAACGTAAGCTAACCTGAGAGTGCTTTTCCACTGTCAGCGCTGGGTGGGGTTGCACCTAAGCTTGTTAAGAACTTTAAAAGATGAATGTTCTTCATTTTGTGCTTGCCCCATATTTTTGATGGAGTTATATTTTCAGAGTGGTAACCTCTAACAAATCTTCAAGCAAAACCTACGTTCGCACTTTACAGGTGACAAGGCACTTATGTCGTCCAAGTATGTCTCTTGTGGGTGTGTTTGAGGCCCTTCTCGTTGTCACGTGTGAACTTGTAAAAGGTTCAAGTTTCTCGGTCCACCAGAGATGGTTAACCTCATCTTTGCTCTCTGGAAACTGGAAGAGGGTGGAGAGAGGAGAAATAGAACCATCATAGTCCAGTCTAGAATTCATGTTCATTAGTGCATTAAAAGCAATGTCTCTCTGGTTTGTTTATGTGTCTGAAGTGTAACTTGTCTGTACGTTTTTATTACAACAGAAACTCATTTGATATTTGAGCTATTTAGTTTTGTAGCAGTTTTGTTCTGTGTTTACTTTCATGCAGTTGGCGCTCTTCTGAATGTAGAGTCAGTTCCATCTTATTTACGGGGCAGGAATAGAGCAACATCCCCATCTCTTTTCATGATTTTCAACATTTGGACGTCTCTTCGGTATTTCTCTCCTGTGCACACAGATAGAGACTCTTTCTTTTTTTTTACTCAGTTACCGACACTGGGGCTTCGTAAACACATTAGACCGGTTTCCAGTGTAAACCGACTGGCTTGTTTCTTTCTCCCACAGCAGCAGCAGTGCTTCACTGTCTGTCACAGTGAGGAGAGGAGAAAAAGCCTTGCGTGAGTCAAGCTCAAGTGACTCAAACTGGACGTAGTAGAATACAAAGCATCCAGCTGCTCAGTGTCTGACAGGCCCTACCTGCACGGGTTTATTTCCTCTGTGGACAGTTTGTCAGGCCTTAATCGTGCCTGTTAGTCCCATGGGCAGAGGAAAATGGAAATGCCATTCAATGCAGATTCACTGCTGGGATTGTGATTTTTGTCATTCAGGAATAAAGAGCCTGTGCCCAGGGTTCCTCTCAAACTCTCTGCAACAAGACCGCAAGCGCAGAGTCGGCTGCTGAATTACAGCACCCAGGGAAAGCCGTGACACACTCAGCTACTGTGCTTTAGGTCATTAGTATCACAAGTGGAACAGTTGAAAAGGGGTTTTAGAGGGTGATGTTCCAGATGGGAAAAGTGGTGCACAGAGCTGAAGTGAAGCCCTGCATTATGGCTGAGCTGTGATAGATTATAGATGATGGTAATGGTGGTCATTATCGCTGTTTACTCTTGATTTCCGCCTCGGCGCCGCAAATGACCTGCCTTTGGGGCCATTACTTCACTGCCTTTATATTTAGATCTTTCACCCTTTCTGAGCGTTTAGAAACTGCACTGGAGGCAGGATGGCAGCCCGCTGCAGGGTATTACACACTCGTTCAGTCACTCTCACGCTCAGTGGTCTGTAACCGAGGCTGTATACTGGGCTTTTGAGAAGGTTGCAGTGGGTGCTGACTAACTGGAATCATGTTTCAGGAGTTGGAGAAGGACCGCACGGACCTGCTAGAGGATGTGATGGCCAACAAGCGCAAGATGAAGGAGTTAGAGGACAACCTGCTCTTCAGGCTGACCAGCACGCAGGGCTCTCTGGTGGAGGACGAGAGTCTGATTGTGGTGCTGGGCAACACCAAACGCACTTCAGAGGAGGTCACCCAGAAACTCCAGATCGCTGCAGAGACAGAGGTCCAGATCAATGCGGCGCGAGAGGAATATCGACCTGGTAATGAAACGACATTTGTGTAGTTTTTTGGAAGTCCAGTTAAGAGACCATTACAGTAATCAGTCCTGTTAGAAATAAAAGCATGGATAAGTTTCTCCAGGTTTGGTTTAGTCAGAAAATCTCTGATCTTACTGATGTTCTTAAGATGGTAAAATGCTGATCTGAGTCCATTAGTGGCCAGTTCTTTAGCCTTGAGGGCTCTGGAGTCCAGATACGCAGCCAATCTGTGTTTCACTGCTGTTCCCAAACAGAATAATATCTGTTTTATCTTTATTCAACTGCAGAAAAGTGTCCCATCCAGTTAGTGATGTGTTCAAGGCACTTTCACAATGAGTCAACTGGTCCGGAGTCGTTTGCGGACAGGGTCATGTAAATCTGAGAATCATCTGCGTAGCTGTAATAGGACAGCCCATAGTGCTGTAGAATCTGGCCAAGAGGAAGCATGTATAAATTAAATAAAATTGGACCAAGAATAGAGCCCTGGGGGATACCACAAGTCACTGGCATGTTCTCCCTAATATTATTTTGTATTTCTTCAAAGTGCTGCCTTGCAGGGGTGAAACAAACCACATTAAGTGAACCACTTTTTTGTTTCACATAAGTGAACAAAGAGATTGTCCCTTTAGCTGCTAGACAAAAATAATAATAAAAATAGGGGCAGCATGGTGACGCAGCAGGTAGTGTCACTGTCACAGCTCCAGGGTCCTGGGGTTGTGGGTTCAAGCCCCTCAGCAGGTGACTGTCTGTTGGGAGACATATAAACTGGTCAGAGTGAAATTTTTTCACATGCATGATACAAGAGCCACTGGTTTACAACAAGCCACAGGAAGAATGATTATAAACTGCTTCATCTGTTCACTTTTTAACCAACCATTTTGTGATGCCTTGTGTGCATCTGTAACCGATGTGTTATGACAAGTCTCTTTACTGAGTTTTCTGTTTTGTTCTTCCTGTGTGTAGTGGCGACCAGAGGGAGTATCCTGTACTTCCTGATCACAGAGATGAGTATGGTGAATGTGATGTATCAGACGTCTCTGCGCCAGTTCCTAGGCTTATTCGACATGTCACTGGCCAGGTAAAACTCGCAGTGTCCGTTAGCCCAGACATTCAGAAGGCATGGCAATAACTTGCCAGTGCATCTACTCAATGTACCCTCTACATTCCAATAAAGTTTGTCCACTCTTTGACACTTTGGCGGAAACTCTAGCCAGTTATTTCCACTCATACAAGAGCAGGCTCCTATCACTTTGATTTGGGAGAGATCTAAAAGTTTATATAAAATCACTTGTGGAAATCTGGTGTGGTCTGCTGTAGTAGCATAAGGCATCTTCAGCCTAACTTTGAAACACATCAGATGGAAAATGAAGCACTATTTGGAAACATGTTATACTTGAGTATTAATGCTATATTAAGAGTGGTCCACCACCCAATCATGAGCAGATCACTGACAATAAATACAGGACCAGTAGTTCCCAAAGAGGTCCTTTTGTCACATTCCTAAGTGTTGGAAACTGAGATTGAGAAAGAAATACGGACCATCTGGTTTGAGAATCAGTGGTTTAAAGAGTGGATAACATGAGTGCCACGATCTCTACAATATAGGGTGGAGATTTATACTTGCGTAAACTATCCAGTGGGTTTAAGTTCTGCTACAGTTCCTAGCACAGTTTGCATTTTGTTTGTCCACCTCCATGTGAAGTAGCACAGTCACTGTTCCGAATAAAGCAAATATTTTGTCTTCTTCTTGTGGGACAGGTCCTCAAAGAGTCCCATTACAAGCAAGCGGATTGCCAACATCATTGAGCACATGACCTATGAGGTGCACAAGTACGCAGCCAGAGGGCTGTATGAAGAGCACAAGTTTCTGTTCACCCTCCTGCTCACGCTGAAGATTGACATGCAGAGCAATCGCATCAAACACGAAGAGTTCCTGACCCTAATTAAAGGTCAGAGCCCAGTTGATCTCATCTTTCATCTGTCATTGGGTGGTTGCTGTTATCTTAGGTAGCTGTTACAATATTGGCGGGTGGTTGCTGTAGTGTTCCAGGTGGTTGCTAGAGGTACTGTTTATTGCCAAGAAGCTTAAATGGAACCAAGACTATTTGGTCGTCGCCCCAGTATTTTGAGAAGTTGTGGGTTAAACGCCCAGTCGCCTGTTGTCGCAGCACCATTGTACTTCCCAGAAATTTATTTCTACAGCATTTCTAGTAGTGGCTTGGGTGCTGCTAGATGGTTGCTGTGATATTCAAAGTGGTGACTAGGTTGCTGCTGGTGAACTTGTGTTATTGTGACGTTTTCTTACTTATTTTCAGCCATAAATCCATGAGTTGCAGGTGAAGACGCTGTGTAGAGTAGCCACTATATTGGAGCCCTACTCATTACTCAAACACATCCATCCATTATCTGTAGCCACTTATGCAGTTCAGGGCACGGTGGGTCCAGAGCCTACCTGGAATCATTGGGCACAAGGCAGGAATACACCCTGGAGGGGGCGCCAGTCCTTCACAGGGCATCACACACACTCACACCTAAGGACACTTGAGTCGCCAATCCACTTACCAACGTGTGTTTTTGGACTGTGGGAGGAAACCGGAGCACCCAGAGGAAACCCACGCAGACACAGGGAGAACACACCACACTCCTCACAGACAGTCACCCGGAGGAAACCCAAGCAAGACACAGGGAGAACACACCACACTCCTCACAGACAGTCACCTGAAGCGGGAATTGAACCCACAACCTCCAGGATCCTGGAGCTGTGTGACTGCGACACTACAGTTATATTTGTTTCATTTTAACATCTAAGTATTGATCCTTGACCCATTTATCTGTGTCATGAAAAACGGAGCTCTGTTTGTCTGTATCAGTCAGTAGAGAGGAGCTTAGGGTGCATCCCATTGTACCCACAGTACCATGCTCCCTACATAGTGCACATCATAGAAAATAAAGCTAGTCATACTGCACCCAAACAGTAATTAGATACTAATTCTACAGGGAAATGTGAATCTTATTTCTGACTAAAAATCATATTCAACATGCGATGCACTGTGCGAGAAACATAGAAACCTATTATTTTATGATCTACACTGTGCCCTATGGAGGGTGTAAAGAGACAGGTCATGACTGAAGTGCCCTTGGCCAAGTCACCTAACCCCCTAACACGCGTGCTCACTACCCCCTAGTGCTCACTATTGAGTCTGTGAATGTGTGTTTCACTGCACGGATTGGGATAAACGTGGAGGAAAAATTCCTCTGTGTTCAACCACAGTGGCCAATAAAGAGATTCTAATTCTAAGAACAGAGAGCAGAGAAATGCACTTGAGTTTATTAAGTTTATTAGATTCCATTAGATCCTAGGACAAAAATTAAAATATAGCTAACAGCTGATAAACACAGTGGCTGTAGGCTTCAGTGTGTTGTGGGACTCTCACCAACTCTTTCCCATCTGCATCTTTCCCTTCTTTACATTAGTGCTACGCTCTGAAAACAGCCAATCAGTCCCCAATATGGAGCCCACACTAAAAACAAAATCATGTAATCATGTGACTGCTCCCCTTTTTTTTTTGTAGACATGCCTTTGGGTATACAATGTATATTGGATCACATTCTGATTAAGACAAAGCCTTGATTGAACACCGGAAATGCTTGAATGGTACTTAGTTTCTTAATCCTAAGCTAATGCCTGTGTGTGGTCATCAGGTGGAGCGTCTCTGGACCTGAAAGCCTGCCCCCCCAAAGCTGCAAAGTGGATTCTGGACATGACTTGGCTCAACCTGGTGGAGCTCAGCAAACTCTGGCAGTTCTCTGACATCCTGGATCAGGTGTGTGTGTGTGTGTGGTCACTTAAACACACAATCATATAAACACATGCAGTACTGTCATGTAAATCTCATCTCCTCTTCCTTTCTTGGCAGTAAACATGTTAATATTTGATTTGCCTGGACTACACACACACACACACACTCAATCACGAGTGATTGGCAGGTTGTGTTCTCCCGGTGGAGTGGCGTGCTCAGCGCTGTGTGAAGCAAGCCCACTTTGGCAAACTGCAGATCAATTATTTGTGACTGAAGGAGACTGGATTTAAAAGCCTTTGATTAATTAAACAGCTGCAAAGCACCGCAGGGACATGAGGTGGGGCGGCCCACCCTGCGAGAGAAGCACACCACACACGTCTCACTGATGGATGCAGGGGTTTGTGTACATGTGTGTTTGATCAGATCGGCCGTCACGAGAAGCAGTGGAAGAGCTGGTTTGATAAGGAGGCTCCGGAGGAGGAGGTCATTCCTAACGCTTATGACCAGTCCCTGGACTGCTTCAGACGTCTGCTGCTTATCCGCTCCTGGTGTCCGGACAGGACCATCGCCCAGGTGACACATCCATTCTCGTACCACAACACAGTCTGTCCACTTTAGGACAAAAACACCACATTTATGGTTTGTCTTTTGCTACATTGCTATGATATTTATTTACTACAGGTAATGGGTTCTTTGAATACATTACACATGTCCTCACACTTAAAGGAGCAATCTGTAATACCGACAGGAAATGACTAAAAAAAAGCTACCACTGAGAGAGAGGTCACATGGGTTGTCGGGCTGAGGAAACTGAACCTAAACAAACAAGAAAGTTCAAGGACTCTGGACATATTCATGTTATTCGCCAGTTTATTAGTATTTTTGGTTCCACCTTAAATAGGCAACTGTGCAAGGATTGGAGCTAACTTTGGAAATACAGTTCTTAGAGAACTTTAGAAGAAAATTGGAGAAAATTAGCCAACTTGGCATCCAGCTTATAGCTCTGCTGGGCTCGAAGCTGTCTCCATCTTTCAAATACATTGCCAGTATTTTCTCTTGTTTTACTCTGATTATGGAGGATTGTTGAAGGTTTCTAGGGCTTTTTTAAGTCTGGTAGAATCTAACTATCTCTCTGCACATGCTCGCTTCCATGGCTAAAGCATGCTGTGTTTGTGGCTGATACTGGGTTCATACCTGGCAACCTGGGCTTTGGAATATTTAATGTGATTGGATTGAGGGTGGCTGAAACACCAATAGCGTTCTACTCTGGAATGGAAAGAACATACAGGCTGCAGCACTGCTGTCAGAGAGGCCAGTGCTTACACTTAGTGCGCTTCCTAAATCTCTGATGAAAGACCCTGGTTTAGTACAGTATATATATTACAGATTGCTCCTTAACTGGGCTTGTGTGGAGGAATGTTTGAGCTTACTGTCATACAGGGAACGCACACAAGGAATGCTAAATCCCAAAATGGTTGGTTAAAAAATAAACAGATGAAGCCATTCATAATCATTCTTCTTTTGGCTATGAGTTTCCTGTATTTGTTGTCAACTGGACACCATTGCCTCCTACATAGGGCTCTTGTAACTTTTTCATTACAACAGCCAAGCTGCTCTTGGCTGGATGCTTATGGATGGTGGACCACTCGCCCTGTAGTGACCCTGAACATTGTAAAAACTCCAGTAACGACACTACCACACCACTGGAATATTAGAGTCTCTGTGGCACTGACTATGATTCATCACCAAAGTAATATCTGATCGATGCTGCTCCAGTGGTCAGAAGGGATAGAGGGGCAGAGGGTAGCAGAACAATTAAGCTGTTCTTTCTGATCACGTATCAATAGATTACGCCGAACATCCGTCCAGCTGTGTTTATAATTGCATCTCAATAATGTATTATTCTTGATGATTCACATTAGTCTCTAGCACAGTCAGATCATTTAATATTTCTTGTCTGCATAACCTTAGGCACGCAAGTATATCATGGACTCGATGGGGGAGAAGTATGCAGAGGGTGTGATTTTGGACCTGGAGAGGACGTGGGAGGAGTCAGACCCACGGACGCCCCTCATCTGTTTACTGTCCATGGGCTCGGACCCCACCGACTCCATCATCGCTCTGGGCAAGAGGCAGAAGGTGGAGACTCGCTATGTGTCCATGGGGCAAGGCCAGGAGGTGCACGCTCGCAAACTGCTGCAGCAAACTATGGCCAATGTAAGAATGCCTCGATATTTCCACTTTAGCCTTTACCCAAGTCTCACAATAAATATAAATATAAATTCCTCCGCACACTTACATATGAACATAACAGGAAGAATCCAGATTATTTCTTCTCTCATTCCCTTTAAAATCTGAGCATGTGCCATAGACACAGCAGAGAGATTGTTTTGTCCCAGCAGGAGAGGCAGCAACAAAAAAATGGGAAATCGATTTGTTTGAACGTAGTTGTGATTTGAGTAATTATAAAATGATTGAAATATAATTCTGTGCACAATGGCACAGCGTTATGTCATTTCTGACATTTTTTGTTAACTAAGCAAAAGAAATCAGGGCGGCGTGGTGGTGCAGCAGGTAGGTGTCGCAGTCACACAACTCCAGGGTCCTGGGGGTTGTGGGTTTGAGCCCCACTCCGGGTGACTGTCTGTGAGGAGTGTGGTGTGTTCAAAAACACACGTTGGTAGGTGGATTGGTGACTCAAAAGTGTGTGTAGGTGTGAGTGAATGTGTGTTGCCCTGTGAAGGACTGGCGCCCCCTCCTGGGTGTATTCCCACCTTGCGACCAATGATTCAAGGTAGGCTCTGAACCCACCACGACCCTGACCTGGATAAGGGTTACAGATGAATGAATGAATTAACAGAAATTCATTGGATTGAATTGAAATTGGGAAATACATATTGAGCGGGGGTGTGGCCCTTGGTCAGTATCTTGTTGTGAGAACTTGGACACGACTTTACGCACCTGCATGAATTGAGGAAAATATTTGTCATGGGGTGAAGGGACAAATTACTTACAAATAACACTGTGCCAGCACATTTATATGTCATTGCCTTTGATTGCACCACAGCACCCACCTTGTCATATTTATCCTATTAATTTAGTGCCCCAGCACCCACAGGAAATTACAGCCCTTAAAGATTTAGGATCCAAAATTTTCAAATTCACTCCCTCCTTTTCATTTTTTATTGCCACTTTAGCTTAAATGCAGTCAAGCGACAAAGACACACATGGTGTTCAGAGTTAAGTTAGCATCAACAACAGTGTTTTATTACATTAGCGCAAAGCTAAATCCAGGAGTAACACAGTCGGGATGGGCCACATTTCTTCTGAAAATAAGGATGTTAGTAGTTGGTTTTCCCTCTGCTGTACTACTGACTTTTGCTCTTCCGTAAGGACTTTACACTAGATACTGGACCATTTCTGTGAGGAGTTGATGCCATTCAGCCATGACAACATTTCTGAGGTCAGATTCTGATGTTGGAGAACTGTTTTTATACCAAATGTACTGAATGGAGACATCCCTTCAGGGTTCACATATAGCCCAATGCTGAAGGGATTTTAGACTCCTGCAGCCCCTGAGCATCCCAGTCTAATGGATATAGACATCATCAGAAAACCTATAGGATGCCCAGGTGACTGTCATCCTGCTCAGAATGTGTTCTTGCCTTGCACCAATAAGCCCGAGTAGGCTCCTGACTCACTGTGACCCTGATCAAGGTCAAACAGCTCCAGATGATGACTGAATGAATAAATATCCTATACAACAATTCAGAGTTCACTTAAAAAGGTCACTTCTCCTTAAAGGGTTTAACTTCTCATTAAAGTTTCAACAATTCATTTTAATACAAGTTGGATATTCAATAACACCAATTACCACACAGGCAGATCTGTGCTGTAGCCTTCAGGGCACCAAACATCTTCCCACACACGATATGCTGTTAAATAATCCTGGACTTACATCATTTACAGAGTTAGAAACGGGATCATTTTAAGTGGTCCAGCTACAGTAAGAGTTCATGCTAAGCCAGGGGTCACCAATAGAGTCTCCACAGTGTGGCTGCAGGTTTTCAATCCAATCAAGCTCAAGCACACTTTAATCCACTTGTTTAATCAGCTGCTCTGAGTCTTCAGACAGTAAGCAAGTACGTTTGAGGTAGTCTCCTGCTCGGTGGGGATCAACACCTGTGTTTTGTGGGCACAAAGAAGTCATTTATTTACTTCATACATGGTTTAAAAGTCAGTTTGATCCCTTCTAACAGTATGACAACTCCGGGGATTGAAGGGACAGAGCTGTGTCTTCCTTCAACATCCATGGCGGAGGTGCCCTTGAGCAAGGCCCCTAACCCTTAACTGTTCCCCAGGTGCTTGGATGGCCTTGGAGGATGCCTCTCCCCCTTTCACTCTACTCAGTGCTATCCAGTGTGATTATCTATTAGCTGTTGAACAGAATTAGTATTCTCCTCTGAGTGAGTTGAGTAGTGAATTGAAGCTGCATAAACATCAGGTTGGAAATATGAGGAGGTTGGTCTCATAAATGTATACTAGTCTTCACACTCTGCATGTATGCTGATAATGTAGCTGCTATTATGTTGTGTTTATTATATGCACACACACAGGGCGGGTGGGCTCTGCTACAGAACTGTCACCTGGGTCTGGACTTTCTGGACGAGCTGATGGACACCGTGACCGAGACAGACAGTGTCCATGAGAGTTTCCGTCTGTGGATGACGACAGAAGTGCATCGCAATTTCCCCATCACGCTGCTGCAGATGTCCATCAAGTTTACCAACGAGGCTCCGCAGGGTCTGAAGGCTGGCCTCAAGAGGACATACCAAGGTCAGTACCGACTCTCTCTCTCTCTCTCCTGCTGTCAGATTAATTTCCTTCAGTAACCTGTGCACACATGAAATTAAAGCAGGTCATGGTAAATAGGGATTGGTGGTATTCACATACCATCAAAATATTATCTCGGTATACGGTGGTACAGTGAGGAGGGGGTGCTCTGTCAGGCACTGAGCCTTATATCTGTGAGCACAAAGGCGAGTGAGTTTAGCTAAACACTGCACACCGACACGTGTTGACGATAAAAACACTGTTTCTGTGAGAGCAAATTTCATCAACTGGTGCTAAAGGAACAGAAAAGTTTGAAAATAAGCGAAATAAGATGGTGTACACTGTTTAGAAGCACAGCTGGCGCTAACAAACCCTAGCACACCACAGCAGACCTTTCAGCGAACTGAGGCTCAAAACACACACATTTAGAGATAAAGCCATAGACCTGTGAGCAGCACAAAGTCGAGTGAAGGATTTTCTGAGTATTTTCTCTGCATTAAACAAAAGGTCTTATTGCAAAACAATCATTTTTCAAATGAAGTGCACATTAATGTGTTTATCTGGAGCACACCAGCTCTGTAATGTGGCAGCTCACCCAGGGGTGGATTGAAACAGGGCAAGCCACCAACAGAGCACTAGAGAAATAGGCCTCAAGTGCAGAGACACACAAACAACCCTAACTCTGGAAGTTAGGAACACGGAGACAAAATGGAACATGAGAGGAAAACTTAAGATGTCAGGGGAAAACTGATCAGCTCAGACTTGAGCAAAAGAAAACAAAGGCAAGAGAGCTTCCCAAAACAAAATGGAGGGACAAGATGAGACAAAATAAATTAAAGATAGAACACAACTCATTTCTAATTATTTATTTATACCAATAAATGGTAAAGAAAAGATAATATTGAATCCCAGGAGAAACCAGAGAGAAAGCTCTGGTGGAGAAACAGAAGATAGAGAGAGACCCAGGAGAAAACTCAAGAGCCTTTACCAAATTACCGGCCAGACTTGCACAGCACTCTGAAAAGAGAAACCCAAGACTGAGCACTGAGGTGTGTGCTGGCCTCCCTTAAGTAGGAGTAGCCCAGGTGGAACCAATTGCCCCAAATTAAGAGTGTCTCTGTCTCCCTCTAGTGACTGGGGGTGGCTTAGCAGGCAGCCTCGCCCCAGCCCCAGGCAGACCTCTTACAGGCTCACCCACTATGTGACAAGACCCCCCCAAGTCAGTTTTCTGTGGACAGCCTAATCAGAAAACATGGGATAAAGCTGTTCTGATACTTTTCTGCTTCTTACAGACGAGGTTAAAGGCCACGATAGGTCACAGACATTTCATTAAGACCCAGAACTGTGTTCATTTGTGGGAAAGGAGAGAATAAGTTCCCTTTAAGGCAGTTATATGCAAAATTATTAGTTTTTTATAAAGCTGATTATATTCAGACACTTTGGTGGATGTTCCCAAAGACTCACTAGCAAATGCATCACTTGTTAGTGATGCCCCTGAATTGCACCATGTTTGTGTTACTGTCTGGAATAACTGCACCATCTAAGGGTTAAGGAGTCGTAGCCATGAGGGAGCGTAGGTTGGAGTGGGGTTTGGCTTCACTGAGGTCAGTCTGAGAGTAAAAAGTTTCGCAGCAAATGTGGCAGTGTAAATTAGGCGTAAATAAATTTGTTTCAGGCAGAGTTTCCCCGGTGGCAGAATAAATGAATGTTTATTGGTAGAGGCTCTCGTCTGGGGACAGTAAATGATGAGCGTCTTTAGTGCAGTGATGAAGACTACAGCTCTGTTGGGGGCTCCACTTCTCATGGGGGCTCAGCTCAGTCAGCTGCAGAATCTCTTCAAATTTACCAAACGACATCTGTGCTCAGAGACCACCAAGAGTTCCCGTTAACAAGAGGTCCAAAGTCAACCGACTGAAATGCCAAACGTTTCCCAACTGTCAATCAAACACGTACAGCCCTCTCCTCATATTTTATCACTCTCTCTCTCTCAGGGATAAGTCAGGACTTGCTGGATGTGAGTAATATGGTGCAGTGGAAGCCGATGCTCTACAGCGTGGCCTTCCTTCACTCCACTGTCCAGGAGAGGCGTAAGTACGGTCCACTGGGCTGGAGTATCCCCTACGAGTTCAACCAGGCCGACTTCAACGCCACTGTCCAGTTCGTGCAGAACCACTTGGATGATATGGACATCAAGAGAGTAAGAGAATTAACAACATGCTCGAGCTGGGTTGTGAACTCCCAGTCATATTCAAAAGTTTGGGTGCACCTGATCAAATCGCATTTTAAAATTTAAACGTGAACAATCTTCATTATACTACTCCATATTTTTAATGATCGTTGAAGCTAATTGAGGACGGTGGTCGTCCTCTAGTCCTTCATCAGTGACACAGGACGCTGTCGGCTGGATGTTTTTGGTCGGTGGACTATTCCCAGTCCAGCAGTGATACCCAGGGGTGTTAAAACTCCGGCAGCACTGCTGTGTCGGATCCATGCGATGTGCATGGTGCTTTACTGTAATGATTCCACCGCAACCCTAAACAGGAGTCGGTTTTAGAAGATGAATGAATGAATAAATGAATGGTAAATTCAGCTGGTAAACACTAACAATGTGTTAAAATCTGCAGACTTTTTTCCATGAAAATCTCAGTGGCATTTGATCAGAGGTCTTCAAACTTATGACCGAACTTATCACAGAGACAGTACACGGCCGTGGGCTGGGGTTTGTGTCGAAGGACACGTCCTGGGCTGAAATGGTCCGGTCTTATTTGGCCCGGTTCTTGCAGTGCTGCTGTTAAGTGGTGGTTGTCTTTACTCAGGGAGTGTCGTGGAGCACTGTCCGCTACATGATCGGTGAGATTCAGTACGGTGGCAGAGTGACAGACGACTACGACAAACGCCTGTTGAACACCTTTGCCAAGGTCTGGTTCAGTGAGAACATGTTCAGCCCTGATTTCCACTTCTACAAGGGCTACAGCGTTCCCAGGTGCAGCAGCGTGGAGCAGTACCTGCACTACATTCAGGTTAGAGATGCTGACTTCAGCACACAGCCAACACCTCACTGAGGCTAAATCACACGTTCATCTTTTACAGCAGATAACAACACAGACAGGGTTCAGCTTTCTGTTATTAGTTACACATACATTAGTCTACTGCCTTTCATGTCCAGTGCTCCTCTACTCTTTTAATTATGCTTTATTAAAATATTTTTATTATTTATGGGAAACTGTCCACAGGTGTGTGTGTGTGAGACTGTCCACAGGTGTGAGTGTGTGAGTGACAGGGTGAGTGTGTGAGACTGTCCACTGGTGTGAGTGTGTGAGTGACAGGGTGAGTGTGTGAGACTGTTCACAGGTGTGAGTGTGTGAGACTGTCCACAGGTGTGAGTGTGTGAGACTGTCCACAGGTGTGAGTGTGTGAGTGACAGGGTGAGTGTGTGAGACTGTCCACAGGTGTGAGTGTGTGAGACTGTCCACAGGTGTGAGTGTGTGAGTGACAGGGTGAGTGTGTGAGACTGTCCACAGGTGTGAGTGTGTGAGACTGTCCACAGGTGTGAATGTGTGAGTGACAGGGTGAGTGTGTGAGACTGTCCACAGGTGTGAGTGTGTGAGTGACAGGGTGAGTGTGTGAGACTGTCCACAGGTGTGAGTGTGTGAGTGACAGGGTGAGTGTGTGAGACTGTTCACAGTTGTGAGTGTGTGAGTGACTGGGTGAGTGTGTGAGACTGTTCACAGTTGTGAGTGTGTGAGTGACTGGGTGAGTGTGTGAGACTGTCCACAGGTGTGAGTGTGTGAGTGACAGGGTGAGTGTGTGAGACTGTCCACAGGTGTGAGTGTGTGAGTGACAGGGTGAGTGTGTGAGACTGTCCACAGGTGTGAGTGTGTGAGTGACAGGGTGAGTGTGTGAGACTGTTCACAGTTGTGAGTGTGTGAGTGACAGGGTGAGTGTGTGAGACTGTCCACAGGTGTGAGTGTGTGAGACTGTCCACAGGTGTGAGTCTGTCCACAGGTGTGAGTGTGTGAGTGACAGTGTGAGTGTATGAAACTGTCCACAGGTGTGTGTGTGTGTGCCTGTGAGTGACAGGGTGAGTGTATGAAACTGTCCACAGGAGTGAGTGACTGGGTGAGTGTATGAAACTGCCCAAAGGTGCGTGTGTGTGTGCGTGTGCCTGTGAGTGACAGGGTGAGTGTGTAAGTGACTGGGTGAGAGTGTCAGATGGTAGCTTGATGGTAGTATGAACGGAGACTGGAGGAGTGTGTGTGTGTTGGGGGGGAAGGGAGGGTGGGGAATCTGAGACCCTGGGCTTGAGCTAGAAGGAATTTTAATAGTAATTAGTCATTTTAGTAATTTTATGTAAGACATGAACGTTCTGAGGTCCTGGAATATTGTCTCACATCACACAGAGTAAATGAGAATGTTTTCCTGTTGATGGGCTGCAGCAGGTGAACACCCCCCACCCCCCACCCCCCATTACTTTGAGATGGGAGCAGAGATGGGCTGCTTTTAATTCACTTACATCTCATTGTGATGGATGGTTTCAGCCTGGGTACACAGCAGGCTCTCTCTCTCTCTCTCTCTCTCTCTCTCTCTCTCTCTCTCTCTCTCGCTCACTCAATCACACTCACACTAATCATACTGTGCCGGCTCATTGTTTAGTCTGTCTCACACCATGAGCTTATCGCCACCAGTGAGAGGCAACCATACACACGCACACACACACACACACACATTGATCAGTCAAAACATTATGACCATGTACTTTCTACATAGATAATAGATATTTGTTAATATTTCTATTTATTAATATTTATTTTGAGAATGAATAAATAGAATGTATTTTCAGAGTCATTCGCATCAGTCGTGAACTCTCTCGCTTTACCCAAAATGAAAAGGGGCTACGCATTATTGTAATCGTACCATTGAATTAGATTAGGCCCTGGGTGTCAGCACAGAAAACTAAACCAATCTTCTTTAAACCACAGTAATCTCACATCATTGCCTCATTTTATACGAGCTGCATCTCAGTCACAACGTGTGAACTTCCCCTCGTTACTCCATGAGTCACTCTGCGTCCCCTGATCACCGCTGAAACACCACAGCAGGGGTAATCCATTCAAATTAATTAAGGTCCTGTTAGAGAAAAAATCCTCAAGCCGAGGTCTGGAACACAATGTATAGCTTGCATTCTGATCAGTGCCATGTCCTGTATATTGTGGCAATATTTTACGTAGTTAACAAATGAATGTCAAATCAGTTTACATTTTAACATATTTCAGCAAGATTTATAAATAATTATAAATAATAAATCCTCTAAATAAAATGTCTGTGGCCAGTCTCAAGTAAAAATTACAAATAAAACAATGAATTTGAAATAAAATCCCTAATGTCTTTTGTAGTTGCAGTTGACTTTACTGCTTTTCCACAACTGGTGATCTGATTGGCTCTTATTGCTGAAGGGCGGGTCTTTTTCCATAAACAGATTCCACATTCAGTGTTAGGAGAATTTCAACCGGTAATCGTTCGTTTCTTATTGAATTTACTTATTTTACCTCACACAACACTGTCGTCCTGAAAGTGTCCCAAAAGAACTTTTATCACGTTTTTTTAGCCTATTTTTACTGTCCCCAGGACAGAGGTGTTTGGAGCCCTGCCCTGTGTGTGTCACTCATTCGAGTCACAGCACTAATCACAGCACAGATCTGACTGGCTTCACGTGTGATACGCAGAAACAAATGTGATTAGTGTGTGATTTTACTGGAGCCACACATGAGTCACACCATTTATAACAAACACTCTGTTTAAAATGAAACAGCTCTTAGTTTATCAGTTACAGGTCTAGGTCCGGCTAGGACAGAGTCTGGGTCCAGACCCGGACCGTGGTCCCCTGCACTAGAGGATGATAATTCACAGATAATTCTGTCACAGTAGAATTACAAAGGGCCCCTGCAGAGTATTGTGCACTTAAGAAAATGAGATTTAAAAAGCTGTTTATCTGAGCAGTGTGAGTTTATTTATAAATGATATATGTGTGAATGTGTTAGTTTAACACTTTCCAAATATCCCCCCGTAAGCTGCTGATTAAGGAGAATCTCTGGAAACCAACTTTGTGGATTTCGATTCCCGCTCTGGGTGACTGTCTGTGAGGAGTGTGGTGTGTTCTCCCTGTGTCTGCGTGGGTTTCCTCCGGGTGAATGTCTGTGAGGAGTTAGTGTGTTCTCCCTGTGTCTGTGTGGGTTTCTTCCGGGTGACTGTCTGTGAGGAGTGTGGTGTGTTGTCCCTGTGTCTGCGTGGGTTTCCTCCGGGTGACTGTCTGTGAGCAGTTAGTGTGTTCTCTCTGTGTCTGCGTGGGTTTCCTCCGGGTGACTGTCTGTGAGGAGTTAGTGTGTTTGCGTGGGTTTCCTCCGGGTGCTCTGGTTTCCTCCCACAGTCTAAAAACACACGTTGGTAGGTAGATTGGCGACTCAAAAAAAAAAAAAAAAAGTGTCCGTAGGTGTGAATGTGTGTGTGTGTGTGTGTGTGTGTGTTTGTGTGTTGCCCTGTGAAGAACTGGCGCCCCCTCCAGGGTGTATTCCCGCCTTGCGCCCAATGATTCCAGGTAGGCTCTGGACCCACCGCGACCTTGAACTGGATCAGGGTTACAGATAATGGATGGATGAATGAATGAATATATAACTTTATTCAAGCCCCACACTTATTGAGAATATCAATAATTTTAATAGTAGTAATCTGAAGTGTCTAATACTTTTACACAGTGCTGTATGGTCAGTGGAGCTAATAAAATGTACAGTGAGTTTAGAAACAAGGAGGACATTTCAGTGCTGTGGCAGGTCGGGTCTGTGGTTCTGTGTAACACACTGTGTTTCAAAGCGATTGAAGCAGCTGAGGAAGGCTGTTTCTCAGCCGTTACATCACTGAAGGATGTCTGTTTTTCTTGGTTCTTTTGATGGCAGCCATCGTCCTTGAGAAATCATTAGACTGTTCAGGGGTTCCTTTACGATCTTCAATGACACACCAGCAACGGGCAGAAACAGCTTAGAGTAGTGAGGTGATGAAACACAAGGCCTTGAGAGGCTTACTGCTTTTATAACACGTTAAATATTTTGCACATAAATACATTTCACAGTGAAAAAATCCAGTGTTGTATGAATTGTGTGGAGCCTATTTCTACATTTACATTTCTGGGATTTGGAGGACGCTCTTATATAAGCATCTCAATCATCTTACAGAGGCTCATGTAGCTTTAGGAGTCTTGCCCAAGGACTCTTATTGGTGTGGTGTGGAGTTAAACACTAGTGCTCTGTATGGATGGCAGTGGTTATTACCTACTACTCTACACCAACCGCTTCTGAAGTGCTGCAATGTGCATTATAAACAGCATACATTCTAAAGGGCACATTATTTGATCAAAATGCCTCAAGAATCAAGCCCCACAGCAGTGTTCTCCCCCTGTCTAAACAGCCCTGTGGTCCCTTTCAGCGCCTGTTCCTTTAAATGATAATGAGCCGCTCGCTGTTCACCCCGACCCCGAGCGCACAGCAGTGAGGAGTGAGGCGCAGACGCTCTGGTTTATAGCCGTTTTCACGCAGTTTTCTGTTGATTTAGTTCTTATATTCACAGTTTTTACTCAGAGCTCTTATTTCTCTGAGTTCTTGAGTCTGTTTTGCTGCGTTTAACCTTTAACGTTTTCATTGCACTTGATGTCAGAAGTTGAGCAGGATCAGATGTCTTCTCTTGAACACACACCATTAAAATGCTAATTGTGCTCAGCGGATTAATAAAGCTAAATGAACCTGTGTTGTCTCGGGCCTGCTGTCCACCCACAGGGTCTTCCAGCATATGATACTCCAGAGGTGTTTGGCCTCCACCCCAACGCCGACATCACCTACCAGAGCAAGCTGGCCAAGGACGTCCTGGACACCATCCTCAGCATCCAGCCCAAGGACAGCTCCAGTGGAGGCGGGGAGACCCGGGAAGCGGCGGTGAGCCGGCTGGCAGACGACATGCTGGAGAAATTACCACCAGACTATGTGCCTTTTGAGGTGAGGGGTCCTGGATATTGTAGTTGGAGTGCAGTATTCAGGGCTTAAACGTAGTGGTAGGCACATGTTTGAATCCAGAAAAAGCAAGACACAATAACTACTGAGTTGTAGACACAGGAAGTGAATTGTAGACATAATCACTGAGTCGTAGACACTTGTTCACCCAGTGTTACTTCATTAGACAAGCTTTGTCCCCACGTTGTCGCTGTAAGAGCAGCTGTTCTTTGTGGAAGGCTGTAGGGTAGATACAGAAACAGTACTGTGAGGATGTGATGGCATTCAGAGAGTATAGTATATGAAGCCAGGTACTGATGATGCATGAATAGTTCTGGATGCATGACTGTACCACTGCTTCACAGCCACCTATTAGGATTCATCGTAATTTTCATAAATCAAGAGATAAAATAAAATATAATACAAGACAAATCTGCCGTACCTTTAGTTGAGTATGGGTATAAAGTAGCAATTTCTCCAATCTCTCTTCAAAAGTATTTTTTTCAATGAAGCTTTCCATTCTATATATTGCATGGACAATATCTTTCCACTCTTTGACTGTTGGGGGGTCCATTTGGAGCCATTTTTATGTAATTGCCTTCTTACTGGCTGCTAACAACACCTATTTACAACCAATAAACATCTATCTCTACCTTCTATATTGTCTGGTATGTTTCCCGAGTATAGAACTCTCATATTGTAAAACATCACTAATATAAGCCCCAACAGTCCCAAAATATACGAGTCTGTCCAACATTAATGGTACCACAATGTCTCCAGCACGGCTGGGGTATATTACACTGCATCGATTTGAATTTGGGCGTGATAAAGAATCGAATTAAAATTTTCCAACAAAATTCCCGCCACATCTTAGAGCTTGTAGTTGTAATTCGTGTTTTTCCACATGTTCCTCCAGGTCTGATGAGGTATATTAATATTAAGTTCTCTTCCCCAGACATCTCGAACATATTCAGTCGACACACTATTTGAATTCATTATTCCTTGGTATAAGGATGACAATATATTGTTGGTGCTCTTAGCGTATACAGCACTACACAATGAATAATGGAGTTCTCTTCCCTCTGAGAGTTGGAATCTCCAATAATAAAGTGGAAGTTGTAGATATCAGAAAAAAATCTTGGTTGGTTAAGCCACAATTATTTTTTTAAATGTTGGAAAGAAAATAACTTCCCCTTAGTGTGTGTGTGTGTGTGTATGTATACTCAGGGTGGGCCATTTATATGGATACACCTTAATAAAATGGGAATGGTTGGTGATATTAACTTCCTGTTTGTGGCACATTAGTAGATGGGAGGGGGAAAACTTTTCAAGATGAGTGGTGACTGTGGTGGCCATTTTGGATCCAACTTGTTTTTTCAATGGGAAGAGGGTCATGTGACACATCAAACTTATTGGGAATTTCACAAGAAAAACAATGGTGTGTTTGGTTTGTACATAACTTTATTCTTTCATGAGTTATTTGTTTCTGACCGCTTATAAAATGTGTTCAAAGTGCTGCCCATTGTGTTGGATTGTCAATGTAACCCTCTTCTCCCACTCTTCACACACTGCCAGCAACACCACAGGAGAAATGCTAGCACAGGCTTCCAGTATCCGTAGTTTCAGGTGCTGCACACACACACACACACACACACACATATATATATATATATATATATATATATATATATATATATATATATATATATATATATATATATATATATATATATATATACACACAGTAAGTTGACAGCCCTTTGAGTCTAAGACTTAAATCATTGGTCCAGCACTCTGAGTTGGAATTCTGGGTCGTAGGAAAACCATCTTAGTTGTTTAATTTGCCTCTTGAGTTTGAAGTGTTTAAGTAGATTATCCAGATTCCTCTTTAATGACCACAGCGATGAGGAGCGATGATTTTTACACTCTCTGTTTTTACGCAGTGCTCTTATTTCTCCGCACTTATTCTGTCGGTTTAGCTTTGTTTTTGCACTCTCACATAAAACTGTGTAGTACTCCAGTAATCCAGTACTGTGATTGGAGAGACTCTAGGATGGCCCCGCCCCCTCACTTAAGTCTTTACGTCAGTAGCGGAGCAGAATCAGAGCTGCTTGTTTTATCTCTTGTTTAATGACTACGGCAGCCCTCAAACCACTGACTGTTTGGTCTTGTCGCAGTTTGTGTGTTGGCGAGGTCCAGATCCTCAAACTAATGAGCACATACCCAGAAGGGATTTTTTATTAATAATATATTATAGTGTCCCCTTTAAAGTTTATAATCTAAATTATTAAATTGAAAAGAATGTCGCAGCTTTATTTTAAGGACCTGAAAGTGAGAATCATATATAAAACTGTGCTCTAACTAGTGCCTGCATTAGCTGCACACTTTCTTTCGAATGCTGCACTGAACATTTAAGGCTTTTCATGTCTAACTACAGGTGCTTAGGACACAAGCAGGCAGTAATTGGCAGCTGTTTCCTGTTATTAGCTTAGTTCTGAAGAAAGCAGTAATGGAAGGTGCTGGCCACTTCTCTCTCTTTATTATTGTGGTCATTCTGCAGTGGAAAACAGACAGGCATTTTCCCCTCAGTCATCAAAACAGTTTCAATCTGATGAGGGTCACTTTACAAAGCCCATCTTTATCTGTTTTTTTTTTTTTTTTTCAGGAAATATTACAGTCGTAGACTGAGGTTTGTCTGTTGTGTGGCCAAAAGCTCGAGCGCACCTTTTTGGTCCAGCGTTTCTTCTGAAGTACAGAGCTCTATTGTTCTGGAACTGTTTTTAAAAATATTTGAAAATGTGATGCTGTGAGGATTTGATGGCATTTAGCCACGAGAAAATCAATGACATTGTGTTCTGATGCAAGATGTTTAGGCACTGGATGGTGTCACATGATGAATGAGGATAGAGAGAAAGAGAGAGGAGAGAGACAGACAGAGAGAGAGAGGAGAGAAACAGACAGAGAAAGAGAGAGGAGAGAGACAGACAGAGAGAAAGAGAGAGGAGAGAGACAGACAGAGAGAGAGGAGAGAGACAGACAGAGAAAGAGACAGACAAAGAGAGAGAAAGAGACAGGAGAGAGAAAGAGAGGAGAGAGAGAGAAAGAGAGAGGAGAGAGACAGACAGAGAGAAAGAGAGAGGAGAGAGACAGACAGAGAGAGAAAGAGAGACAGACAGAGGAGAGAGACAGACAGAGAGAGGAGGGAGACAGGGACAGACAGAGAGAGAGAATACAAAGGAGAGAGCGAAACAGAGAGACAAATAAAGGAGAGAGAATGGCAAATAAAAGAAGTGACCAAGAAAGCAGAGAAGGAGCCCACAAAGTAGGAGGAAAGAGAACAATAAAGAACACCTGAAAGTGAAGGAAGAGAGAAAGAGAAACCATGAAGGAGATATAAAAGAGAACTGAGAGAAAATGAAAAGAAACCATGGAAAGAGACATAAACATGTTCATCCTTTTCTTATTTAAAACCAAACTGAATGGAGCCTGTTCATCAAACAGCGCTGATCAAAATGCAATTTTAGCTAAGCACAAAAGTGTGCGTGTGTGTGTGTGTAGGTGAGGGACAGACTGCTGAAAATGGGTCCCCTGCAACCCATGAACATCTTCCTGAGGCAGGAGATTGACCGCATGCAGCGTGTGTTGTCTCTGGTGAGGAGCACGCTCACGGACCTGAAGCTGGCCATCGACGGCACCATTGTCATGAGCGAGAACCTGCGAGATGCGCTGGACTGTATGTACGACGCCCGTATCCCTGCCCGCTGGAAAAAGGTCAGAGTCTGTTCTGTTACCCCCCCCCCTCCCCCCACCCATTGACGATCTATTATTCTACATTCTGTAAGTCCGTGACTTTAGAGGTTGGTGTGAGAGCTGGAATAAAGCCTGATAAGCTACAGCTCTGAGAGTGTGTTTGGGGCCTGGGCCACTCTGCCGCTCTTTGTTAACTTCCCAGACTTCCATAACCTGCGTTCAGAGTTCCTGTGAACCTCCACAGCCCCAGCGCGTGTCGTGAAGTTACATGGTCATATGCCTGCTGTATGAATAATGAATAATGCGTGCTAATTGCTCATAATTAAGGCATTAAATTCCTATCACTTGGGTCCTGAGCTGTGCTGTAGCCTAAATGTTCTCTATTAAAGCATCTGTCTGATGCTAAAGCTCTCCCTGAAACTTTTACTCTGTGATTCATATTTAATATAAAGTATAATGAGATATTATGATTAGGGATGCGCCGATCCGATATTCAGTACCGGTATCAGTCCGATTCAGGCCTAAATTGCTGGATCTGATATCGGAAAAGAACAAAAAATGCATTCCGATCCATTAAATATAAAAAAAAAAAAATTGCAAACATGCCGTAAGCCAATGCAGCACTTTCGCATAGGACCGGCAGCCATCACGTGATGGAGCGATTGTTGTGAGAGGCCTGTAAACACGTCAGCAGTGTGGAGTTACTTCACAGTCAACGAAGAAAACAGCAAAACCGCCGAGTGTAATTTGTATAGTGCTACTGTCTCACGAGGTGTTAGCAGTGTTGGGAACTTTAACACCACGAACTTGATTAAACACTTACAGAAACACCACGGAAAGGAGCACACGGACTTTTTCAAGGCCTCGAATGCTAAGAAGAAAACTGTTTCGCATCAACAACAACGCTGCTGGAAAACACTTTTTTCAAAGCAATTATCTTTTGAAAAAAATCGGATTAGTATCGGTATCGGCAGATACCCAAATGTAAAATATCGGTATCGGTATCGGACCTAAAAAAGTGGTATCGTGCCATCCCTAATTATAATACAATAAAATAGAACGGTTTCCTCTCGCTTTAAACTCCCATCCCAAAAACACAAGGAGTCACTGTCCCAGCATTTCAGTCGATAATACTAATGTAAACATAGTTCCACTGTGCTTATCCCACACTGACTCATTATTTTACATAGTTCTGTGCGAAGTGAGCGCAGATCAATGTCACGAATAATTGTGCATTCCACCTTTTTGTTCAGTGTGGTCTTAATTAAAGTCAAGACACAGCATGTTCAAGCGATAGACACTGTGTTTCTCTTTGGTGCAAGCTGCTCGAGTCAGTGATGTTTAGATATCTCAGTCTGATTAACTAGGGGCCGGAAGAGTAGTCTCGCTTTACAGTGGTCACTCTGGGCTCTACCCACATTCCTATTGAAACAGTATGGTTTTTAGGCATCGCCATTTACACACAATCACAAAAACAACGAAAAGGGTCTACTACAGTGTGTGTGTGTGTGTGTGTGTTGTGTGTATGTTTCACTTGTCTGTATGTACTGCACATAACACTTTCTCATGTCTCTGCATTTGAGCTCTTCAGTTCTATTTCTGCTTGAATAACTTTGTGTGTGTGTGTGTGTGTGTGTGTGATGTAGGCCTCCTGGGCCTCCAGTACCCTGGGCTTCTGGTTCACAGAGCTTTTGGAGCGGAACCGGCAGTTTCAGGCCTGGATTTTCGAGGGGCGACCAAACTGCTTCTGGATGACGGGCTTCTTCAATCCACAGGGCTTTCTGACAGCAATGAGACAGGTGGACCCACAGATAACACACACACACACACACACACACACAAAGCCTGCAAAAATGACCTTACTCTGCTGTATTAATAATTCCTGTCTCGATCTGGTCAGATGTCTTTTATGGATCAGCTGTTCCAGCAAATTTCACCACTGTTTCATAACAGATCATAAGATTATATTTCAGCCCGCTCCTAACCCTGCGGACACATGTTCACGCCCAGAAAAAAAACACTGGCTTAATTTATTTCTGCAGGGATCATAAGTCAATGTATTGACTTTGTATCTTCTTTAATGTTGACTTGCATCGACCTTCTCCAAAACATGGCTTAAGAGAGAGGAGGAGAACTCTGAGAAGGTTTGGGAGGATTCTGCTGTGAGCGTGTTCCCCTGTTCCTCAGTGGGAGAACTTTTTCATCAAAGGAAACTGAAGGGGGGGGGGGGGGGGGGGACTGTAGGGTGTGGAATGTGCCCCAGTCTGTTGCGTCGCTGTTTATATGCATACTCACTCATTCACTCACATACACACAGTCTACTCTCAGTTCTGTACATACTCACTCATTCACTCACATACACACAGTCTACTCTCAGTTCTGTACATACTCACTCATTCACTCACTTACACACAGTCTACTCTCAGTTCTGTACATACTCACTCATTCACTCACACACAGTCTACTCTCAGTTCTGTACATACTCACTCACTCACTCAGATATTCATATACTCACCTGTATACTTCCTACCTCACTCAGTCACTCATTCACTCACCTATACACATACTCACTCACTCATTCATTCACTCACATAGTCTACTCTCAGTTCCATACATATTCACTCACTCAGTCACTCACTCATTCACTCACTTACCTATACACATACTCACTCACTCATTCAGTCACTTACCTATACACATACTCACTCATTCAGTCACTTACCTATACACATACTCACTTACTCACTCACTCATTCACTCATTCAGTCACTTACCTATGCACATACTCACTCATTCACTCACTTACCTATACACATACTCACTCACTCATTCAGTCACTTACCTATACACATACTCACTCACTCACTCACTCATTCAGTCACTTACCTATACACATACTCACTCACTCATTCACTCACTTACCTATACACATACTCACTCATTCACCTATACACATACTCACTCACTCATTCACTTACCTATACACATACTCACTCACTCATTCACTTACTTACCTATACACATACTCACTCCCTCATTCACTCACTTACCTATACACATACTCACTCATTCACTCACTTACCTATACACATACTCACTCACTCATTCAGTCACTTACCTATACACATACTCACTCATTCACTCACTTACCTATACACATACTCACTCATTCACATACTCACTCATTCACTCACCTACAGACAGTCTACTCTCAGTTCCGTACATACTCACTCATTTAGATACATTCATATACTCACCTCTATACTTCCTGCCTAACTCACTCATTCAGTGATTCTCATTCTGAAATCCCTCTTCCCTACACTGCTGTGTCCTGCGGTTCTGTTCTGTTCTGTTGAGGTATTTCTCAGTCCCTGAACTTCTCCGGCCGTGTCTGTGCAGGAGATCACCCGAGCGAACAAAGGCTGGGCTCTGGACCGGATGGTGCTGTGTAACGAGGTGACGAGGTGGATGAAGGATGACATCACTCAGCCGCCACAGGAAGGAGTGTACGTGTATGGGCTGTACCTGGAGGGCGCCGGCTGGGACAGACGCAACTGCAGACTCATCGACTCCAAGCCCAAAGTGCTGTTTGAGATGATGCCTGTGGTCCGGATGTATGCTGAGAATAATGGTGAGTGCCGGAGAGCCTGGGACTTACAACAGTTTCTCAAACTCTCGGTTCTCGAGTGGCGCAGTGGTCTAAAAGCTGGCCTTATCGAGTGATGCCTCAGTTCTCTGAGGCCAGGAGACATTGACAGCACTGGTTCTGTAAGTCATTCATTCATTCATTATCTTTAACCCAGTTCAGGGTCGCGGTGGGTCCAGAGCCTACCTGGAATCATTGGGCGGAAGGCAGGAATACACCCTGGAGGGGGCGCCAGTCCTTCACAGGGCAACACACACTCACACCTATGGACACTATAGGCAGCTATATTAAGACCACAGAGCCTACAAAAATGTGTAAAAATATTTTCGGATTAAAATTAGAATCACTTTATTGGCCTCTGTGTTTGCACATAGAGGAATATGTTCTTCGCATTTAACCCAATCCGTGCAGTGAAACACACATTTACACACACTAGTGAACACTAGGGGGCAGTGAGCAGCTCTAGCCACAGCGCCTGAGGAGCAGTTGGGGGTTAGGTGCCTTGCTCAAGGGCACATCAATCATGACCTGACGGCTCTGGGGATTGAACCGGAAATCTTCAGGTCACACGCCCAGTTCCCTACCCACCAGGCCACAGCTGCCCCCATTTTATGCTCCTTATTAATTTAATACATTTTCCGCAATTACAGCACTCTCAGTGTAACAGCTTTCACATCTATAGGCCAGAAATCCACAAACGTCCATTAAACCGAGCCCGCCCCTCCCTCCACACATCCATTAACAGGAGCGGCACTACTCTCCAAGCACAGTGCTCAGTTCTGCTTTTTGAGCACAGTTTAAGCTGGAAAGATGTAGAGAGGCTTCATTATTTAAGTGGTGGGACCCCATTAGAGCAGATCTCACAACCACAGTGCTTCACCAACGCCTGCACTACTACCCCACTGCAGCTGCTTCAGAGAACCGTCATGTCCTGAATCATTTGGCCATAAAAAATGTCGAAAGGTTGCCACTTACCCCAGTCACATAGTACGGTGGCTTTCTTTTTTACTTCTGCACTGCAGCCCCAACGCCAGTGTTAGTTTATAAGCAAAGCTGTTGTATGCCAGTAAGCCCAGCACAAACTTCATATCTGCGTCTCAGGAAAGTTGTCAGTCCCCAGCACGGCCAGGAAATGGCAGATAAGGAAGCACTGTTTTACAAATGCAAATAGTTTAATGAGCATTTGGAATATATTTTACTACATTATTTATACCACTCATTGATATTAAACACTGGATTAGCATCATGAAGTGCAGTATTTCTCATGTTAAGTTAATAATTTTACTTGATCAAAGAAAAGCATATTTTAAGTACAAACAAATATTGCACAAAGTTGGGACATTTTGTAAAATGTGTTATTTTTTTCCTTGTAATAAACGTTTATTTAATTTACAGAGAACAGATTTCCCATTTCCATTCCTCATGGGAAAACCTGATTGTGTTTTGTAAATATACACAAAATTGAATGTTGTGTTTGCAACACGCTCAAAAACAAGACGTTTGATAGAAATTTGATAGAACCTCCAGGGACTTGGAGGTTGTGGGTTCAAGTCCCGCTCCGGGTGACTGTCTGTGAGGAGTGTGGTGTGTTCTCTCTGTGTCTGCGTGGGTTTCCTCCGGGTGACTGTCTGTGAGGCGTTTGGTGTGTTCTCTCTGTGTCTGTGTGGGTTTCCTCCGGGTGACTGTCTGTGAGGTGTTTGGTGTGTTCTCTCTGTGTCTGCATGGGTTTCCTCCGGGTGACTGTCTGTGAGGTGTTGGTGTGTTCTCCCTGTGTCTGCTTGGGTTTCCTCCGGGTGACTGTCTGTGAGGTGTTTGGTGTGTTCTCTCTGTGTCTGCGTGGGTTTCCTCCGGGTGACTGTCTGTGAGGAGTGTGGTGTGTTCTCCCTGTGTCTGCGTGGGTTTCCTCTGGGTGACTGTCTGTGAGGAGTGTGGTGTGTTCTCCCTGTGTCTGTGTGGGTTTCCTCCGGGTGACTGTCTGTGAGGAGTGTGGTGTGTTCTCCCTGTGTCTGCGTGGGTTTCCTCTGGGTGACTGTCTGTGAGGAGTGTGGTGTGTTCTCCCTGTGTCTGCGTGGGTTTCCTCTGGGTGACTGTCTGTGAAGAGTGTGGTGTGTTCTCCGCGTGTCCAATTGGGTTTCCTCCCACGGTCCAAAAACACACATTGATAGGTGAATTGGTGACTCAAAAGGCTCCATGGGAGTGAATGTAGTCACCCTGTGAAAGACTGGCTCACCCTCCAGGGTGTGTTCCTGCCTTGCGATCAATGATTCTGTGTAGGCTCTGGACCCACCACGACCCTGAACTGGATTGTTATAGGCAATGAATGAATGAAACAGCAGAATATGACTGGCCAGACAATCGTATGTTTTTTTCTGTGAATTCAAATCTATGGTCTCTATTTTCAGATTCTGAGGAAAACGCTTTATTAGAAAGGTCACATGTGAAGTTGCATGAAACACAATAGTCACATTTTATGCCATTATTTGAAACACCCATGGGTCCCTATTCGTCTCAAGGTCTTCTAATGAGAAGGATGTCTATTGTGGACATCCCCATTACACAATATATCTGTGACAAATGCTTTGTAGTTGATGGTGGTCAAAGCTAGGCCTGTCTGGTATTGTATTTATGTAAGAGACATCAAACTGATAAACTCCCTCTGGTAAAAGACGGAAAATTTTGCAGTTTGTGTACAGTTTGTGTTCATGGTTCTGGCCTCGTTCAGAAGCTGGATCCCGTAGTAAAACATAAACCTAGCCCGAGGCCAGTGGCAGTGTTTAGCTTCAGTGCTACCGAGGGATTGCAGCTCTTTCCCTGTGAGCATAAACGCACTATAAAACTGAGGGGAAAACCAGGTCTAGTAATATCCAATCACCCTTTGGACACTGGCTGCTGTGGAAATATTGACATTAATTCAGAACGAGTTCCAGGAAACACAGACAAATGAATATAACATTTAAATGTCACACAGTTTTTTTTTAATTATTATTTTATACAATAGTGTTGGGTCTGTGTGCCTTGAGGAGGAATGGAGGTAGACTGTGGGGCAGGAGACTGACGGTAGCTCTCAGAAATACTTTAGAGCTAATTAGAGACATATGTGATAATCTATGGATATGTATGGTTAATTAAAAAAGATGCACATACGGGGGTGGTTTCCCAGACAGCGATTAAACCCAGTCCTGGACGTAGCTTAGCTGCTAACTCTCATTGTGATGTTTTATAGCCATGCCACTCTGGGACAGTTAAATTAAACTCAAGCTAATCAGCCTACTCGCTAAAACCCAGACATCAGCAAGGTCTCTCTCCAGCTGTCTTCATATCTACCTCTCAGTTTCCAAGTGGTTCACTTGGAATTAGGATGATGCTGACAGGTAACGAGCCAGATCAAGTGAGAGGAGTTACATGGACTCAACTCAGCCTCAGTCCATCCAGCTCAAAATAATTTTCACTGCCTTGTTATCTTGCCAGGGAGGTGGGGAATGGCCAGCGGCGAGGCATAAGTGATCCCCGCCCATCCAGCCATTGGGGGCATAGGCAACAGTAGCCTTAAACACACACACAAACACACACTAGTGGCTGGGGGTAGTGAACACGAACACACAGACTAGTGGGCAGCCTTCCTCTGAGATTGTTTGGGGGTTGGGTAGATAGCTCCACAACAGCCTTCTCCCCCATGTCTTATCAGCCCTCTTCAGAACACCTGCTTTCAGCAGCTTTTCGCCTGTTGCTTTAAATGATAATGAGCCACTCGCAGTTCACCCAGACCCTGAGCGCACAGCAGTGAGGAGCAGAAGCTATGTTTTTTAGCCATTTTCGCTCGGTTCTCTTTTTTCTCAGTTTTTACTCAGTGTTTTCTTTTTTCTCTGCATTCACTTTGTCTGTTTTGCTGTGTTTAACCTCGTCTTTGTGCTCTCACGTTAACGCAGGTCCTCTGCATTTCGCACCTTTTTCATTTAAAAAATTGAAGTTTTTACACATGTTCTCTAAGTCCATCTCGATTGGCTGATTGAGTTACATTTTGAGAGTTTTCACACACTATATCTACAGACATGTTCTTCACAAATGTTGACTGAGTTTCCATTTCCAACGTAATAACACTTCTCATATTCATCCGCTCAGGGAAAGGGCTTGAAGCCCAATCTACGCTACACAATCTTCTTCCTTTTGGATGTAGTTACACTTTTCTGCCAGAGATGTATCCAGACCTCCAAAAGTTACAGAAGGCATCTTTAAGTGATTAAAACAAGTTGATAATATGCAACCCTAAAAGTGCATTGTTGTTATTTGCAGGTGTGAAGGACTCCCGCCACTACTCCTGTCCCATTTATAAGAAACCAGTGAGGACAGATCTGAACTGCATAGCTGCTGTGGACCTGAAAACAAGTCAGCCTCCTGAGTACTGGATACTGCGAGGTGTAGCTCTGTTGTGTGACGTGAAATAATCCCCATAATCAAGATCCTACGGGCTCACAGTATTTATATGATTCAGAAAGGTTACAGTATATCGTTTATAACTTTCTGTTCCACAGCTAGGCCTTTCTCTGCTTAACATCCTTTTCATTTCCTTCATTTTGTAGAGACAGTTAAACCCTTTTAAATAAATGTTTCTGTAGCAGCAAGCGTACCGTTCTGTTTATTTACCACTGAATCCTTCAACGGAATCATCTCTTCAGACACATTTCCGAGACGCTCTTTAAAGAGATGTGTAGCTGTGGGTTCGCTTACTGTTAGCCAGCATATGCTTTCCCATATTGGAATAAATCAGTGCCGCCCTGCACCAGCTGCTGGGGCTCTCTCTAAAAATGTGAACATGGAGTAGAAAGGGCAGGGCTAAGTCTGTTAATTAACAGCGCAGATGAAGTGCAGGTGTGCCAAGTCTCTGCAGTTCACTTCACTCAACTCTTCCTAGAGTAACTCCAGTGATAAACACTATTCCTTGATGCCACATTCTGGGCCATCCTGGTGAACTTATACAGTAAGAACAGTAGAAAAATATATCCAACACGCAATTTGCACTGCCACCAGCCTGAGGTTTTCTTTCTAAATCAAAACTTGTGTAAGGAGTCGTTTTCCATGTTCCATTTTCTCACTTCGCAATGAAATGTTACACAGACCCGTCTGGTGTTCTGGTCTTTTACCCAGTGCATCATCGAAGACAGTATAACATTCTGCAGTTGTCCCCATCCAGTTCTACTGTGTAATAAGGCTTTATTTGAGGCTCTGAGATCTTTCTGGAGCTTCTTTAGCATGACATGCCCTTGGATGCCATCATGGTTCATTCTGAGAATGAACGTTGCTGGATCGGGACACTACGAAGTGGATTTTGTCCCCCTCCTTAGCTGCATTAATAATCTCTACTTTTCTGGAAAGGCTTTAGACTTTTCTGTGAAGATTAGATGAGGAATCATCCTCAAGAGCGTTAGTGAGGTGAGGCACTGGATGATTAATTGTGCACCACAAACACCACACAGCGTTCCAGAGTTACCGGCTGGAGCTCCATCTTCATTTGCTCCATTAACCAATTCCATGGGGCTTTTTAACCCTCCATCCCTTGGCACTGAGCATGCTGTCTATAAGGAATGACTCTGTCAGCTCGAGGGGCTTAAATGCCCAGAACTGGGCTGTGGAGCATCAGCACTTCTGAGTGATGGAGGGAGCACCAATCAAAGTTTGGGGTGAGTAGGTGTGGTGTTTTTGGTTCAGAACTAATATTTCACACAACACCAGCAGCTCTTCACAGAAATGTTCTCACAGCCAGTTTAAAGTCTTCCTAGAAGTGCAGAGGAACAGAAAACACCTACAATACCCTTAATTTCAGCACAAATATCAGACGTGTCCACAGAACTATGGCCATTTATTGTATTATATCAGCTGGAAAAGGCTGATGGAAAAGCATTGAGGGCTGGGATTCACAAGGGTCACCGCTGTCATTGTGCTGTGAACTAAAAGCATTGGAGAGGCATCTAAAAGCAGTGAGCAGTTGAGTGGCATAATGCACAACAACACTGGAAGTGTAGCCTTTAAAACTTGAAGTAAGAGGTTGCGATCAGGCCAATAACTTCCTCTCAGCATTGTTTATAAACCAGGCTTGACCCTGTAAACCACACAAAGGAGGAGACTGGCAGGAAGACGAAAGTACATACAAATTTTAATGGGTTTTTTTTACAAAAAGAAAAAAAAAGAGAAAAAATGGCATTAAACATCAAAACACTTTTTTGTTATATTTGGTTTTCTTACAAAATAATTGCTACCATACGTATGTACCCTGTGCACAAACCCTGCCTATGAGATACTGCAGGAATGGTATCACCTTAAATACATCCAAGATCTCGTGCATCTAAAGACAAGGCGAGATTATTTACAAATGTCTCTAACCACCGGCTGGTGTTTTTTGCCTCACAGCATGACGTTCCCCTGTGAAAGAGACCTGGTCATCTCAGTGTGAACAAAGTACGTTTTAAGTTCCCCTTTCCCTTTGACGTTGATGATCCCTCGGCACGTGCAGGTGTAGCCCAGCGCCAGCAGGATCCGACTGGTCTCCTCCGTAACCTTGAAACACGGGAGAAAAAGAAACACTGTGTTACAACCAGCATTAGTTGTAATACTAAAGGGTTTGGCACCACTTTAGTATAAGACTACCCTTATATTTTTATGTCTAAAAAAAAGTTCTGTTTGTGGTAATTAAACATTAATACATATGTGATGAAGCTGACAAGGTGGCAGTGTCGCAGTCACATAGCTCCAGGGTCCTGGAGTTTGTGGGTTCATGTCCCACTCCGGGTGACTGTCTGTGAGGAGTGTGGTGTGTTTTCCCCGTGTGCGCATGGGTTTCCTCCGGGTGACTGTCTGTGAGGAGTGTGGTGTGTTCTCTCTGTGTCTGCGTGGGTTTCCTCCGGGTGACAGTCTGTGAGGAGTGTGGTGTGTTCTCCCTGTGTCTGGGTGGGTTTCCTCCGGGTGACTGTCTGTGAGGAGTGTGGTGTGTTCTCCCTGTGTCTGCGTGGGTTTCCTCCGGGTGACTGTCTGTGAGGAGTGTGGTGTGTTTTCCCCGTGTGCGCATGGGTTTCCTCCCGGTGCTCCGGTTTCCTCCCACAGTCCAAAAACACATTGGTAGGTGGTTTGGTGTGTGTGTGTCGCCCTGTGAAAGACTGGTGTCCCCTCCAGGGTGTGTTCCCACCTTGTACCCAATGATTCCGGGTAGGCTCCGGACCCACCGCGACCCTGAACTGGATAAGTGCTTACAGACGAATGAATGAATGAATGAAGCTGATAGACTTAGTGTTGATTGATGGAGAAAATAAAGTACGGTGAGTATCCGGCGAGATCTGGGAGTGGATCCCTATTTGGCAAATAATCACTGCTGCCCTGTCTATTTCTGTTTTATAAATGATAATTGATTACTTGATTATTGATTTAAGGTGTTAACACCCTAATTAATAAACATTAATAGACAGATTTTCAATCATTTATAAACTTTAGACTGGTGTTTATAATCCAGAGCTAATCCTCCAACATCAGCACCTGACTTTATTAACACCGTCATAAAATCCTCACCTCCTGTTCTAACAAATGTAAGAACTTTCCCAGTAGAGAAGGTGTGTCTGTAGCAAATGGAGACAAACGTCCTCCCTTCATTTCCACATATTTTGATCATAGAATCGGTGCAGTATTATGATCAGTATCATATTAACATCTGTAATTATTTTAATTCTCCTCATCTCCACGTTGTTACAAATGGCTACATGTCACTGTGAACTAAGACCTTCGTATGAGACTCACCTGTATTTTCCCAAGCACTCCAGTGCTGTCCATGCGGCTGGCTACATTCACTGTGTTACCCCAGATATCATACTGAGGCTTCTGGGCTCCAATCACTCCCGCAATCACCGGCCCGTGGTTAATCCCTGCGCAGAGACACAGCCGGTTCAGACTCAGTGTTGTACAGTCAGTCAGTGCTTCTGCACTCATGGAATCTCTTCACACTTGTTCTGACCATTGCCTGGACACTACAGAAGTGGTAAGTTGTTGTTATTGTGAAAATATTACAGACAATTTTGTGAATAGAGCTAGACTTTCCTTCAAAGATGAGAGCTTTATATATTGCTGATCTTGGGGTGGCAGACTTGGACTAATACAGAGCCACTTCTTGGAAATCCAGTAGCTGAAGATATATGTACAGTTTCTTTGTTACAGGTATAGTTAGTGTGTTTGGGTGATTTATATATATATAGACCACGCCCACCAAGGCTGAAACAGGGAGACAAACTTAGACATAACTTTTACCCCATTGGATAGATGAACGCAAGAGAAAGGGTGGAGACGAGGCGGAGGTGGAGTCTGATGCAGAAATGACTTGAGTTTGGAGGGTATTGTTTAAAACAAAGCTCTGTTTAAAAAGCATAACAGCAACGGGTCTTCTCCTGTACTTCGTGCTGAGTCTAGAGAACACAGAGCCAGGAATTCAAGGCCATTCCAATATACAGATTTTCTTTAGCTCCTCCACGCTCACCCACAGGATTTCAACAGGGGTTATGTCAGCGTTCTGGGATGGCCATGGCCAAAGCTCGTGTGATCACTGAAAAATGTGTAGAATATGGAGGAGCCAACCATGACCTATTTTTAGCACTTTGACTGAGGAGGCTGGATTTTTCTTTTAAAATCTCCTGCTAGCACTATCCACTCTGCCATGATCCATTACGTCATATTTCCTAATGGTTCCAGGGGCTAAGAAAAGAATAGCTTCAAAAGATCAATACATTTGACAACGTTATTGTGAGTTTATTCATTAATAACAGCAGATCCATACATTTCTATGTTTAAATATATATATATATATATATATATATATATATATATATATATATATATATATATATAATGTTTATGTGTACACAAACAGAACAAAATTCATGGACCTGCTGTGCAATGGTTGGTGATATTAACTTCCTGTTTGTGGCACATTAGTATATGGGAGAGGGGGGGGGGACTTTTCAAGATGGGTGGTGACCATGGCAGCCATTTTGAAGTCAGCCATTTTGAATCCAACTTTTGTTTTTTCAATGGGAAGAGGGTCATGTGACACATCAAACTTATTGGGAATTCCACAAGAAAAACAATGGTTGACTTCAAAATGGCCACCATGGTCACCATGGTTCCCCGTCCCATATACTAATGTGCCACAAACAGGAAGTTAATATCACCAACCATTCCCATTTTATTAAGGTGTATCCATATAAATGGCCCACCCTGTGTATAGGTTTTGTGTGCGTCATGACGATTACAGGCAGCACTCTGTCCGGTGTGTGTTCCTGCCATGTGCCCAATGATTTTAAGGCTCCAGACCCACCATAAATAAATAAAGTAATGACTCATGTGACGCAGTGTGTGGTATTAAACATATACAGTCATTTAAACTGCTTTCTCCAGTTATACTGACCTTAACTGATTGAATGTGAACACGTCACAAATCCATGATTTTCCAGTGACTAATTTTTACTGAACCAACCAAATGACACAACCTCTAATGTAAGGAAGCGGTGAAAGAAACGTTGCTCCTTTAAATGAATATATCCTTGTCTGGATGGACGTACTGGCCTTAATTAAATGGGACTCAAAAGGCTTTTCAAAGCACATCTCAGATGCTTCTGTGGCTCTGAATTCAGGGCAGTGTCAGGCTGTATTTGTCGCCTTATGCTGAGAAACGAGGGAAGGGCACGGAAGGGGACGGAGAAACCCACAGCTACCACGAGCAGCTTGAGCTTGATAGGGACAGAGAGAAGCCTGGCAGATGTCACTGCTCAGACATGACAGTCAGATGGCTCGAGCTCCAGTGATCTGAACCCGCGCCAAATCCACCCTGATACTTCAGGCTGCGCAATCATGTCTGAAGCAAAAGAGGAATGGGAAAGTCTGAGTGCTGCATATTCAAGGCTTCTCCATTTCATTTGAGGTTCTAGATAGGAGTGGCCTAGTTTGTTTAATCCTTGTTATGAGGCTAGTTTAGTTTATCGTATGGTGAGAAGACGTCTGAAAACAGTACATAGTTGTTCGCTTTAAAGGGCACATATTATACCCCTTGTTTCAACAAATGAGCACTGTCTGGGTCTTTGTGATATGCTTTGGTCAAAACAACACAAGGATCAAACACCACAATAGCGTTTACCTTATGTCTAAACAGCCCTGTTCAGAACGGCACTTTCAGAGCCTGTCGAGAAAAAGCTATTTTTATCTGTGTTTTCGTTTTGTTTGTCTGTGTGGGTACAGTACTGTGATTGGACAGACTTGGACGAGCATGAGGATCAACATTAAATTTCCTCCTATCTACGCAAGATGGAGGAAGAAATTAGCATAACTCCGATTATCCAATATTTTCAGACTTGTGCAGATCCCAGACAAATGACTAGGTGGTGTTGTTTCAGTGTGTAGTTTGGTAGACTCCAAATCCCCAAATGAATGTGCACAAGCACGGAACAGGTGTCCCCCCCCCACCCCCCTTTAGTAACTTTAATTTATTGACGGACACTATGAAAGGCTTTGTTTAGCTACGTACCGACTCTCAGCTTGAAGTCGTTGAAGGAATGTTTATTGATGACATCGAGCTTCCCCACCAGAGCGAAGGCAAACTCCACCATGGTCCCGATGTGCATGAACTGCCTGTCATGCTCCTGAGAGTTCAAATAGCAAATGAATTATAAATACAGCAAAGCTCTCCAAAAGCCATTAAACTAAGCCCCCAATCTTTCAGTCGGGTTTATAATTTATAGGAATGGATTCGGTCTCAGCAGTGGTCAAGGCCAAAAAGAGTCTCCCACTGATATTTCACTGGACCACCTTCGTTCCAAAACCTTAGGCAACGTCACAACATTTATTTGTGTCCAGATTTGAGAGTGGAGGAACAGCATTGTCTCCTGCCTCAACATCCATGTCTTAAGTTCCCTTGAGTAAAGCACCTAACCCCCAACTCTCAGATGGAATGGCTGCTCTGGGTGTGTGTGCTACCTGCCCCTAGTGAATTACCTACATAACAGACACACTGGGGTCAAATCTGTGCCACCTGTGGTCCACACAGCACTTGTCAAACCAGAGCCATATGTTGGCCAGCGAGTGTTGTGTGGGACGTACCCCTTTATCCACAAGTTAACACAGTTGCCTGGGTTCTTAATGCAACATGCAGTGAGATGTTTTGATAAGGATCAAAGAACACAGCAGTCTTCTAACCCTGTCTAAACAGCCCTGTACAGAGCAGCCAGTTTCATCCGCATTGAGATGGAGCCTAGGTTTGCTTTCAAGGAGCAGAAACACTGGCTTTTAGTCACTTTAGCTTTATTCTCTATCTTCAGGTTCAGTGTTGTCTTTGGAGATATTCAGCTGAGGAGGTGGGACAACCATTCTTTATACCCCCCCCCCAAGATTTAGGCAGATTTTAAAACAATGACTTGGTGAACTGCTGTGGGATTATATAAGTTCCAGATCCACAAGTGTATGTGCTAATGCACTCAAAGTGATTTGTTTTTTTAATAATACATTCCTTTTAAATCTAAACCATTTCTTTTGGCTCGGCACTGCAGTCCTCGCTGTCCGACTCTCATATTTCCTGACTGCATTAGCATTAGCTCTGACATGCATTAGCAGTTTGTCATGATGATTTTTATCTCTTTAAGGAGCTCTTCAGAACTCAATAAAATAAAAGCTGATGAGAACAAACTTTAGCATAAACATTTACTTAATTCTGAAGGGAATCCTGATTACTTTAGCACCTGCTGTGAAAGCGCTACCTGGGCGTGTTCTGGCGTGGCGTTCAGTCCTGTAGCTGCCATGTAAGTGCTTCCGATGGTCTTGATTTTTTCAACTCCACTGAACTTGGGCTTGGAGAGCAACTACATGAGAAACAGTAATAAACCGATCACTATACACACACCAATCAGCCAAAACATTAACACGCCCTCCTTGATTCTGCACTCACTATCCACTTTATCAGCTCCTCTGACCATTCTGTTACACTCTGTAGTTCTTAAGTTACAGACTGTAGTCCAACTGTTACTCTGCATACATCGTTAGCCCTGTAACCCTGCTCTTCAATGGCAGGGACCCACAAAGAACCACCGCTGGAGTTTTTAAACTCTCTGTCCACTCTGTGAGACACTCCTCCCTCGTTGGTCCACCTTGTAGATGTAGAGTCAGAGACAGTAGCTCATCTGTCGCTGCACAGTGTGTGTCGCTCGCCCTCTAGTCCTTCATCAGTGACACAGGACGCTGTCGGCTGGATGTTTTTGGTCGGTGGACTGTTCTCAGTCCAGACACTGAGGGGTTTAAAACTCCAGCTGCACTGATGTGTCTGATCCACTCGCACCAGCACAACACACACTAACACGTCACTGCAGCGCTGAGAATGATCCACCACCACATCACACCTGCTCTCTGGGGTCCTGAGCACCGAAGAACTGGGTGAATGGGGGATTTTAAAAGTATGCAGAGCAACACGTTGTAATTGTAGAACTACAGCATGCTCCTGTGTGGTCAGTGGAGCAGAGAAAATGGAGAATGTGTGTAGACATAAGGAGGTCATTCTGATGTTGCGGATGAGTATTTGAGTAATTAAATAGAAATATGTACATTTTAAAAAGCGCAGATACCTACAGAAATTAATAAATGCACATGTGACAATAAATAATGTGATTTTGCTTTTATGTACGATGTTTTTCTGAGTGTATGTTTACTAATAATATACAGGGAGAATCATGCCGTGTTTACATTTCAGCTTCGGTTGTGAAAAACTGTTAAATCAAAGTCACCTCATCGAAGTCTGCGATGATTTCGTTCAGCAGCCTCAGACACTCGAGGCCTTCCTTGTTTACGTCTGACTCTGTGTAGAACTCCTTGAAGTCGGGGATAGATGCAAACATCACACAGACCAGGTCATAAGACTGGTGATACAGGTCCTGTCACACAGCAGAGAGGAGAGGCCTGGAGGTTACAACCTGATCTCTGCCTCACACACACACACACACGCACACCATTTTCCCATACATTTAGGCACAGCTGATCTCGTCATTCATTCATTCATTCATTTATCCAGGGCTACCTGGAATCACTGGAAGCAAGGCAGAATCACACTGGATAATATCTCTCACACACACACACACACACCTGTGAACAATTTCACACACTCACCCTGTCACTCACACACATACACTATGTGCACAATTTCACACACTCACTTAGTCACAGCCACACACACACTCACTCCATTTTCCCGTCCATTTAGGCTGATCTCATCTCGTTTCTCATTCATTCATTCATTCATTCATTCACTCACACACATACACTATGTGCACAATTTCCCACACTCATTTAGTCACAGCCACACACACACACACTCACCATTTTCCCGTCCATTTAGGCACAGCTGATCTCATCTCGTTTCTCATTCATTCATTCATCCATTCATTCACTCACACACATACACTATGTGCACATTTTCTCACACTCAGTCACTCTTACACTCACACCCATCGACAATTTCACCAGCCACACACACAAACCTGTGAATACTGCACAGTCAAGCCACCTACCAACATGTGTGATTGGACAGTGAGAGGAAACCCATACAGACACAGCACTTACAGACAGTGACCCGAGGCAGGTTTTGAACCCACAACCCCAGGACCCTGAAGGGGTCTCTCTAACTCTGAGGGGGTCTACAACTGTGTGGACATAGAGTGTAGGCGGTGTCACTGAATACACTACACTAGACTGTGGTGAGGGGGCTCGTTCCATAGCTCCACTGTCTCTTACCTCATTCTTCCAGTTTCGAGCCAAGAAGTGCTCTGCTACATGGGCAGGTAGAACATTCTCCAGCAGAACACGGTTCAGGTTCTCCATAGTCTCAATCTCCTCACACTCCTTCTTGAACTTGTTCTTCCACAGGAAGTCCAACCTACAGTAATATTCATTCTGTTACAGGAGGACACAGAGGTGAAGAGACTGGAGGTCACCGTGCTCCTTTCACTGACAAAACAACACAGTTCCACACAGAGAAGCTGCACACTTTTACAGGCACATCATAACAATCTGATGAAATATATGACCACAGCCTGCAAGCAATGGACAAGGCTGGAAATATGTGTCAGTGTGAGAACAACACAGTGCATGATGAAAACAAAAACCTGCTGCGTGTAACACAAACACACATTTAGAAAACGAATGTAATCAGTGATGATAGAACACTACTTTTACAGGATTTATAACATGGAACAAACATAATCCCTATATAGAAAATACATCAATCAGCCACATCTTTACAATGACCTCCTTGTTTCTACACTCACTGTCCACCCTCTCAGCTCCACTGACCACACAGGAGCACTCTGTAGCTCTGCATACTTTGCCAGCCCCATTTCTCCCTGTTCTTTGATGTTAAGAAGCCCGACAGTACCCCCACAGAGCAGGTGTGATGTGGTGGTGGATCATTCTCAGCGCTGCAGTGACACTGACGTGGTGGTGGTGTGTTAGTGTGTGTTGTGCTGGTGTAGAGTGGATCAGACACAGCAGTGCTGCTGGAGTTTTTAAACCCCTCAGAGTCTGGACTGAGAACAGTCCACCGACCAAAAACATCCAGCCGACAGCGTCCTGTGTCACTGATGAAGGACTAGAGGACGAGCGACACACACTGTGCAGCGACAGATGAGCTGCTGTCTCTGACTTTACATCTACAAGGTGGACCAACGAGGGAGGAGTGTCTCAGGGACACAGGTTTCAAATCTCCAGCAGCACTGCTGTGTCTGATAGTTAGCGTAGAAACAAGGCGGTCATGGCTGACTAATGTATGATTGTACTGGAACACACAACTCCCAGGGGAAAAATAGTCCCAACACATGTGATAGACATACTGAGGAAAGAAGCAGGTTAAGAATGATATGTTGTTATGGTGTGGATTTCTACACTGAGATGGATGAGCAATATTTTGGGGATCAAACTGTAATATTGTTAGATATGTGTAAGATTTGCATGTACTAGGCTTGTATTAAATATAGATTATCGTATTCTGGGTTATATTCTGTAATTCTAGTCAAATTTGATGGAAAATACAATGTAATAAAATGAAAAAATATCCAGTATAGCCAACTTCCTGTTGGGTGGAGCTGATATTACTCTATGGGTAAAATGTCTGTAATTTTGAGGACAAGGTATTTACAAAAATATGTGAGCATTGGACAGAAACTGTGGCAGCCACAGGGACAAACTCATTCAAAAGTGTCAGGGTGCGGTAATGAGCCCACTTTATTTATGGTAAATTATATATATATATATATACCAAAATACCAGCAGCAATATAACTACGTTTACAAATCCACTGAAGCAAAAAGCCAGGGCATTTTCCTAAGACACATTTTAAGGATCCCACAATAGTGTAGACAGACTGTGGATTTAATAGAAAAATGCTATACCATTGTAGCATTACTGCTATAAACAAAATAAATGAGGCCCTGTCCTATGAGAATCTATTCTATTAACAGTGAAGAAAAACAAATCCATATACATATTACAACAAATGACTTAGTCATAGTTTACCTTCCAAGATCTGATTACACAGAGGTCTGCCCAGGCGTAATGAATCACACAGTTTCAACAGATAGAATACACCAAATACACAGCAGGGCTAAATATATGGACCCCAGTGTAAATCAAATGTTAACATGTGGTCGTGGTGTTGTTTATACTCTAGAAATTGCATCCAGATTGAAATAAATGGTTGGAGACTTTACTCTCGAAGCTAGTGAAAATCAAAATGAGAATATCACACATTTTACAGTTAAAACTGCTCCTTCTGACATGGTCCATGTGCAGAAGATAAACTCTGGTTCCTGAGCCAGTAAATCATATCAGCGGGTTGGGTCTGAAATGTCATGTGTGATTGAGGTGGGAAAGGCATCCAGAGGAGAAAGGAGTGTGAGTGTGAACTCTCCCAGTGTTATCTGCTCTGTGCTGGGCCTTAGTGAGTTACACTGACATCTGTCATGGGACGAAAGGAGCTTTATCACAGAAACGCACCTTTACCCCACGTGAAGGAGGGGGAGGTTTCCTTTAATCTTGCGGTAGGGAAGGTAATTTCACCACAATGTCCAGCTAAATCTGCTACTGTGTCCACTCCTGTCCTAATCATCTACATCTTCAAATGTGAAGATTAGACTTTAGACTTCTACCTGAAGTCTAAAATGAAGAGAGTTGACCAACAAAGACCCGATATAGCATCATCCAGGTGGTGGTGATGTGTGCTGCACATTGGTGGTGGTTGAAGTGATCCCCTCATTTACCAAATAATGTAAAGTGTACCTAACTATCATCATCATGGGTGGAATGGTGGTGCAGCAGGTAGGTGTCGCAGTCACTCAGCTCCAGGGACCTGGAGGTTGTGGGTTCAATTCCCGCTCTGGGTGACTGTCTGTGAGGAGTGTGGTGTGTTTTCCCTGTGTCTGCGTGGGTTTCCTCTGGGTGACTGTCTGAGGATTGTGGTGTGTTTTCCCTGTGTCTGCATGGGTTTCCTCTGGGTGACTGTCTGTGAGGAGTGTGGTGTGTTTTCCCTGTGTCTGCGTGGGTTTCTTCCGGGTGACTGTCTGTGAGGAGTGTGGTGTGTTCTCCCTGTGTCTGCGTGGGTTTCTTCCGGGTGACTGTCTGTGAGGAGTGTGGTGTGTTCTCCCTGTGTCTGCGTGGGTTTCCTCCGGGTGACTGTCTGTGAGGAGTGTGGTGTGTTCTCCCTGTGTCTGCGTGGGTTTCCTCCGGGTGACTGTCTGTGAGGAGTGTGGTGTGTTCTCCCTGTGTCTGCGTGGGTTTCCTCCGGGTGACTGTCTGTGAGGAGTGTGGTGTGTTCTCCCTGTGTCTGCGTGGGTTTCCTTTGGGTGACTGTCTGTGAGGAGTGTGGTGTGTTCTCCCTGTGTCTGCGTGGGTTTCCTCCGGGTGACTGTCTGTGAGGAGTGTGGTGTGTTTTCCCTGTGTCTGCGTGGGTTTCCTCCGGGTGACTGTCTGTGAGGAGTGTGGTGTGTTTTCCCTGTGTCTGCGTGGGTTTCCTCCGGGTGACTGTCTGTGAGGAGTGTGGTGTGTTTTCCCTGTGTCTGCGTGGGTTTCCTCCGGGTGACTGTCTGTGAGGAGTGTGGTGTGTTTTCCCTGTGTCTGCGTGGGTTTCCTCCGGGTGACTGTCTGTGAGGAGTGTGGTGTGTTTTCCCTGTGTCTGCGTGGGTTTCCTCCGGGTGACTGTCTGTGAGGAGTGTGGTGTGTTTTCCCTGTGTCTGCGTGGGTTTCCTCTGGGTGACTGTCTGTGAGGAGTGTGGTGTGTTTTCCCTGTGTCTGCGTGGGTTTCCTCTGGGTGACTGTCTGTGAGGAGTGTGGTGTGTTTTCCCTGTGTCTGCATGGGTTTCCTCTGGGTGACTGTCTGTGAGGAGTGTGGTGTGTTTTCCCTGTGTCTGCGTGGGTTTCCTCTGGGTGACTGTCTGTGAGGAGTGTGGTGTGTTCTCCCTGTGTCTGCGTGGGTTTCCTCCGGGTGAATGTCTTGAGGATTGTGGTGTGTTCTCCCTGTGTCTGCGTGGGTTTCATCCGGGTGACTGTCTGTGAGGAGTGTGGTGTGTTCTCCCTGTGTCTGCGTGGGTTTCTTCCGGGTGACTGTCTGTGAGGAGTGTGGTGTGTTCTCCCTGTGTCTGCGTGGGTTTCCTCCAGGTGACTGTCTGTGAGGAGTGTGGTGTGTTCTCCCTGTGTCTGCGTGGGTTTCCTCCGGGTGACTGTCTGTGAGGAGTGTGGTGTGTTCTCCCTGTGTCTGTGTGGGTTTCCTCCGGGTGACTGTCTTGAGGAGTGTGGTGTGTTCTCCCTGTGTCTGCGTGGGTTTCCTTTGGGTGACTGTCTGTGAGGAGTGTGGTGTGTTCTCCCTGTGTCTGCGTGGGTTTCCTCCGGGTGACTGTCTGTGAGGAGTGTGGTGTGTTTTCCCTGTGTCTGCGTGGGTTTCCTCCGGGTGACTGTCTGTGAGGAGTGTGGTGTGTTTTCCCTGTGTCTGCGTGGGTTTCCTCTGGGTGACTGTCTGTGAGGAGTGTGGTGTGTTCTCCCTGTGTCTGTGTGGGTTTCCTCCGGGTGAATGTCTTGAGGATTGTGGTGTGTTCTCCCTGTGTCTGCGTGGGTTTCTTCTGGGTGACTGTCTGTGAGGAGTGTGGTGTGTTCTCCCTGTGTCTGCGTGGGTTTCCTCCGGGTGACTGTCTGTGAGGAGTGTGGTGTGTTCTCCCTGTGTCTGCGTGGGTTTCCTCCGGGTGACTGTCTGTGAGGAGTGTGGTGTGTTCTCCCTGTGTCTGCGTGGGTTTCCTCCGGGTGACTGTCTGTGAGGAGTGTGGTGTGTTCTCCCTGTGTCTGCGTGGGTTTCCTCCGGGTGACTGTCTGTGAGGAGTGTGGTGTGTTTTCCCTGTGTCTGCGTGGGTTTCCTCCGGGTGACTGTCTTGAGGAGTTTTGTGTGTTTTCCCTGTGTCTGCATGAATTTCCTCCGGGTGATCTGGTTTCCTCTCACAGTCCAAAACACACGTTGGTAGATGGATTGGTGTCCGTGTGTGTGAGTGAATGTGTGAGTGTCTGTGTTGCCCTGTGAAGGACTGGCGCCCCCTCCAGGGTGTGTTCCCGCCTTGTGCCCAATGATTCCAGGTAGACTCTGGACCCACTGTGACCCTGAACTGGATAAGGGTTACAGATAATGAATGAATGATGAATGAAATGTTAATTGTTTTTTTTTAAATACTATGCAACTGTTATTATAGAATGGTAAACAAGTGGGAGAATCATTTAATTCTAAATTACAATTAAGCATTACACTAAAAGCACTTTAAAACATATTTGTACACTTAATATATTGTTAATAAATAATACCACACTATAGTGATCACAATTTCGAATTATTTTCAATCAAATCTAAACTGCCCTATGACACGAGGAGGTTCTTCATGGTGGACTGCTTTCAGATGTGCGAGAGAGTGTTCCATAACTTGCTCCAACAGATGCTCCACACAACAATCATGGGAACACGCATGGCGCACCTCACATTTCCCGTCTCACTGAACACTTGACATGGTCCTCACTAACTATCGGTACTGCTCTGCTTTGAGCTTTCTGAATATGGAGGAATGAATGCAGAGCACAGCTCTGTTTAATGTTGAGCATAAATGAGTCTCAAGATGGTTTTTATATTTGAACAAATGCCTGAATACAGGTCGCTGGAGGACTGACTATCGGTTGATGAGTAGTTTTAAAATGTGTGGTTAAAGACATGGCTAATAATTCAAAGATTACAATGCCAATGAAAACAGGCACAACACTGCTGCTGGTGTATTTTTGTAAGGACCTAGAGTAATTAAATTAGCTGACAATAGGTCATACTAGAACAGTAATGTTTTAATCATCTCATAAATGTAATATTGAACTGATCAAATGTTTTGGAGAGTGGGCTGAAGCCAGATTTCATACGCAAGCCCCCAACACCACCTAACGAACTCTCAAGGTCATTCATACACCACTGAAAGCTTCACTGGGCTTGGTATAGAAACATACCCACTTCATTGTCCTTGGTGGAGAGCCTTGGCCCACTCCTCAAGTCTGGGTTTTATAGTTCTATTTGACTTGACCCAAAACAGCACTGCTATATATCATCTTGAAGTGGTAGGAACAGGAATGGGGAGACGAGGGAAAATGGGTCTCATGGCGCTGTCTGAATTTGGGACAGTGAACTAGGAGCTGATGGGACGGCTCTCTATAAGGTTCTGATTGATGAGAGTGCTTTTCTAAGGCACAGGCTATGTTTAGCTGCTGCTATGGAGCTGTGTTTCTTCTTAGAACCACAGCTAAGCAAACACTTCAGGGTGAAATCATTACTGCAGTGAAGAAACTTCCACAATATTTGAAGTGCACATCCTCAACCCATTTTCACAGCTTCTGTATTAGAGCACACTCTTGTTTGATTAGTCCTGACTTTTCGGCAGCAAGCAGAGTGCAGGGAGTCCACAGAAGAGACACACCCTAGTTATGATTTGAATGTGATGCAAGCTTGAACACATAGTTTTGGAAGGTTTTAACCAATGTATATGTTACTGCTTAACAAAATGTCTTGCCATGTCTTTATTGACCTAGTTTTCCAGTGCATCTGACAATAATTGCACTTTCTTCAACTGTGTACAGTTTCATATCGACATATCCCACAAATCCACTCTCAAAATCACTGACCTCCTGACTGGGGCAATGAACAGCTGACCTTAATTTCACACATGCCTGGATGCTGACGGCAAACTCCTTCAACACTTGCTTTGATTTCCTCATGTTTCTCAAAGACCAAGGTATGTCTTTGTCAAATTTAACTAATGTATATCACTTACTTTGAAAGTTATAAGAAAAACACTAGGGCTAAAAGCAAGTGACACACCCTGCATCTCTGGGAATTTAAGCTTAGACAGTGGCAGCACATGCAGTCTCCAGCAATTCTATTTGTATTATTGTGTTATGTATTCAAATGAGTGCTATCTATATAAAAATTAATCACACACATTTCTGAAATTATTCATTCATTCATTCATTCATTATCTGTAGCCCTTATCCAGTTCAGGGTCGCGGTGGGTCCAGAGTCTACCTGGAATCACTGGGCGCAAGGCGGGAATACACCCTGGAGGGGGCGCCAGTCCTTCAGAGGGCAACACCCACTCACACATTCACACACACTCTCACACCTACGGACATTATTGAGTCACCAATCCACCTAACATGTCTTTGGACTGTGGGAGGAAACTGGAGCACCCGGAGGAAACCCACGCAGACACAGGGAGAACTCCTTACAGACAGTCACCCGGAGGAAACCCACGCAGACACAGGGAGAACACACCACACTCCTCACAGACAGTCACCCGGAGGAAACCCACGCAGACACAGAGAGAACACACCACACTCCTCACAGACAGTCACCCGGAGGAAACCCACGCAGACACAGGGAGAACACACCACACTCCTCACAGACAGTCACCCGGAGGAAACCCACGCAGACACAGGGAGAACACACCACACTCCTCACAGACAGTCACCCGGAGGAAACCCACGCAGACACAGAGAGAACACACCACACTCCTCACAGACAGTCACCCAATCAGGAACCTACAACCTCCAAGTCCCTGGAGCTGTGTGACTGCGACACCTACCTGCTGCACCACTGTGCCCCAACAGTGATGTGTAGTGTGATATTCATAACAGACAGACAAACCATTCTTTTTCACTTTATTTTTATATCTCAGTGTAGTTTTGATGATTTTTTTATTAGAATTTCTGACTTTGCTGAGCTTAGCATTGGACATTGAAGCTTTAATGCTACAGAGCAGCTCTAACACAGAGGGATGAAATGATGAAACAGGAGCTCTCTCTCTGTCTCTGTGTGTGTGTGTGTGTGTTCTGAGGTGCACGTGATAGAGTTATGATAGCGACACAGTTTAACTCACTAGAAAAATCCACTAGATTCTATAAAAAGAGTGAATTATGGGAGGGAGTTGTGGCCAAATTTGTTAAAATGATTAATGAGCCTTAAAAAAATTAACATGTTAAATTCCCTTGAGCGTTAACGTGCATTAACACGTCAGTTTTCACAGCACTAATTAAAGAATACTTCCTGAAAATCCCAAGATATCAAGACACGACTGAACTCACCTGCCTGGCCAGCACAAGGAGGGTGACGAAGAATATAAAAAGAGACACTGAACCCATAGTCTTCAAGTCCTTCAGCACTCCTGGCCTTGGTATTACAAAAGAGAAGAACAGAAAAAAAGAGATAGATAGAGAGAGACAGAGAGAGAGAGAGAGAGAGTTATGTAACTGATTCCCTGTTACGAATCATGTCATCCCACCCTATGAGAGACCAGTGGGCCATATTGTTTCCAGCGGTCCATTAATAAGGAATGTCATTGTTACTTAATGTTAACATGGTAGCAGAGCTTTTTACTTAACTGCAGACTGACTGAATAATTCATGCCTGTTTTCCCGACCGCTCTGTGTTCTGTCCTCCACAAAGTGTGGAAGAGTAAGGTTTGCACTTTCATTATATTTCAGTTTCTCAACTCTGAAATGGGATCATTCATTCATTCATTCATTCATTCATTATCTGTAACCCTTATCCAGTTCAGGGTCACGGTGGGTCCAGAGCCTATTTGGAATCATTGGGCGCAAGGCGGGAATACACCCTGGAGGGGGCACCAGTCCTTCACAGGGCAACACAGACTGAAATGGGATAATGCTGAACTAAATATAAATAGCCTTATTACATTTAAAGAGTATATATTATGAAACAAAATCGATTTTCATTGCATGGACACATGATTTTGTGGATCTGGAGCCCATAAACACACACACACACACACTGTGAAACAAGACGACCTAAACAATTTTCTGTGGGCTGTCAAAGTCAGAAAACATGGCATATTCTTTCTTAAGAAACACTGATTCTTTTGCAGATAGCAGAAACTTTAAAGTAGAAAAAACCAGAGCTTCTGCTCCTCGCTCCTCACTGCTGTGCGCTCGGGGTCGGGGTGAACAGCGAGCGGCTCATTATCATTTAAAGGAACAGGTGCTGAAAGCGGGCGTTCTGAACAGGGCTGTTTACACAGGGGGAGAACACTGCTGTGGGGCTCGTGGGGTTTGGACCGAAGCAGGTCACAGACATTTCAGAATGATGTTCACTTGTGGAGAAGGGAAGAGTATGTGCCCTTTAAAGTCTAAAGCCACTGTGTTATACCTCAATATATGGTGCACTTGGTGTCACTATGAACATAAGCACATTCAGCTTTACCAATCAATTTCTGCATTCAGCTCCTACACAGTACACACAAAATGAACACTGTGTCTTGGTGGCATTCAATCATTATACTGTCTTTACTCTGAAGACCTCTGTGGTCCCGTCAGGGCACAGCTCAGCTTTCATAAAGACAGAAAGCTTGGCTTTATGTCAGGCAAACCAACAAAAGCCTATCCTCAGTGGTCCTAATAATAAAAGGCCATTACATGGAGGAACTGGAAGCTCTGTATTGCCTATTGAGAATAATAGGTAGTCTTCGGGATGGGCAGTCACCCAACAATAGCTGGCTCTAATGAGCACTTATGTTGAAGCCACTTTGGGGTGTAAGCTAATTTAGAGTGCTACTTAAGAAAGGCTGATATTGGAAAAGGAATAGCAGGTCATTCCAACAAAAGCTACCTCATAAAGCCTCTAATCAACACAGTTAGAAGTGGGCTGTGGGATCAATACTGTGAAAGTCGTGCTGTGTGTAATCTGCTGCTTCATGTTGAGACCTGAAATGGTACAGCGGTGCAGAGAAGAGTGCTTTTATGGCTTGAAAATTAGGCTCCGAACAGTCCAGTCAGTGTTTACCACTGTGTTCATCACTCTGTAAGCGTTTGGGAATTGAGGAGACCAGTCGCGGTAGTTTTGAAAGCTACCTGTTTTTTATTCTTGCTTGTTACAGGATTTCAGTTGCAAAACAGGTTTCTGTTGAAGTGTTTTTGTTTCTTAAAGCATCAGTTGTTTTCCGAGGGGGACAGGTATGGACTAGTCTAGCTCTGTAAAATCGGTATGTATCATTCTGTATTAACGGTACACTCACAGATGTGACAGTCACCACTGACGCCCCCGCATACCTTCATGGACGCTGGTCTTCGAACTGCGTGGTCCCTATACTCTATAGCCCAGGGGACACAGCATCCATGATTTCCAAAAAGAATTTAAAATTTTGATTTTTCAGACCACACTCTGTCAGAAAATTTGCCTCTGTGGTGGTTCCCTCAGTGGTACATATTCTTTAACTTTAGCTAGAAAACATACCTTTTTTTGTAGATTTTAAAACTGTGTTGATAACATACGCCCCATTTCATCTCCAGAACTTATACTGTGGGAATTCTTATTCTTATTCTATATTCTTTAGGGAACACAACTGGACTTTAACACCACTGTTGTACCTTTAAAGGTACAATTGCACTCTTTGTACCTTAAGTGACCAATAATGAACCTCTAACATTTTTCTGAGAGAGCAGGACACTTTTCCAGTCCATTGTGTTCACAGAGAGTGGTTTTGGCTCTGGTTTTAATTCAGTGCTGTCTGGCAGCCAGCAGACCAGAGTAATCTAATAATGGTTTTGGGCTTTATCTGTTGCATACAGAGATTTCTCTGGATTCTGTGAATCCTTTAATAATAATATTATATGTGTTAATATAATATGTGGAGAAACCTCCTCATCTTTCCTTCTGAAGGACTCTGTCACTTTGAGACACTCTTATTAAACCCAATCGTGTGACTGACGTGTTGCCAATTGACCTCATTTGTTTATTTTATAGCATTACACAAGGTTACCAGTCTTTTAATCCCTATCTTTTTAGAGTGTGTTGCTAGCATCAAATTCAAAATGGGCGAATACTTCTCAAAAAACAAAAATATTTCCCAGTTTCTAGCCTGGAAACTTTGTCTTTGTTTTAATTCAAGCTAAATACAGGATTTAAATGATCTGCACATCATTTCATTCTGTTTTTATTTACATTTTGCTTAATGTTCCAGCTTTTCTGGAAATGGGGTTATACATTTATTGAGGCCACAACATTCTCCAAACCAATTTTAACAAGAAGAAAATACAAGCTACAGTTTGGTACCATTTGGTATTCAGAGCCACGTCCCCAAAACACAAAACCAAAAAAATAAAAAGTTTAAAACCTGATACGTTTTTGTCCGTTGTCAATTATTTACCTGAATGTGACTGTGTCCTTTGAATTACGATGTTATTAAGTAGTGAAATATGGACATTGCTACAAGGAAGCTAAGCCTCCAATGCATTTAACCAGTGCAAGGTCAATACTTTTTACTATTTCACTATTATTAGACACTGGCAGATTATTCTTCATAATAAAGTCGTACTGCAGCTGGGCTCAGGGACAGAAAGAAACTGCAGTGAGTGCATTTCCTCAGAGTCGATAGCATACATTCATTTAGTAGAAAAAAAAAAAGAAACCTTTCATGCATTTACGCAGTCTATTTTTAGACCATACTGAATTTATAAGCTACACGAACAAGTTGATGGCCTACGCAGAACGCACTGTGCATATAAACCACCTTCGTACTCTATCAGGGACCTAACCAGCCACAGATACGTAGAGTATTACACACAAACACACACACAGCACCTTGAGAGAATTATCTCACCTTTCCAGGACCTCCGTTTTGTAGAGGAACGTGCTGTACTCATCCAGGAGGGAGGCGTGCGTCTGAAGAATGATAATGTTGTAGCCCACTACTGCTGTCAGCATGATGAGCATCTTCAGCTCGTAGTTGATTCTCAGGAACACGGAACAGGAGATGAGGCCCAGGATGCAGCTGTAGATGAAATACTGACAAAAAGAGCAACACAATAAACTCAAAAGAAAAAAACAAGAAAGTGTACTTTTAGTTGTAAATAATTTGATGGTGGTGATGCTGCTGCTTGTGATTCTTGCTCTTATTTCACCAGGGTGTGTTACACATCTGTATTCCTGGTTAGACCTCAGCAACTGTATTCTGAATTTATTCAACTACCCAAGCCTTAAAGGGCAACTTCACCCCTGCCCTGAGCTAAATCTACTTTTTGTTGTAGTTCGGAAGTTGGAAATGTCTCTGAAGTGGACACTACTTTTGAGGGACACTATAAACAGGGGACAGGAGGCAGAGATATACACTTCACTGTGACACCTCATCTGTGCTTACAGCAGTGCTGAACTTGAGAGGGGGGCGCTGCAGAGGCAGAACAGACCACACATGTTCATGTTCAGAGTTATTTTAAAATTTAATCCAGTTCATCGCTACAAAACAATACAAATACAATAAAGTTTCTTAGGGTGTAGTTACTCTTTATGGCTGAACAAACTCAGTAGTAAGCTTTGCCTTGAGGGTTTTCCTCAGATTTCTTCAAGTTCTAATAAATAACAAAAGGATGGCTATGGGAAATGGGGTGTGACCACAGCAAAGACTCTCATTTCTAGAAAGATGACTTCAAGACCACACTCACGGGAAGGTAGAAATTGTTCTTCTCCAGGAAAGCTACTGGCTGCCCATCAGGCTGAAATAGTGTTTCATTGGATGTATTGTAAAGGGGTACAGGAGGCGTCAGGTTGTCCTCTAGAAAAAACTGTGAGAGGGACAGGGAGAGAGAGAGACAGAGTGAGAGTGGGAGAGAGAAAGAGAGAGAGAAAGTGAGAAACAAAAGTGAGAGGGAGAGAGAGAGGGAGAGTGAGAAAGAAAGACAGAAAGAGAGAGAGAGAGACAAAAGTGAGAGGGAGAGAGGGAGGGAGAGGGAGAGAGAGAAAGAAAGAAAGACAGAGAGAGAGAAAGAAAGAAAGACAGAGAGAGACAGAGTGAGAGAGAGGGAGAGAGGGAGAGAGTGAGAGAGAGACAGAGTGAGAAAGAAAGACAGAGAGAGAGGGAGAGAGTGAGAGAGACAGAGTGAGAGAGAGAGACTGATGCTCCTCTATCGAGAGTAAGTTTCAAAGTGCATTGTTCACTGTAGTTGAAATCATTGTTTTAAATTAATGCCAAAGCCTCTCGCTTTTGTTCATTGCCTGTCAAGCCACACTGTGCCTAAGGACATTACCGTCTACACTGCGTCTTTATTCTGTTTTTGATGAAGTATGTTCATATATTATTGATATTATCTAAGGAACATCTCCGAAGGTCAGGACTGAAGAAATGAACAGCAGTGGTGAAGTGGTAGCTGACTCAATGTGTTTTCTGCTGATGGAAAAACAAAGGAAAAGTGATGAAATCCACTGACCCAAGACCTCAGCGTGTGTCCTTCTCGGGTTTGGGGGCTTATCTTTGCACATCGTGCTGGGTTTTAATGAAAAGCCAGCGGCACAGCACGGATTTAAATTTGAGTGACACGCTGTCTAAAGACAGACAACAGGAAACTCATTTTCAGCGCGTGTTTACAAATAGCGACACTCGCCAGTACTGGGGTGGTCGAGTTTGGAGGAGAAACAGCCACCTGCTGCCAAGCTACAGATGGACAGAAGGCCGAGCCAAAGGGACCAAGCACAACATGTTTCGGTCACGGTGTGAAGATCTTTGCCTTTGAAAAGTTAGGACTTAATCGTGGATGGGTTTATCCTTAAGATTATCAAAGACTTTCATGACTACTTTGGTTCAAGGGGGATATATTCTGCCCTTTTCCACGAGTGAACACAGCTGTGTGCCGTAATGAAGCCCGTGACCTGCTTTGGTCAAAACACCATGAGGATCAAACTACGCAGCGCCATTGGAGAGACTCAGACGAGGGGTAAGGACAATAGTCTCTGCACTTGACATCAGATGCAGAGGAAACTCAGAACTGCTTTTTTATTCCATATTTACAGACCTAGGCAGGACACACACACACACACACATACACACAACCACGCAGGCACACACATGCACACACTCTCACACACACACACATACAACCACACAGATGCACACACACAAACACACACACACCTACACACATCCACGCAGACACACACACACACACACACACACACACAAATCACTTGGGGGGTGTCTTGTTTCACAGTGTGTGGATTGGTGGTCTCCAGGTCTCCAAATGAAAGTGCACAGGCACTAAAAAGGGATTTCTTATTTTCATAATATGTCCCCTTTAAAGCCAAATAACCAACCTCTGTCACAGTCTATCTCTCTCTCTCTCTCACACACACACACACACACACACACACACACACTTCAACCAATCAGAAGCCAATCATGTTTCTACTAAACCATTACAAGCTGTTGTGTGTGTTCATTTTGTCTCATTCAACCACATTTTGACATGTCACTGTGTCCAAGCATCTGTCCACATGCAGCGGGGTAGCATTTCACACTCCAGTGTGTATAAATGGACACTCTAACGGGGCAGCAGCAGGTTTTAATGTGTTCAAATACACACTCACAGGGGTTTAAAATTATTTAATCGGCTTCTGCTTGAACTGCTGCTAATGTAAACTACTTAACAGCTTAATGTCCCGGGAAGAATGAAAACTACCCAGATCTGTCAGACACCCATGCTAGCTAACACCATAAACAAAGAGATGGGGCGAGGTTGAGATCATCCCCCACCAACACTGACATTAATAATGGCCAATCATGTTCTCTAGGACTCCTGAATATCTCCTGACAAAAAAATCTGTGGTAGATTGCAGTGTAATAGCACTGTACACACATCACAGAACTAGACATGGCCTGTAGGGCCTTGTGAACATTTCTAAAACAAGAAGAAAGGTGGCCACAAAGTTGTTACTAAGTACTACGTTAGTGATCTTTCTGGTCACTTCAAACATCAACAAAGCATGGAATTCTGCAAAGCCAAACTTGCCATGTTGAAGACGGCCATGACGAGTATAAGAGTGGTGGTTGCCATGGTGAGCGTGAGGCGTGGCCAAGGCTTGTTGGCGATGATGCTGGAGGACCGGAGGATCCAGAGCCAGGAGGCGGAGGCTGTTTTACTGCAGTGCTGTAGAAGGAAACAGGAAGAGTGACAGTTACACAGGCAGCAGGCTCAGATTTATTTACGTCAGGGTCAGAGGTGACTGATTAGTGGATCAGTCCAAAAACACACCGTACTCTGCTTTTAGCGTCTACGTTTTCAACAGACAGTAAGTAACAACCAGTAATTCCCTGAAATAATATTTCTTTTAGAGAAATAAATCTAACAGCTGTCAAATGACCCCTGTGCAGCAAAAATAACTCGGGAAACAGATGGAGAGGAATAAACATGCTGTCTTCGGAACACTTAGAAACATTAAATACCGGCATTTCTACACACAGCTCGCTCCCAGAAATCCAGCAGTAATCATTTTTCATAAGCGGCGATAATCAATAGCATGAAGGGCAAAATAATCTCAATAGATTTCATAGCGTCGTTCTCCTGTCGTCTGGCTCTGATCTCATCTCTGCAGATAATATTTATGTCCTGAGACGATTCATTTCACAGTGAAGGCAGGAAGAATTAGAACTAGAATTGAGAAATCGAATGCTAATGAATGCTTCATTTTCATTTCACCCAGTGACATAATCGCAATAATGTAATGAACATGAAATTTAATTTGCCCTCGTGTCTGGGGAATTGTCTAGTGTCATTAAGCAGTTCATACTTATTACTACAATCAGCCAAAACATCCAAATGACCTCCTTGCTTCTCCTCTCAATGGCTCCACTGACCATAAAGAGCCACGCTGTCTTTTTACAACTACAGAGTATATTCACCCTATTCTCCCGTGGTCAGGACCCCCCCACAGGACCAGCAGGTATGACCTGGGTGGTGGATTATTCTACTGTACTGTAGCTTTACTCATTTCATTCATATACTCCATGTGTAGACACTTACCAAGAAGTGGCCAATGAAGCAGATGAGCAGAATCATGGACAGAAAGAGGAAGGACATTCCGAAAGAGACGCCCAGTACGGCAGTCCTGCAACGCCACAGGAAGTGCTAGGTTAGTGCCAAACTGAAGGAATGTGAATGCTTTTGGTGTTTTTGTCCAACTGCGAATTGATTACAGATGTTGGAGAAGGAAATTAGAAGCCAACACAAAGACAAATGATTAATGGAATTAATAGAGCTCATTAATTACTTGGATGCAGTTACACACCGAAGAACCTTCCACATCAGATTACACATAAAACACTGAATGATAGTGAAGTGTATTGAGCATGAAAATGTGTCACAGTGTATAAATGTTACTGGGTGTTTCAGGTCTCCACATATAGTTTGAGTCTTTGGAAATGTAATGTTAAGTACAATACATCATTCTGGACTTCAAAGGTCCCGCAGCTCTCTCTCTCTCCCAATTACATACAGATAAGTAATTTTAAACAAGAGGCATATGCTTTGACTTTGTTTGGACTGAGAGCAGTGGGAGGTTTGAACTAAAGAGAGAGACACAACTTGGCATACTCTCTCTACAGGTTTTTCTGAGCTTGTGTTCTTTTGTGTAATAAATAAAAATGTATATCCAACTCAAGATGTTTCTGCAGAAAATCTTCAAAACACCACTCAAGAGGAAACACACGACAACAGTCTAAACTGCGTGGTATGAGTCAGACAAATGTTTACACAAAAACCGTACGAGCGCTGTTCAGATGCATTCTACGCCTTGTCATTTCAGGTATAGATTTCTGTGATTCAGTTCAATTGAACTCAACTCGATTATATATAAAGAGCATTGGAAAATCTCCCTCAGAACATGAGAGGAAAACTGTCTCAGGATGGCAGCCCATCCTTCTCTGGTTGATCTAAGAGCTGTGTATAAACAGAGAGCAGAATGAATGTAAAGTGATGGAGGTACAGTGTCAGTAATGCCGTATATTGTGAGTGTGTTAAAAGCTGTGTTAATAAAGTAAAGTGAGAGGGATGTGAGCAATACGCAGTATTATTTTTTGTTTTTTATAGCCATTCTGGGGGCGGCTTGGTGGAGCAGCAGGTAGGTGTCACAGTCAAACAGCTCCAGGGACCTGGGTGTTGTGGGTTCAAGTCCCTCTCCAGGTGACTGTCTGTGAGGAGTGTGGTGTGTTATCTCTGTGTCTGCGTGGGTTTCCTCCGGGTGACTGTCTGTGAGGAGTGTGGTGTATTCTCTCTGTGTCTGCGTGGGTTTCCTCCGGGTGACTGTCTGTGAGGAGTGTGGTGTGTTCTCTCTGTGTCTGCGTGGGTTTCCTCCGGGTGACTGTCTGTGAGGAGTGTGGTGTGTTCTCTCTGTGTCTGCGTTGGTTTCCTCCGGGTGACTGTCTGTGAGGAGTGTGGTTTGTTCTCCCTGTGTCTGTGTGGGTTTCCTCCGGGTGCTTCGGTTTCCTCCCATGGTCCAAAAACACACGTTGGTATGTGGATTGGTGACTCAAAAAGTATCCGTAGGTGTGCGTGAGTGTGTCTGTGTTGCCCTGTGAAGGAATGGCGCCCCCTCCAGGGTGTATTCCCACCTTGCGCCCAATGATTCCAGGTAGGCTCTGGACCCACCGCGACCCTGAACTGGATAAGGGTTACAGATAATGAATGAATGAATGACTAAAAGTGGCAAAAACTCACTTTGGTAAGACCAGAATCTGCACGATGAAAATGCAGAGGAAGATCAGACAGGCACAGGTGATGTAGTACTTGAAAGCAGGCAAGGTTGTTGCTCTGTACTATGAAAACAGAATCAGTGGCATTATTCAGTGGGCTTTTGTTCTAAACATTGGTATTCAGACAATACCATTACTCACAGAGGCTGTTTACACCTTGCCTTAAATGTGTTGCATTTCTGGGTCTTATGTGGATGGACGTTGGCCCAGAATCTGTTTTCAATATTTAGAGCAGAGGGTTCCTCTCTGACAGCCCCTGAGTTTGGTTTGAGTGACTCCACTGTAATGCTATCAGAGTTTAGAACCTTGGTGAATCACACTTGGCTTTTTATGTGGTCAGATGATGTCTGTACGTGATCCAACTGCCTAAACCACATGTCCATGCAGGATGTAAACAGCCTTGTACATTCATCACCCACTTTATTAGAAGGATCTACCTTGAAGGCTCACTTTCCCAACTTTGTCATTCCACTGCATCATGCATGAATGGTCAGTTGCTGACCACTGGACATTGCTGACAGGATATTACAGGGAACGGTTCTCAGCACAGCATGGAGTGATATGATGTGTTGTGGTGGTGTGTGTGTGTGTGTGTGTGTGGTGCTGTACAGTGGAGCTGCTGGAGTTTCCACACACATCAGTGCTTGATACTGGCAAAAATATCCAGCCAGGAGCATATCTGTGGTTAGAAACTGACCAGTGATAAAGACCTATGTCTAACACATCAACAAATGAGCTACAGTTCTTATTTCACATAAGGAAAGTGTATCTACAAGGTAGGGGATACTAATAGTAAGAGGCAAAGTAAGGTATTTGTGTTGTAGATTTACTGTGATTAAAGGAACACTAGGTAGTATTGTACTTTAAAATTACAGTTTCAAAATCATTGTGAACCTCCACAGCCCTGTAATAGTGAGTATAGAGCCTCTAGGCTCAGTACTGCAGAAACTGCATTATGTAAATTTTGGAGAAGGGCAGGAAACCCCCTTCCACCTCTTCCCCCATTGATTTCAGGAAAACTGAATTACTGAATTGTAATACTGAATTACACACTATAATTGTAGGGGGAGCCCTACCAAATCGTACCTAATGTTCCTTTAAGTGGTTATACATATTCCTGGCCGTGTAGATAGCACCTGGCATCTAAGGCTTACCTCTTTTTCTAATGCTTTATTGTGGAAAAACAGTGATATTCTCTGAATGTCCTCAGATTTGAGCCATTGTCTGAAAGATAAAGCATGAGAAGTGCACTCGAGCTTAGGGTTTCATTCCATACATCCGATCTTCAAATGGTCTGAATGTCAAAAGAAACCAGAGCCTACTTTTGGGAATTGATGCCATCAAATGTTCGTATCATCCTTTCATTCAGCTCCTCCTCAAACCTCTTTTTCTGAGATTTCGTTCTGTGAGAAATAAGACAGAGAATGCCCCATGAACACATGAGCGCAGGAAAGTCTCCCAGACCTTTACTGAAGTCACAATGTGAGGTGTTGGAAAGGAACGAGTCGTACCTCTCGGAACGCCTCTGGAATTGGTACTGACCCAACGGCACATCCTGTTAAAATTAAATGACATTTTCAGAGCCAGCAAATTCTGAACATTAAAGGTTATTACAGATAAACTGAGCAGCAGGCAAACAAAAATAAGAGCCTTGCAATCCATTTATAGCAGAATAAGCGCTAGCGCTATTTGGAAAAGCAGCAGAAATAATTGAATAGGATCTAATTACACAACCGGCTGCAGAACGCTCAGTTGGATTAATTGGTTTAGCATTTGCACACTTAAACTCGGCATGGTGCTTTGGGCATGGGGCTCACCTTGGTGTTGATTTTGCCGTTCTCATTAGTCATGCTGTCCCGGTGGTGCAGGTTGGCGAAAGGCTTGGCAGCCCCCCAGGACTCCAGGTAACGAGTCATTCTGACTGATGCTCTCATCTTGGCCCCATCCAGCGTGTGCCGAGGTCTGTAGTGATGCTGGGGACTCCTCCTCTCAGCCTGTCCAAACACACACAGCTGAAGTGTAAGTCTTAAGAATGAGTAACAATCAGGAGAAACTAGTACACACTCAGTTACTGTACAGGGCACTTCCCACAGATAACAAAAGTATGTTGTTTGTTTTGCTAATACGCCAGTGAAAGCCAAAACTGGGAGGTGAACTATAGTTTTGAGCCAGAGCTCATGGAAATGTCACAAGGTCAACGGGCGGAGTTTAGTTATTACATGAGTCAAATTATTAAAGCTGTTAAATGAACACAGGTTACCATTTGTATCTTAAAATGAATGCTTCAATATAATTTCGATGCCCCACTCAGCTGAAACTGGCAGAATAGTAGAAACTGCACTATGTAACTTTGGAATTAGGGAAAACCCCTTCCGCCACTTCCCTCTTGAATTCAGCACAGTGCTGTAAAAATGATTAACACTCTGCAACTCTACTTACTAATCCAAGGACAAGGCATCTGTCTTGTATCACGTCTCTCTCAGCTCGGCCCACTGAGTAAAGTCAGTCCAATATTAACTCGCATTAACTTGTACAGTCTGACAAATCTGTCTCATTACAGCCTCTACAGTTTGAGCTCAACACCCATGAACTATGTGCAGTAAAGCGTTACGCAGTTCTCGCAAGAGTTCTCCGCCCAGTGATTCTCAGCTTGCGTAGTCTGGTTCTATTACAGTTTGGAGGAGCATAATCTTTTTGAAGCTGTAATCTTAAGGTAAAATATCTACACAGTGTTCCTTTAAACAAATAATTAGTTAACAGCAATTAATGAGATCTTTATTTTAGTTAATCACAGCTGATCACGTCTATCACATCCGATAGAAAGTGTCTATAGTTCAATAACATTAGTTTAATCTTTTTTAAACAATCCTGAACACGAATATCATATTAATGCAGGATGAAATTAAGCTTAACGTGAACACAGTTGCATCCAGGGAGAGCAACGGTGTCTACAAGTTCCACTTTTTATTTATAATACAGCCAATGATTCTAACCCCTCCACAGCTGTAGCCGTCTCGCTCCCCCACTGCTGTAAGGTCTCATTTTAAGAGTTTAGTTTGCTGCTGGTTGATTTATTCACAGTTCTCCTGTGAGCACAGATTGGCCTAGCCTGCAGAATAATTCATATGGCTGGTATCAGCGGGGCACATCACTATTAACAAGTTCATTGCTCTACAGCACCTAGAGATAACATTTATCGACATCCCATTAATGGAACTTAACATTTATAAGCTGTATATGTATTCAAGATCTACCACACTGGTGACACGCAGCATTACACGGGTTCAGGGTGGAACTATGAATGTTACAAAGTACCAAACTACACATTAAAATTAATTGTAATAAGCATTTATCAAACTTCACAAATGTATAACTGACACATCGTAATTACAACAATCACAGTCATGTTCATCCTTTTACCTTTGGGTTGATCACTAGATAAGTTATGACTCCATGTTCTTTTAGATAGGGGTCCCGTTCCTGGCCGTAGCCGTCCTCTACTTTATACGCCCCATTCAGGTGCTCCAGTGTGATGGATGTAATGTGAACACGTCTGAGCGCGAATGACAAAAATCAAGTATTAATCCAGAGTTAAATCAACATATTCTGAAAAATCAAAGAGATGTCAAATGAGCAGGCCTACCCCGGCACACCGCCCGCCTCCATGTGATTGGCTAGGGTCACGTCATGTGACCAGACATCGTACTGCCACTTCTGTAGGCCGATGACGCCACAGAGAACGTTTCCGGAGTGAACCCCCACTCGCATGTTAATGTCCACACCAGTGGCGTCTCGCACTTTCCTGAAGAACAAAAGACCTGTGGTCTGTTATAAACTCTTTGGACCAGATGTGCACACATCTCAGTGGCTTTAAAGCCACGGGTAAACTCCAGAAGCATTTGTGACCTTTTGAAATAAGTTTGACCTTTCGCAGTGTTTTCCAGTTGTTCGTAAGTCCAGAAAAATATCACAATGTGCAGTGGAGCACACAGCTAACAGAAAACCATGTGCTTGTTTATTATTGGCCTCGCTGCCTACAGGAGGGTGGGTTTTTTTTTTTTGTTTGTTTTGGCTAAGGTTAGCTTTAATACTGACATAGTGACCTCTCAGAGCAGAAAGGTTACATAGTAAAGAAAAGCTATTTTGAGAATGATTTGTGAACAGAAAAGGTTTGTGAAGGTCATGGTTAAAAACCAGTTGAGGTCTAGATACAAATTACACAGTTGGGGCTTATAAGGCACACAATATAAATTCAGTTTTGTTTTTTGTTTTAATGATTATGTGTGTGTGCGTGTGTGCCTGGATACCAGGATTTTCCCATGATGTGAAGACTAAAATCTGTTTACCACAAGCTGGTTAAATCATTACATTTTGAGTTAAAGGCATGTTTAACAGGGTATAGGTTAATGTTAGAATTACTAGGGTAAATGGTAAGGTTAGTAGTAGTAATAGTTAGGGTAAGTCTCCACAAAATGAATGTAATATCCCCAAAATGCTTAGAAACTAATGTAGATAGTATGTTGCATTCTAAACAGACTACAGCTCATTAAAGCCTGCTATAATGCACAGTTTTAACATAAAACGGGAATACAATATTACTAAATATTAGATCATTTAATTGTTAGTGGTTTAGTGGTTAGCCCTCATGATGCGACCAGTGAGTACAACTATACTCTAGGTCTGTTTTACAAGGGAGGTCCATATGTTTCTACTACAGGGTGGGTAATTTATATGGATACACCTTAATAAAATGGGAATGGTTGGTGATATTAACTTCCTGTTTGTGGCACATTAGTATATGGGAGGGGGGAAACTTTTCAAGATGGGTGGTGACCATGGCAGCCATTTTGAAGTCGGCCATTTTGGATGCAACTTTTGTTTTTTCAATAGGTAGAGGGTCATGTGACACATCGTGGGCCAGTTAAATGGTCCCCAAGGTCTCCCGATCTGACTCCCTTAGACTTATCTTTGGGGTCATCTGAAGTGAATTGTCTATGCTGTGAATATACAAGATGTGCAGCACCTGAAACTACGGATATTGGAAGCCTGTGCTAACATTTCTCCTGTGGTGTTGCTATCAGTGTGTGAGGAGTGGGAGAAGAGGGTTGCATTAACAATCCAACACAATGGGCCGCACTTTGAACACATTTTATAAGCGGTCAGAAACTTGTAAATAATTCATGAAAGAATAAAGTTACATTAAAACCAATCACACCATTGTTTTTCTTGTGAAATTCCCAATAAGTCTGATGTGTCACATGACCCTCTTCCCATTGAAAAAACAAAAGTTCCAAAATGGCCAACTTCAAAATGGCCGCCATGGTCACCACCCATCTTGAAAAGTTTTCCCCCTCCCATATACTAATGTGCCACAAACAGGAAGTTAATATTACCAACCATTCCCATTTTATTAATGTGTATCCATATAAATGGCCCACCCCTGTACACTGGATGGCCATCATACAGGTGTCTCATTCACCCTGTTGTATGAACTCAGACCAAACGACGGATCAACGGAGTGTTTACAGAAACAGGTCTTCTCCCATTGTGAGCAATACATTTCTTAATGTTTTCCCACCATAGAAAGTTACAGGCACTGCTGCTCATCAGAATGATGTGATAAAGACAGGCTTGCACTCCAGGCTTAGTGTAAGTGCAGCTCCCCCTCATGTCATGTGTGTGACCTCAGTGGTCCATTAGTTATTAACAGGATGGCCACAGGTTCTATTCACAGCTACAGCTCAGGTCTAACAGCCTCAGACACTGAGGACCACACTGGGGTAGCAAGAGCATCTGGACATTTGTGGCATTTACCACCTTTTTAATAGAGTTTCAAAAAGCATTTAAGTAAGTGCCAAACACAAACTTTGCCCAAATCTCTGGCACATCCTGAAGATGAGAATGGATCGTACTGAGCTGTTATTTCTTCAATTCACAAATTTTACTAGAAGAGTTTTCACATTTGAATGAGCAATTCCTGAAGAAAGAGCAGAAATTACTGCACAGCTGTGTTCCCAGATGTTGATAGAGCATTACAGTGTCTAAGGCATGTTATGAAACATCTAAAATGTAAATTATAAACAAAATTAAGAAGCAAATGTTAAGTACACTGATAATATTTTGCAGATATAAATATGCACATCCTCTCCTTTTAAATCCATCCATTATCTGTAACCTCTTATCCAATTTAGGGTCACGGTGGGTCCACGGTGGGACCTGGAATCATTGGCGCAAGGCGGGGATACACCCTGGAGGGAGCGCCAGTCCACCTGCCAACGTGTGTTTTTGTACCATGGGAGAAAACCGGAGCACCCAGAGGAAACCCACGCCGACACAGAGAGAACACACCACACTCCTCACAGACAGTCACCCGGAGGAAACACACGCAGACACAGGGAGAACACACCACACTCCTCACAGGCAGTCACCCAGAGTGGGAATCGAACCCACAACCTCCAGGTCCCTGGAGCTGTATGACTGTGACACCTACCTGCTGCACCACTGTGCCGCACTTGCTTTTAAACCCAAACTGTGTAATGGTCCTTTTAAAAATGTTAGTTTCCACTGACCCATACAACCTCACACATATAAACAGAGTAGCACTTAAAGCAAGTAAAGCAAACAATCACAACTTACTTGATGGCCTCACACATGTCCAGGCCCATTTTCACACAGTTTTTGGCATGGTTAGGCAATGACTCTGGGAGACCGGACACACAGTAATAACAGTCCCCAAGAATCTTGATTCTCATACATTCATTTTCCTGATGAGACAAAAAGCAAATGACGGCATCATTCTCAGCATGGACATGTGGAAGGGCAGATAATTTACTCTAGGGTACACGTGACAGTGTTGGAGTTGGGTTTTTGGAGCATGAGTGTGTGTGTGTGTGTCAGAGAGAGAGATTGTAGTATCCTACAGGGTCAGAGACATCAGGGAATAAAGCATGAGTCATACTAAGCCATTACATTGGATTAATATCAAGACCACTGGCGGCTTACCTTGGCAATCTGATCGAATTTGCCAAAAAGCTCATTCAGCATGTGGACCAACTCTCCAGGGGAGCAGTCGCTGGCCAAGCGTGTGAAGCCAACAATATCAGCATACAAAATACTGCAAGAACACAGGATACTCTCTTAGAAACACACCCAAGATTAAATATTAAACAAACATTTCAGAACCACCAGGGCGCACACTGTAAAACAAGACGCAGAACATACTTCCAGTTTAAACAATGCTTTTGAACAATGGCGCCCAAATGTATTAGCATGTAATTGCCAGATGCAAAATGACTGAAACATCAGAACAGGTAAAATTCTCTGAAACAAAGCCGGACTGGGTCAGGGCTTAGATGGGAGACCTTGTATGACAATGCTTGGGGGCCTGGTGGTTAGGAAACTGGGCTTGTAACCGGAAGGTTGCTGGTTTGATCCCCAGAGCTGGCAGGTCGTGACTGATGCACCGTGGCTAGGACTTCCCACTGTTCACTGTGTGCTCACTGAATCATAGTATGAATGTGGAGAACAAACTCCTCTGTGTGCAAGCACAGTGGCCAATGAAGTGATTCTAATTCTGATTCGAATTGGGTGGCTGCTGGAGGTTGTCTGTGTAGATCCCAATGCCTGAGTGCAGTGACAGGGACACTGTACTGAACAAATGGTGCTGTCCTTCAGATAAGACCTAAAACTGAGGTCCTGACTCTGAGGTCATTAAAAAAATCCCTGGGCCAGATCCTGGAGCATAATCAGGGAGTGACTCTAACGTCTGGCTAAATCTGCCACTGTGGTAAATTCTGGCCTCCTAATTGTCCACATCTTCAATAAACCGGCTTGGTCACTCCATCCCTCTTTAAATAATTACTGATGTGTGGTGAGGCGACTGATGTGGGTGGATGCTGCATATCGGAGGTAATCGAAGAATTATAAGTGCTTAAGGGGTCTAGAAAGGCACTGTATAAGTGTAAATATTATTTATTTACTCACAGTATCTTCAGTGCTACACTAAAGTGACTGTGTGGGGCTTTTTCATTTACAAACCGGATTCCAAAAAAGTTGGGACACATTGCATTCAGTTTTTATTGCGAATAAAAACTGAATGCAATGTGGAGGTGCCAACATCTAATATTTTATTCAGAATAGAACACAAATCACAGATCAAAAGTTTAAACTGAGAGAATGTATCATTTTAAGGGAAAAATATGTTGTTTCAAAATTTCATGGCGTCAACAAATCCCAAAAAAGTTAGGACAAGGCCATTTTTTACCACTGTGTGGCATCCCCCCTTCTTACTACACTCAACAGATGTCTGGGAACAAAGGAGACCAGTTTCTCAAGTTTAGAAATAGGAATGCTCTCCCATTCATGTCTAATACAGGCCTCTAACTGTTCAATTGCCTTGGGCCTTCTTTGTCGCACCTTCCTCTTTATGATGCGCCAAATGTTCTCTATAGGTGAAAGATCTGGACTGCAGGCTGCCATTTCAGTCCCCGGATCCTTCTCCTACGTAGCCATGGTGTTGTGATTGCTGCAGAATGCATTATCTTGTTGAAAAATGCAGGGTCTTCCCTGAAAGAGATGATGTCTAGATGGGAGCATATGTTGTTCTAGAACCTGAACATAGTTCTCTGCATTAATGGTGCCTTTCCAGACATGCAAGCTGCCCATGCCACAAGCACTCATGCAACCCCATACCATCAGTGATGCAGGCTTCTGAACGGAGCGTCGATAACAACTCGGGTTATCCTTGTCCTCTCTGGTCCGGATGACATGGCGTCCCAGTGTTCCATAAAGAACTTCAAATCGTGACTCATCTGACCACAGAACAGTCTTCCATTTTGCCACACTCCATTTTAAACAACCCCTGGCCCAGTGCAAACGTCTGAGCTTGTGGAGCTTGCTTAGAAATGGCTTCCTCTTTGCACTGTAGAGTTTCAGCTGGCAACGGCGGATGGCACGGTGGATTGTGCTCACTGACAATGCTTTCTGGAAGTATTCCTGAGCCCATTCTGTTATTTCCTTGACAGTGGCATTCCTGTTTGGGGTGCAGTGACGTTTAAGGGCCCGGAGATCACGAGCATCCAGTAGAGTTTTACGGCCTTGACCCTTACGCACAGCAATTGTCCCAGATTCTCTGAATCTTTTGATGATGTTATGCACGGTTGATGATGATAACTTAAAAGTTTTTGCTATTTTACGCTGGGTAACACCATTCTGGTATTGCTGCACTATCTTTCTGCTCAACAATAGTGGAATTGGTGATCCTCTTACCATCTTGGCTTCAGAGAGACACTGACACTCTGAGAAGCTCTTTTTATACCCAATCATGTTGTCAATTGACCTAATTAGTGTTAATTGGTCTTCCAGCTGTTTGTTATATGCTCAATTTCCTTTTTCCAGCTACTTATTAGATTAGATTCAACTTTGTGCAGAGTACAAGTACAGGGACAATGAAAAGTAGTTAGCATCAAACCAGAAGTGCAATATATAACATTATTTACATAAAGTGCAGTTGTAATATATAATTGTGATTATGGAAGTTAAAGTAACCATATATACATATTGAAGTATAAAACATGTAAACAAAGTAACAAAGTAACATTGTGTAGGTGATGCATTATGTACTGAAGGAGCAATGAAATGATTAAGTAAACATTGCACAAAGTGCCTGAATAGTGTTCATCCGGATAACAGCCTTGGGAAAAAAAAAAACTTTTACGAAGCCTGTTAGTGCGGGAACGGAGGCTCCTGTAACGTCTGCCAGATGGTAAAAGGCTGAAAACTCCATGATTTGGGTGGGTGACGTCCTTGCCGATATTTCTTGCCCTGCCCAGGCAGCGTTTATGGTAAATGTCCTCGATGGTAGGTAATTCGGTGTCTATGATGCGCTGTGCTGTTTTTACCACCCACTGGAGAGCTTTGCGGTCTGCAACACAGCAACTGCCGTACCATACAGAAATGCAGTTGGTAAGTATGCTCTGGATGGTACAGCGGTAAAAGTTCACCAGTATCCTGGGAAACAAGTGAGCTTTCTTCAGACTCCGAAGAAAATAGAGGCGCTGCTGCGCCTTTTTGATGAGGATGGAGGAGTTCAAGGATCATTGGAATGTGGAGACCAAGGAACTTGAAACTGGACACCTGATCCACTCCAGTCCCGTTGATGTAAATGAGGGCATGAGCTTGGTTCCTAGTCCGTCTAGTCCTAGTCGCGGTAGGCCGTTTCATTATTGTCTGTAATCAAGCCTATCACCGTGGTGTCATCTGCGAATTTGACTATGGTGTTTGAACCATAGGCAGGTACACAGTCATGGGTGAAGAGAGAGTACAGAATCAGGCTCAAAACACAACCTTGTGGAACGCCAGTGTTCAAGGTGATGGTTGATGAATGAAGGTTGCCTAATTTAACAGATTGGGGTCTGTTAGACAGGAAGTCTAAAATCCAGTGGCAGAGTGATGTGCTGATGCCCAGATGGTAGAGTTTGGATATCAGCATAGACGGAATCACTGTGTTGAATGCAGAACTAAAATCGATGAACAGCATTCTCACCTATGAGTTTTGACAGTCCAGGTGGGTTAGTGCTGTTGAGATAGCGTCCTCAGTGGATCTGTTGCTACGATAAGCAAACTGGTGTGGGTCCAGCGTAGCAGGCAGGCAGGATTTCAAGTGGGAAAGAACTAGTCTTTCAAAGCACTTGGAAATTATTGGGGTGAGTGCAACAGGTCGAAAGTCATTTAGCTCTGAAGCAGCAGTGCTTAAGCACAGGCACAATGGTGGCAGACTTAAAGATGGATGGAACAGCTGCCTGGGTAAGTGAAACATTAAAGATGTGAGTGAAGACACCCGAGAGTTCCTCTGCACAAGCTCTTAGCACATGGCCAGGTACACCATCAGGGCCAGCTGCCTTTCGTGCATTAACTAACTCAGCATGCGACTGACGTCCGAAGTGGAAAGTACAAGTGTGTTGTCGCCTGGTGGAGGATCATTTATTGAAGATATCTTGTTGCCCTGGTCAAACCGAGCGTAGAAGTTGTTCAGCTCATCAGGGAGTGAAGCACTGTTGGTAGATGGAACAGAGCTAGCTGGTTTATAATCAGTCAGGGTGTGTATTCCCTGCCACATACACAGAGGATCAGAGGAGGTAAAGTGCTCCTCAATCCGACGTTTGTAGCAGTGCTTGGCTATAGCTATTCCTCTCCTCAGGTTAGCTCTGGCCAAGCTGAATTATTGCTACTTGTCCCAACTTTTTTGGGATTTGTTGACACAAATTTTGAATCAACCTATTTTTCCTTTTAAATGTTACATTTACTCAGATTAAACTTTTGATCTGTCATCTATGTTCTATTACGAATAAAATATTGACATTTGCCATCTCCACATCATTGCATTGTTTTTTTATTCAAAATTTGTTTAGTGTCCCAACTTTTTTGGAATCCGGTTTGTAGCAGATTTAGAAATAAAACACTGCTAAGCATCAGCTGACACCGTTATAGAATCTCCCTCGACGCTTCCCCACACCAGAATCCACCTGACTCCACTTTCACAGAGAAGGATGTTTCCACTCCAAAATGCTGTGGAGCATTAGAGTCCTCAAACAGCCCTCGTGTAATGCGACAGTCGGAGAAAATGGGCCACATAAGGAACATTGGCACTAGATTTTGGCCTCTAGTACCTACACTGAGTACGAATGATGTTCCCAAGCCTGCGCTAACTCACTGTGACAAATACACTGTCTTCCAAAAGGGTTCAGCATAAACTAGAACTGAAAAGGGGGCTGCAGATCATGGCGGGCAAATCTCCTCCGAGCAAGAAGAGGGAATGCAGGCTCGGTGCTTTATCACTTTTTAGAGAGAGGATAGCAGAATGTGTTGTGGAGCTTTGATCAGAGGGTGGAAAACCCTTGAGTAATTGTGCTTTGTAATTAAACAATGAGTAGATGGGAGACCATCAATGTACAAACAGTGATATAAGACCACCCAGGCTTTTTTATGTGGGCTACCTACATCAGAAAACAGTATAACATTGAAGCTGCTTTCACTCTGAATGAAGAATGCACAATACTTTGGAGGTTTTAAACACAGTGCCCATTCACAGTTCACTTTTTTGAAGATGGACGCTGCCCACAGGACACTGTTGGCGGGATTTTTATGTTTTTTACTGGTGGAGTATTCTCAGTCACAAATTAACACCACCACCACGTCAGTGTCACTGCAGCGCTGAGAATGATCCACCACCACATCACACCTGCTCTCTGGGGGTCCTCTGGGGGCCCTGAGTATTGAGGAACAGGATGAAAGTGGGCTAAACGTTACACAGAGCAACAGATGGACTACAGTCTGTTACTGTAAAACTACAAAGAGCATTTGTATGATCAGAAGAGCTGATGAAATGGACAGTGAGTGTTATGAAATGGTATGTGGTGGATTGGTGAATATATTGCTCTGCACCTTCTTGATAACTTTCCATGACTGATTTACATTAATTAACATTTGTCCCATACATTTACATTACATTTAAATTAAAGTGACAATACTGTGCTGTTTCTTTTTATCCACAGCCCCCTTTAGATACTGGCTCAAGTTGTTGAAGTCTAAGGTACAAAAAATATCAAGACTTCACTTCCCCAGCCATTTCAGATCTCATCATATCTGCATTCTCTTTCAAGTGTCCTCCAAGTTCTGCCCAAGGAGGTCTCTACCTGCAAAGTTTGGGCTCTGCCTGCAAAGTCATTAACATTCAGTGTGTGAGGGAGGACAGAATATTCATGGCTGCTCCAGGGCAGAGTGAGAGAGAGAGTGTGTGTGTGAGAGAGAGAGAGAGAGAGAGAGAGAAAGAGCAGTACCTGACATTGGTGTGCCTCTGCACATATAAGTTGTGAAAGTTGTTGGTGTTCTCCACTTGGCCGAAGTTGGGACCTTGGAGCCTCTGTATAATCTCAGCCTTCATCACTCGGGCGATATGAGCCGGCAGCAGAGACAGCAGCAGACGCTCCTAAACATCCAGACATCCACACACACACACAGAGGAGTCACACTCCACAGCCAACTCACAGCTCTGATTCACTGAGACACCACTCAGGAATCGCTGATCTTATTAATAGCACCAATATTTTATTAAACAGCGTTAATAATGGATACAAAGAAATATGTTTTATTCACCTTCCCAACACTTTGGAGAGAGCAAGAAGTTATTATATACTAAATAATGCAGTTACCTACTATGAATCTATAGCGGTCACATCGTTTCCGGGGGCTAATTTTGCGAGCCTTCATTTATTATAGTCGTATAATTCTTGAGGCTGTACAACCTTTACGACCATCTACAGCTCCATACACCATTCTGGACTTTCTCATTAGGTTCCTTTAAATATTCAAAAGGTAATATCCTAATGGAACCTATTATCACCAGCAGAGCAACACCATCAAATTACACCCATTTAAAACATTACTTGCGTCTCACAAGTGGCCACTCACAGGACAAGGGGAGGAGGGGGAGCAAACACAGACATGCGTCCTTTGGTAATTTGCACATTACGTTTGCTGTGGACTGTAAGCACTGTCAGACTTTGTTTCAATGTTTAAAACCTAACAACAGTGTATTAAACACCTACCTACTGTAGCCCATCTGTTTCTCGGCATACTTTCTAATCCTGGCTTCACCCTGTTCTTCCATGGTCAGGACCCTTAAAGGACCAGGCTTCAGGGTTGGGTATGATTTGGGTGGTGGATCATAACGTGGTGGTGGTGTGTTAGTGTGTGTTGTGCTGGCGTAGAGTGGATCAGACACAGCAGTGCTGCTGGAGTTTTTAAACCCTGTGTCCACTCTCTGTCCACTCTGTGAGACACTCCTCCCTCGTTGGTCCACCTTGTAGATGTAAAGTCAGAGACAGTAGCTCATCTGTCGCTGCACAGTGTGTGTCGCTCGTCCCCTAGTCCTTCATCAGTGACACAGGACGCTGTCGCCTGGATGTTTGAAATCTCCAGCAGCACTGGTGTGTCTGATCCACTCGTAGCATCGCAATACACACAACCACCACGTCAGTGCAACGCTGAGAATGATCCACCACCCAGATTATACCTGCTTGGTTGGGAACAGGGTGAAATGGGGATAAGAAAGTATGCAGAGAAACAGATGGACTACAGCCTGTAATTGTTGAACTACAAAGTAAGAGAATGGACAAAAATCATTGTGAAATTGTATTTCAGTTTACACTTGAACTGCTTTGGCCAACATTATTTCCGTTGTTGCTATGGAAATTATGTAACGTTGCAATACATTCTGGGCAAGTTCTACTCCTGAAGTGGACATCAGTGTGGACTCGTTCCCTCGCCCCGCTGAGGACTCATTAAACACACTTCACTTCAGTTAATGCAGTAATAGAACAGCCCTTAAGATGGGGTCAGGAATTCCCAGTGGGTAAGTGGCAAGGCGAGGAGCGCGATGGCAAGTTAAAACCAGAACTGAAAAGCAGGGCAGGTTTAAATAATTTAAATACAACTGATAAAATGTTATAACTTGTCACAGAGAGTAGCACACTGACCCAGTCGTTTCGACTCTGAGCAACTCCTGGAACTCGGAAAACTCAAAATGTGGGAATATCTGTCGAGGGGAACTGTTACATGGAGGGAGGCCTTGTCTGTACAGGGGACATATTGTCCCACTTTTCAATACGTGAACACAGTTCTGGGTCTTAATGAAGCATCTGTGACCTGCATTGGTCAAAATGTAAAAAAGGACCACTTAATAAAGACACAATGAAAGAGTAGAAATGAGAAATCAGGCAAAACAGAGTTGGAAACTGAGTAAGAATGGCAAAATAATGCTGTTATCTTTAATGAGAGAAGAAAATCAAGCAAGAACAGCTCAAACATGAGCTGCTGTGTCTATTTCTTTATATCGCTGCTCATATAGGAGTGAACTGGGTGTGGCTCAGTATCCTTTAAAGGAACAGGCCCATTCTGAATAAGGCTGTTTAGACAGGAAGAGAAGGCTTCTGTTGTGTTGATCCTTGTGGGTCTTTGACCAAAGGAGGTCTCAGGCATTTTTAAGAACTGTGTTCATTTGTGGAAAAGGTTGTTTTCCTTATGAATGGATATTATCGTTTGTCCAATCTCCTCAATTGTTTTAACAAAAGGCCGTTTTGACCTTTCCACGCTACTGCACTTAAAACAATAAGCTAATGAAAAACATATAATGGATAAAACCAATGACATCTCAGCTATGGAGAAACAGACCATCAAAAGAATAAGGCATACAAAGCATACAAATTCTGTTCTAGCCAGGGCAGAAAACAGCAGCAGAGCTATTGCTCCAAGAGAGAGGCCAGAGCAGCCGGCTGTGGCCGTGCCAATCCATCACCCACTGCCTAAGAGGATGTTCCTGGGAGGTTAATCCAGACGAGAGGATTGAGGCGCTGTTTGACCTCTCGTGGAGAACAGTGGGGTGGAAGGCAGCCAATTCGCCAGCAGCTGTCTCCAGAGCTCACAGTAAAAGCAGCAATGAGTTTCACCATCTACTATCTCAACCCAAACCACTGTGGGAGTCCTTCGCTCTGTCACAACACTAGGCAGCCATCCTGGGATCGTCTGCTTTAAACCGCTTCAAAGAAAGGACATATGAAGTGTCTGGTGATTAACAGTATAGGGGTAAAGAGAGCGGGTTCTGTTTCAGTTCTCACACTCACTGACTCTGACACTAACCTTTATACAAAGAGCACTGTGTGAAACCCACGCAGACACAGAGAGAACACACCACGCTCCTCACAGACAGTCACCCGGAGGAAACCCACACAGACACAGGGAGAACACACCACACTCTTCACAGACAGTCACCCGGAGGAAACCCACACAGACACAGGGAGAACACACCACACTCTTCACAGACAGTCACCCGGAGGAAACCCACACAAACACAGAGAGAACACACCACGCTCCTCACAGACAGTCACCCGGAGGAAACCCACGCAGACACAGAGAGAACACACCACGCTCCTCACAGACAGTCACCCGGAGCAGGAATCGAACCCACAAGCTCCTGGAGCTGTGTGACTGTGACACCTACCTGCTGCGACACCATGCTGCCCAGTATTAACTATATACAATTTAATATATTTATATAATAATTTATATATTTATTAATTGTTCATTCATTGTCTGTAAGTGCTTATCCAGTTCAGGGTCGTGGTGGGTCCGGAGTCCACCCGGAATCACAGGGCGCAAGGCAGGAACACACCCTGGAGGCCAATCCACCTACCGACGTGTGTTCCTGGACTGTGGGTGGAAACCTACACGGACACAGTGAGAACAAACCTCACAGACAGTCACCCCGAGTGGGACTTCAACACACAAGTCCCAGGAGTTGTGTGACTGCAACCCCACATGCCGCCCTAATTTATATATAATTTATATAAATATCTGCTGGTACACTCCTGGCATTGGGCATGATAATTTTAAGCTCATGTGCAGCTTCTCAAAAGGCACTCATTTCAATTCAGCCTTCTGTGGAAGCTGTATCCCTGAGGCTTGGGATAGAGAGTGATTGAGATAGAGACTGTTGATAGTGATTGATAGAGACTGTTGTTTCATTTCTGTTTTCAGAGTTGCCATATTTTAATTGTGATCACAACACAACAAATGCCAAAGGAAGGCCAACAGTATAGCCGTGTAGATAAACAGAGGGTGCTGGTATGCGTGGATCAGACACAGCAGTGCTGCTGGAGTGCAGTCCAGCTGACAGCATCCTGCTTTGACTGATGAGGGATCGAAAAACTACTGTCTCTGACTTTACATCTGCAAGGTGGACCGACAAGGCCGGTGTGTCTTACAGAGTGGGCGTGATTGGATACAGTGTTTAAAAACTCCAGCAGCACTGCTGTGTCTAAAAATAATTGTAGAAACAATGTTATTGCTGACCATTGTGTAGATATTTGAGATGCTAAGCCATGTAGAGTAAACAATGAAAAAGGTACAGTTTTGAACATTGTGTGTGTCTTGGTCTCCAGGGAGAGATGGTGTTAAAATGAGGACAATGCGGCCAATGTGTAAGAAGCCGAGGCGCCCTCAAGACTTTAAACCAGACGTCTAAGGGGACTTCATTAGTCCACACTCCAACAGGGATCAGAGAATGTCTTCTCTGTTTTATTATACTGCGCACTAGGTCTGGTCTGAACAGCATTTTACAGGCTTTAGTCATTGAATAACAGTCTATTTGAATATTCATTCTTATTTCTAATCTACTACATATTCCAGTTTTTGATTTGCAGAAATATACACCTTCAGCCAAACGCATATTTGCGCATATCGTACTCTGGACCAGGAACGACCGTCCATCTGGAGGACTGTATCGGGCAATAGGATTTCACCCAGGACAGAGTGCCAATCCATATCTGGGCACACACTCATTTATTCGCACATCAGGACAGTTATTTCAGAAGCTAATTCACCTACCCTCCATGTTTTTGGACTATGGGAGGAAACCGGAGACCTCAGGAAACCCACGCGGACACAGGGAGAACATGGAAACTCCACCCTTGAACCCAAGATCCCAGTGCTGAGACGCAAATGTGCTAACCACCAAGCCACCGTGCCGCCCCGCTTTTTAGTAACTTTAAGTACGGAAAGTAATTAGTGCCAAACTGAAAAGCAATCACTGCGATAGAACAATGTGAAATGGAATTCACACACACACACCATTGCATTTCCAAACTAGCATGAAGAATACGTGACAAAAAGCAGAACTGCTATTGCATTGTTTATTACGTTGCTTGACCTTTTTCCTGAAAAACAATACGAGGATTTGCATTTTAAAAATTACATGCTGAATTACTGTCAGAATTGAGTTGAATCCACCTTGAAATGTAATCAGCGCACTGAGCTGAAGCTGCAATAGAGTCATGGGTACCCAAGGCTCACTGATGTCCATCTGGTCCGATCCCACAGAAGAGCTACTGCAGCACACACTACAGAAAGAGTTAATGTTGCTCTGATAGAAAGGGGTCAGACCACACACAGTGCAATGAAGAATGTGCTGCGGTAGCTTTTCTGTGTGGCTTTTCCACACAGGCTAGACATCATTCCAATCACACTAGATGAGCCTTGACATCCCACCCTTTGACTTCATAACCCACCCCTTGACAGGTGCCATTGTAAAGAGGTTCTCTGTCTGGCAAGATCTCAGTCAGTCGCCCCATGTAGTGTTTTATGTAGGTCATAAAATAAATAATGGAAGCCTATGGAAGCAAATCTGTCTCATCAGACTTTGAAATATTACCACCTTTGAAATTGTAGCACTGATGTTTTTTGCACTGAAATTATGCGTCTGAATTTAGTTGCTTTTGAATTTAAGTCTTCAGATTTCCACCTCTGAATACTGTGCTTCACAGTTTTGCATCTGAATATAATTGCTCTTGAATTGAACTCGTGAATTACGTTATTATTCAAGATTAATAAATTCAGATAAATTCAAACAAAATTGCTCAAATTTGATAGATCAAATTCAGATGCCAAAATACGAGTGAAAAAATTCAGATACACATCCGGGATACAAAGCATAAGCAATCGATTCATTCGGACTTTCTGTTTCACCTTAAATGCTGCACTAGTTGCATTCTGTCTCCGCTAGATGAAGAAATACGAACACAACTTCCATACCGTGGAAAAACTACACGTTTAGCTTCCTTCCACGGATATTATCTCTTTATTTTCAAAGTGTCTCAGAAATCTGGAAGGCTCATTAGAGACACAATATAACAGACTATTGATATCCTGAAGATGAAAAAAAAAATAATTTACTGTGTAATTTTTATATAATTGCCCTGTAAACATAGTGTAAAGGGAAAGCTATCCGGATACAGATAGCTGTTGACTGATTGTGATAAACCCAAAAGCAAATAGATTAAGCCCCAATACTTATTTTAGTTAAACAGGTTTGATGTGGTGAGAGGTAATATTTTCACCAAAAGCTTTCAGAAAGTGCTTGTGACTTCCAAGGAACCAAAAGAGGAGGAAAACAGATGTAAAGAAAAGGAGAGAGAATTTAAAGAGAAAAAGGGGGAACAGTGGGATATAGAATCCCAACAAGGCAGTGTTCTCCAGACAAGTGGAGAACAGAGAAAAGATATATCATGGGAGATTAAACCCAACGTTTAAATAGCGCAAAAGCAAGCAAGAGCTTCTTTTGAAGAAATAAATACCAATTACCGGCAAGGTCTGGCTTTTGCAAACTCAAGACTCTGCACTGAAGACACAGACAGAAGTCTTAATAAAGGGTAAGCCCCAGCTGTTGTCAATCGGGCTGATTAACACGGTTCCTGAGATGTGTCCACCCCCTGTTGGTGGGAGGACCACAGCGCGGGCGGCCACTTACACATAGCAGTTGACATGATAGAATGTGTGGGGAAATTGTGCATTTGGCTAAATTCATTGGGCATTATCTCTTTATTTTCAAAGTGTCACATAAATATGAAAGGCTCACTGAAGGCACAATATAACAGACTATTAATGTCCTGAAGATGAAGAAATTTTACTGTGGAATTTTTGTTATGGCCCTGTGAAAATAGCAGGTGACATGATGAATATGAGAATGCAACTACTGCACCATTTAAGGTGAAACAGAAAATCCGAATGAATTGATTGCTTATCCTGAATTGATTGCTTATGTGTCCCGGATGTGTACTCTGAATTTTTCCACTCGTATTTTGGCATCTGAATTTGGTCTATCGAATTTTAGCAACTTCAAAATATATTGTTTGAATTATTTTAAGCTTGATTTTTTTTTTATCTGAATTTATTAACCTTGAATAATAACAGTGAAAATGTGTTCTTGAAAATTCACAAGTTCAATTCAGGAGCAATTATATTCAGAGGTGGAAATCTGAAGACTTAAATTAAAAAGCAACAAAATTCAGACGCATAATTTCAGTGCAAAAAAATGTAGAGCTACAAATTCAAAGGTGGTAATATTTCAAAGTCTGATGAGACAGATTTGCTTCCATAAAAGCCATAGTTTTCACAACCTGTTTCATCCACTATGTAGGGATTAGCATGCAGTTCATGGGCTGAGCTCTGTCCATCAGTGTTCAGTGACAAAAATTCATTCAACACTCAGAACCAAAGCTAAATCATTCATTCATTCATTATCTGTAACCCTTATCCAGTTCAGGGTCGCGGTGGGTCCAGAGCCTACCTGGAATTATTGGGCGCAAGGCGGGAATACACCCTGGAGGAGGCGCCAGTCCTTCACAGGGGAACACAGACACACACACACACATTCACTCACACCTACGGACACTTTTGAGTCACCAATCCACCTACCAACATGTGTTTTTGTATTGTGGGAGGAAACCGGAGCACCCGGAGGAAACCCACGTGGACATGGGAAGAACACACCAAACTCCTCACAGACAATCACTTGGAGCGGGAATCGAACCCACAACCTCCAGGTCCCTGGAGCTGTGTGACTGCGACACCTACCTGCTGCTCCACCGTGCCGCCCAAGATAAATCAATGAATGTTTATTTTTATGTAAAATGTTGTCAGCATGACTTACCATACTACAGTCTATCAAAGAAATGGACTATGTTACAAAATGTTAACGTTGGCACTTAAATATACTACAGCAGTTCTACTACTCACTTCCAATAATGTCTGCACATATCATCTGTCAGATCACAACCCATTACAAACCAGATGGTTGCAGGTTTGACTCCCCAGCATAGCACATGTGAGGATTTAATGACTGTACACCAGGGGACTTCAGAAGTCTCCAGTGGTCTCTGTCCATCCTCTCACTGCACCCTCAACTCACACTCACTGCACACTCAACTCACACTCACTGCACACTTGCAGGTGACTCCATTACAATTTACCTATTTTTAGCCTTGTTCAGCTCATTATGGCATTTATTTAAAGGTGCAGTGGGGATCTATGAGCAGAAACGGGATATCGTATGCAGAATCATGTATCACCTTTACTAGGAATGGCTGTATTTTCTGTTTAGAAAGAGCACTTCAGATCTTCATGCCATGGGTACTCTAGGCCAGATGGGACAAACAAACTCTTGCTCCAGAAAGTGCTTTTTGTATTCTTGAGGAAGATTGATGCTTTTGCATAGAGTCAGTGTGGAGTTTACTCCATAGCCCGCGTAAGTGCCCTGTGCCATTCTGAGCATTTATACTGGGTGTGCATTTGTATGTCTGCATCACTCTGTAATTACACCACTACAATTCTAGGGCTGAAAAATATGTTCCTGCACCCTATATAGTGCACAATGTGGATCATATATAATCAGATTCTGAACTTAAAGTGCATGTCAAATAAAAAATAATAATTAATATTGGGTTATAATATTCATGTCTCCCTGTCTAACATTTAGTGCATTCTCTGGGTGTAGTAGTATTAGCTTTATAATCTGTGAAGGGCACTTTGTAGGGAGTAGGCCTCTGTTTGGAACAGTAGTTTAGTGTAGTTTACATTCAGTGCCAGGAAATAAACAAATACCACACTGGCAATTTGTTCCCACCAGGGACCCCACTCTTTGTAGTGAGTGTTTATCGTAGGCAACCTTGTCTTTCCTTCAGATTTTTTCCACCTATACACAGTGACCTCCAAACTGACATTTGAGAAAAGTTCTTGGCATGAATCTGTAGTTTCCTCAACGTGATCCATGTTTCTTCAGCTGTGGACCAATCACAGTTGTTGCAGTCTGCTTTGCCACAAGGCATAATTATATACAATATTTGGGGAGGTGTGCTACCAGGCTACGATGTAAGGTAAGCAGCTATGCAGTACCTAATCCATGCTTATGGCATATATTTGATGAGGGAGAGGTATTTTGTTTGCTGCAATTTCCACCCCCCAGATGCCACTAAATCTAACTATTTACACTTTTAACCAATACACATACTGAGCTTAAAAATTATGATCCAAAAAACAGGTCTAGAATAACCTCTGTGAAGTTGGGTGATGGAACATTTTGTACTTCTAAATCTTCGTTGCTGCTGTTCAGGCCGGTCACTTTAGAGGGAATGTTAATATTATGAAAATCATTCCTCTTCATTGTTAAAAATTCATCTGTGCTTTTAAAAAAGTTTCTTTTGAAACTGCTGAATTAAAATGATAAAGTGAGTGCATTAAGCAGAAAGATTGTGTGCTGGCGAGAGTTTTCACCTGACATTAAGTATCACTGGCATTATATAAAAGTCTCATGCTACGAAGAATGTAGATATAAAACACCATGCATCCTTTAAACTCAACAAACTTAGGTTTGTTGAAAACCTGACTGCAACAGATCTTTCAAATGCTGAGCACATATCGCCTTGATGTTCAACCACAACAGCTACCTCTCACTACAAATTTCTCCGAGCCAGTTTCATAATCTCCAGCTCAGCTAAGCTTACTCGACCATCTTTGTCCTGCACATTCAGGTGCTGTAACCAAACTGTAGTCACTGTCAGGAGCGAGGGGCGGATTGAGGGAGGCGGACGCACTCGCTAAAACACAGCTTTTTAATAAAGGAGAATAACAAAACAAAGATACATTAACATAACGAAAACAAACAGGGAGCTAACCAGGCTAAACTAAACAAGGGGAGCTAAACAGGGCAAACGGGACTGACAGACTAAAGAGAAAACGAAGGAACGAGAGAGGAAAAGAAACTACGACACGAAACAACGACTAGGGAAACAGACACGGAGAAACTGTGGAGACAGACGGACAGACTCGAAAACACGACCGACTAGACATGAGAAAGGAGAAATGTACGACAAACAGGACGTGACACAAGAGGGCTTAAATACAGACACAAACGAGACACACCTGGACAGATAACGAGGACGGGCTGACACATGACACGGACGAGGAGGCGGGACAAAGGCGGAGACTAGAATATAAACAAAACATAGCCATGTGCGAATAAAGCACATGGCGGGGACAACAGACTGACAGGACGAAGGCGTGACAGTCACAGAGAACAGACTCTTCCTTGTACTGGACCCTACAGGACCTTACAAGATTTCAAAACTGAATTGTGTTTCTAATTCTGTAAAATAAACATTCCACTAAAAGTAAGGAAATTTATATTCGGTAGATTATTTCTTTGTTGTAGCAATGCTTCTTAGCAATAAATCTTATACCGTTAGAAATCCTGTTCATTTCCCTTTTAAATGGTGCCATATTTGTAAGGAACATGCATTTATGGGATGAGCAGTAGAGCTGGGTATGTTGGTTGTGCCCATGAAAAATTTGCCAAATCCTCTCTGCCAATGCCAAACAGTTTATTGTGTGTGATGGTGTGGGGCGGCATCTCCCTCACTGGAAAAACAAGGCTTGTCATCACTGGAGGCAGTCACAATGCAGAGAGATAGAGATGAGATTCTGCAAGCAGTGGCAGTCTGATATCTCCACAGTCTGGAACCGAACTCTAACGTCCAAGATGACAACACTTATCCCCACAGAGAGGGGTTTATCAGAGACTACCTCCAGAATTCATGAGTGGAGAGGATGGAACGGCCTGCCAGCTCCTGATCTCAACCCCATTGAACACCTGTGGGATCAGGCTTGGGCATGCTGTTTGTGCCCGAGTGACCAACACAACCACTTTGACTGACTCAGAATGGGATGCCATCTCACAGCCTGTGTGACCAGGATATTGACCAGCATGAGAAGGAGGTGGAGGCTGTTGTGGATGTGTATTGTTCTTCCACACGCTACTGAGGCTCCTGTTTGTTAAATTAATAAATTGTTAATTGCCAATATGTTCTTGTTTCTTCAAACTTCAATCATCCAGTCACCAAACGAGTCAATGGCAGAATAAGTCGTTTGGCACTGGCAGAGAGGATCTGGCAAATTCTTCATGGGCACAACCCACATACTCAGCTCCACGGCTCATCCTACAAATACATGTTCCTTACAAATGTGGCACCACTTAAAAGGGAAATAATCAGGCTGTCCAACAATATTAGATTTATCATCAAGTAGTATTGCTAGAACAAAGAGATAATCTAGTAAACAACAAAATTCCTTACTTTTTGTGCTATGTTTATACTCACAAGCTTAGAAGCTACAGGGTAAAATGGCACAGCATGACTTGGAGCTGTCATACACTGCACAAACTGGTCACATGAGATAGGTTTTGAGTTTAAGAACTTGGAGAATTAACTACAAAAATATTTTATGTATTCAAAAGTCATGTACAATGTGTTGTACAGAATTAACAGTTGAACGCCGAAAATTGCATAAACCCTGGAAAAAATTTGAGATTTAAATGTATATGCTTTAATTGAGGATCCTCTGTGACCATTAATTACACCACACATTTTCTAAAGATCTTCAGCTTGTTCAGTTTTTTTTGCTCCACTTTGGGTTGAGTACTCAGGTCTCGTGATCATTCCTACTGGATCAGCAGCAAGCAGTGCTTACTTGATGCACAGCCTTGCATATCTGCATGACATATAGTTAAGATTCTGGAAGTGTACATTTCAGGGCATCTGCAAGCTTCTGCTCACTACACTTACACTTACCAGTGCACCACAACAATGCAAGTCTTCAGTCATATCAATGTCGTATCAGCCTCTCAAGTCAAGTCAGAAGGAAGATACCATCGAGTTGGCTTGGAACTGCTATGACACTGAAAACGTCATTGAAGCGATAATAGTAATGTAAGTTAGACTACATTTTAATGGTCAACACTGAGTAAAGAAAACATAATGTAAGAAAACAGTAATCCATGCAGATCTCTTGGGACAAAAGTCAGGTACGAAGAGACAAGTCGTCCAAGGCAAGGCTCAACACAACACAGTCTTTACATTTAGGTTCATGACAAAATGCTTGATAATAAACTCCCTGTGTCTCATGGAAATAAATGAGAGCATTTATCATGTGCCGAACTGGACCGTGCAGGAAAAATACCAACAACAACCAAAATTTAGCCACTCTACTGCTTCCTGAGTCTGAACAAAGCATAAGTGGCCACAGCCATTTCAGAGAATATAGCTGCTGCGATTATTCAAAAATTATTCTAAAGTGGTGTGGAGTAGTAGCCTCAGTCCATACCATTCTGGATGTTTTCTTGTTTTGTTTTCTCACATGCTAAAAGCTTTCTCATGCTCTTATTGTTGTTTTTCATTGCTGATCCTAATGCCTGTCAATGTGGTGCTCACACCACAAGATTAATCCATTCATTCATTCACCTTCTGTAACCACTTCATCCTGATCAAAGTTGTGATGGGTCCAGAGCCTACCTGGAATCACTGGGCATGAGGCGGGAAATCACAAAACACATGTAGAGTGGAGTGGCACACTCTCAGTCCCCTTCAATCATCTGTGAGAGGGTACAATCCCAAGGCTTGGTCATTTCAAGTACACTCAGACAGTGTGTATGGTATTAGGATCACCTAGGGTGCTTTCACACATGCCTTGTTTGGTTCAGACATTCTGACTTTTAGTTTGGTCCAAACCAAAATCAAACCATAGTCCGTACCAGAGGGCCAATATACGTCCGACCAAAACAAGAGGCGGATCAAACTGAACCACGGTCCGGTTCATCTGCAGCATTTTGGATGGTTCAGTTGTTCAGACTTTTTACAGGAAGTTGAAGCAATATGCTGTAAAAACAGATAGGGACCTGACTTGATGATTTACTCACTGTCTACAAGCAGAAAACATGTAAAAACTTTTAATCGAACTATGAATTCGTTACATAGCAATATCATGCTCCTTCTTTGAAAATGGTGCACAAAATAAATGTCATCAAGTTCACTCTCACTTGATGCCAAATCTTTTCTTCATCCTTTGGGCTGTCTTTGTTTATCCAACCTTACACTGTCCTTGTTTTGCTGTGCATGGCTAATGGCTCGAGTAACTCTCAGTCAGGATTCCCTGCAGCTCAGTGAACACATCCTCTCATATCCACAACGCTAAGAGACTTTCATACTCAATACAGAGTACACCTAACACTTTTAACACTTCAGGACAACACGTGGTGGTAAAGGAGGAAGTGAGAATGCACACAACCTGCTGGCGCTTCTCAAACTCCAGCTTGATGGGGGACTTGATGCAGTTGCAGGTGTCGTGGTAGGTCTGCTTAAGAGCCAGCTCCATCAAGTGTTTGTGATATGCTCCGGCCATGTTCCCGCAGATGAAGATGATGATGTTGGCCAGAATCTGGAAAAAGAAGTGAAAACAGAAGCAGGGATTCAGAAGAAGCTCATACAGAAGATATAATTTTTAAAAATAGCAAGCAGTAGTTTCATTAATTCATTCATTGTCTGTAAGTGCTTATCCAGTTCAGAGTCGCAGTGGGTCCGGAGCCTACCCAGAATTACTGGGTGTAAGGGTTAGGGAACATACCCTGGAACACACCCTGGATGGGGCACCAGTCCTTTGCAGGGTGACACACACATACACATTCACTGACACACTCACACCTATGGACACTTTTGAGTCGCCAATCCACCGTGGGAGGAAACCAGATCACCTGGAGGAAACCCACACAAACCAAATTCTTCACAGACAGTCATCCTTCACAGAGCGGGGCTTGGACCCACAACCACAAGACCCTGGGGCACCATTGTCCACTCATTCATTTACCATAACTAATTCATCCTTATCAGAGTCGTCAGGGAAACAGAGACTACCCAGGATCTTTTGGTGCAGGTAGAAACCCATTCTGGACAGAAGGCCTGGCCATCTCAAGACATCACACACTCACACAGTCACTCACACACTCACAACTTTGGACAGTTTCACACACTCACACCTTTGGACAGTTTCAAACACTCAGCCATTTACATACTCCACTTCAGGCAATTTCACACACTCACCTAGTCATTCACACACTCGGCAGCCAATCCACCTACCAACATTTATTTATTTATGTATTTATTTATGTTTTTGCCCACACTGTATAACCACTCTGTATTTTACACTAGTGCAATAACCCACCCCACCACCAGAGCTCACAAGATATTCTCTTCTCTCATATAAAGTAAAGTAATGTAAATATGATGTAAAGTAACTCAGTCAGTCTGCCTCTAACTGCAAAAGCCTTTTTTAGTTGGTTCATCATAAATGTCTTATCATTATCTAAATCTAATAATTAATTCATTATCTGTAACCCTTATCCAGTTCAGGGTCACGGTGGGTCCAGAGCCTACCTGGAATCATTGGGCGCAAGGCGGGAATACACCCTGGAGGGGGCACTAGTCCTTCACAGGGCAACACAGACACACACACACACGTTCACTCACACCTACGGACACATTTGAGTCGCCAATCCACCTACCAACGTGTGTTTTTGGACCATGAGAGGAAACCAGAGCGGACACAGAGAGAACACACCACACTCCTCACAGACAGTCACCCGGAGGAAACCCACGCAGACACAGGGAGAACACACCACACTCCTCACAGACAGTCACCCGGAGGAAACCCACGCAGACACAGGGAGAACACACCACACTCCTCACAGACAGTCACCCAGAGGAAACCCACGCAGACACAGGGAGAACACACCACACTCCTCACAGACAGTCACCCGGAGGAAACCCACGCAGACACAGGGAGAACACACCACACTCCTCACAGACAGTCACCCGGAGGAAACCCACGCAGACACAGGGAGAACACACCACACTCCTCACAGACAGTCACCCGGAGGAAACCCACGCAGACACAGGGAGAACACACCACACTCCTCACAGACAGTCACCCGGAGCAGGAATCTAACCCACAACATCCAGGCCCCTGGAGCTGTGTGACTGTGACACCTACCTGCTGCACCACCGTGCCGCCCTTAAATCTAATCATGAGATTAATATTGTTTTATATAAAATATATAAAATTGCTGGCCTGTCGCCTTGCCAGCGGAAGTGGGACTTGAACTCCTACTGCTCTTTATGTGCTGTGTTCATCCAAACTTTCCATTTCCAGTTTACACAAGATAATGTTTTCGTCTCGTATCTTGTATCGCAGATAGAGACCATTCAGTTTAAGTGAAGACCCATGATTTTTTTTAGTCCAGAAGCTGTATACGAGAGAATGGCCTATAAAATGTCCAACTGGTTCATGTTCTTTACATCTGAGCTACAACAGCAGTCTTTCAGTGGAACGTGTGCTGTAGCTTTGCCTGGAACATTACTTCACCTCCACTCTTTCACTAGCAGTTTTAAAATGAATTTGCTTCTGAAGCAATTCCTTTGAAAGGTTTGCAAATCCTATCATTGATGCAATGTGTTTCCTTCTCTTTTGATCCACCAGAAATGAAAAAACTGGTCTGCAGTTACAACAAGCATGGGAATAATGAAAGAGAAACACACCAGATCAAATCATCTTTGCCATTGGGTCAGACAGGTCACTTCAGTGAAGCTCATTTATCTAAGTGAACTTCCCTCCACCTCATTGATCTGGATCATGTGAGCTCTCGCTTTCCAAGTCAAAACAATTTCATCTGGGGTTATTCAGACCTCTGTTCACACACACACACCAAAATAACTTTTTCAATTCGCCGTCTAAAGCTCAGAGTCCCCAAGGACGGCTATTTCTGACCAGAGAACGACAATCCAATCAAGTGCTCAGCTGGAGGAGAGAGTGTGGTTATTGCAGCCAGCGTAAGCAGTCCTAAAAAAAAAGGCTCTCCATTCTCCACCCGCTTCTTTCTTCACTCTTTCATGCTCTTTCGTTCAATTACCGTCCCACCACTGAAAGGCTGTATCCCTGATTCCCCTCTGTCTTTTATCTGAGCCTCTCCTCTGTCCCTTGCTTTCAGCCACACTTTTCAGCACAGCTGCTATCAGAGAGTGGAGCTTTGAAGGCTGGAATCTTCTATTCTCTTGTTTTTTTTTTATTATTTTATTATTATTATTTGTTTATTTATTTGTTGAATTACACTCAGCCATTCATTCCTCGGGAAAGAGTGTCAGGCTCAGATTGGCAGTCCAACCCGCAGCTATGAAGACTTCAGAAAAGCAGGCTGACGGGGTGAGGAGGGAACTGATGAGTCACTCGCGGCGAAGGGAAAGAGCAACAATAGCGGGCGTCTTGCTGCGACTTGGCTGACTGACGCGCACCCAATATTCTGTGACTAAAAAACACACGCCGTTCACACATTGATTTTCCATCACGATGAATGAGCTATTGTGGCTTTAACGGGCTGAGTCTTACCTGCCAGTATTTCACTGTCAGTAAGTGCAGCTGAGCTCTGAGCGAAGCAATAGAACCTACAACCCTCATTCACTACCGCTCTCTACTCTCTACAGGAGTCTGTTTAACTCCATTATTTAATTTAAAATAATGATGGGTTAAAATGACCTGAGCTGGCAGTTTAAACTCTTTGATTGGGCATTTCCATAACGATAGAGACCATTACTAACACAGCGATTGTTCTCCTTTTTTTCCCAAATGTGTGAGCAATTATCCTACCAAATGATCACGGATATTTTGAAAGACAATGCATAGTTTATAATTCAGTTAAATAGTCCTCCCCACACACTATTGTGTTATACAGTGTTTTGGAGCACAGCATTATGTCTCTCTTCATGATTATATCATTTTTATGTATTTGCTCACCTGTGTTTTCTCACTACAATCTCCAGCAGACCTTCAACAGCCTTAAACATGGTCCATCAACAGGTGCACAGATAGTTCAGATAGCACAGATTTCATTTGTGGCTATAACATTAAGAGGGAATGTTATTGGGTGGTGCAACAGAGTATGAGATAAATACTGCCCCAGGTTTGTGTGTATGTATGGGAGTATGTGAGCAAGTAAGTATTTGAGTGAATGAGTTATGTATATGAAAGAATGAGTGCATACATGAGTGAGTGAGCGAATGAGTATGAGACAATGTAATTAAACTAGTATTTATGTGAGTGAATTACATTAGTAAGTGAGTGACTGAGCCTCCATTCGGTTCCATGACGTGCTTCACAAGTATCTGTCAGTAGATTAGTCATTTACTGATATAATCCATGGCGGCACAGTGGCGCAGCAGGTAGTGTGTTGCAGTCACACAGCTCCAGGTGACTGTCTGTGAGGAGTGTGGTGTGTTCTCCCTGTGTCTGCGTGGGTTTCCTCCGGGTGACTGTCTGTGAGAAGTGTGTTGTGTTCTCCCTGTGTCTGCGTGGGTTTCCTCCGGGTGACTGTCTGTGAGGAGTGTGGTGTGTTCTCCCTGTGTCTGCGTGGGTTTCCTCCGGGTGACTGTCTGTGTGAAGTGTGTTGTGTTCTCCCTGTGTCTGCGTGGGTTTTCTCCGGGTGACTGTCTGTGAAGAGTGTGGTGTGTTCTCCCTGTGTCTGCGTGGGTTTCCTCCGGGTGACTGTCTGTGAGAAGTGTGTTGTGTTCTCCCTGTGTCTGCGTGGGTTTCCTCCAGGTGACTGTCTGTGAGAAGTGTGTTGTGTTCTCCCTGTGTCTGCGTGGGTTTCCTCCGGGTGACTGTCTGTGAGAAGTGTGTTGTGTTCTCCCTGTGTCTGCATGGGTTTCCTCCGGGTGACTGTTTGTGAGGAGTGTGGTGTGTTCTCCCTGTGTCTGCGTGGGTTTCCTCCGGGTGACTGTATGTGAGGAGTGTGGTGTGTTCTCCCTGTGTCTGTGTGGGTTTCCTCCGGGTGACTGTCTGTGAGGAGTGTGGTGTGTTCTCCCTGTGTCTGTGTGGGTTTCCTCCAGGTGCTCCGGTTTTATCTCACAGTCCAAAAACACACGTTGGTAGGTGGATTGGCGACTCAAAAGTGTCTGTAGGTGTGAGTGTGTGAGTAAATGTGTGTGTTGCCCTGTGAAGGACTGGCAACCCCCCCAGGGTTTATTCCTGCCTTGCGCCCAATGATTCCAGGTATCTGGACCCACCTTGACCCTGAACTGGATAAACGGTTACAGATAATAGATGGATGGATAATATAATCCATAGTCGAGTCCTACAGCAGAACATAAACACTGTCAAGACTAGAAGTTGGTTTAGTGATTCTAGCATGTCTTTCGACATCGTTCTTCAGGGAAATCTACAGAATCACCTCATCTTCATCTTGAGTTGACTTCTATTGGGCTGACCCTGCTGCGATGTTTCCCATTCTGTATTCTGGGGAATTTGATTCTCTGACTATCACAAGACAAACCCAAGTTTTTTTCAAGTTTACATCAGTTCTTCTGACCTACGCAAATTACCACAGTGTTTCCATGGACATTGAGAATAGTCTGAAGCATTTAGGTAAAGGGATTCATGAGGTCACAGACTAACTTCCACAGAAGTGTCCACTTCAAAAGGATGGCCTTCTTGTGTTCTGAGAAAAAGTCGGCTGGGGAGTCATTACGGAAGCACTCTGCATGAATATTTTAACGCTGAATATGAAGACAGAAAGTTTGGACCTGGCTTGCCCTGGGTGCTGCTGTCTGAGTGTTTGAGTTGTCTAAGGAAAGTGAAATGTCATCGGTCTGGGTCTAAAAGATCATCAGGATAGTTCACATTTTAGATTCCTAATACACTGTGAGGTCTCAGGGCGTCGACTTGTCCTAGATTAAGACAGGGTTTAATTCCATATGGTGGTCACATAAACAGGATGCATACAAACATGAATACCTTCAGAGTTATGCATCTTATGTATGTAGCAGGCGCTCCAGAACTGACCCTCCCTTCATCTGAATTTCGTCCATCACAGTGCTGGATGTGCATTTAGACGCGCAAAGAGCACAAAGATGAGGATAAACAGAAAAAACAAGGTGAAGATAAGAGAGGTGAACGAGAATAAAGCAAAAATGACTAAAAAACAGCATTCTCCTCGCCCCTCACTGCTGTGTGCTCAGGGTCTGGGTGAACAGCGAGCAGCTCATTATCATTTAAAGGTACACAGCAAATTCACCAGTGTTGAATCAAGGGTTCTGGGTGAAGCTCCATGTTACCAGTTCTGCACACAGCTTTGACACTGAACCTTTGTGTCAGCAATGTGTGCATCCTCACCTGAGTTTACTAACTGGAAGACATGTCCACAAACTTGTTAGAGCTGCAGAGCCTTCTAACTCCTGTTAATGATTTGCAGTACGTTCCTATAAGTTATGCATCTTTCTGCAGACCTAGTGGCCAATACATCTGGTGAGATGGAAATACACTTTTACATTCAATTTCATTTCTGTATACATCCAAATGGTGAAAATGCTGTAGAAAGAAAATTACAGCTATACCATCTGTGTTATACCAGCTGTGTTATAAACTAAGATCAGCTACAGTCCAGCTGTTGAGGTATTTCTAACATCTGCAGCAGTTACAGCTACAAGCCCAGGAGACAGTAATTAAGACTTCATCATTCCAAACATTTGCAACTAAATGTCTGATACGGATCTATACAGATTTTGCTGGCAACAATAAACAAACTAATGCAGCTGCAACTCCTTTGCAATAGAGCGACAGCTCTCACAATCTGGTGAATCATACTGAGTCATTTCATGCATGGAAACCGCAAAACTTCTCATTATTTCGACCTCTGACACCAGGAGGCTTACCCTCAACTCTCTAACACCCACAGAGGGTGAGCGTTCCTGCAGAGTCTTGAATTAGAACAATCTTACGTCATCAGTCCCATACCTCAAGCCATGTACCCCAGCGGTGACCTGAAATAGCTGGAGAGGCCTCTCAAAACTCAAGGGTTGTCTACAACAAGGGTAAGATGTGAAAATAAGGTGATGTGTGGTGCACTGTAGAAATCTTGCAGGAAAATCATGGAACAGTAATACAGTAGTACATACAAAGTGTTGTGTGACATAGAAACAAGCGGAGATTTAAGCGCAGTTGATGAATCAGCTTCAGAGTGTGAAATCAAGCAATATGCAGCAGAACCTCATTTACATATCACTTACGTTATTCTCACCCTAATTCATGTAGAACACTCGATAGTGAGCCAGTGAAGAGTTCAGAGACATAGGGGGGCCAGCGGCTGTGCTCAAAGTTGGAGTTTGTAGTGAATTTGGCAATACAAATTATTATTATAAATTTTAATTGCATTATATAATAGGAGAGGCACTGTAAAAGACATGTGCCATACTCATCCAGTCACTCACACGCTCACCCACTTACTCCCACACTTACACCTGTGTACAATTTCACACTCATCCAGTCAATCATTTACACACACCTGTGGACTGTTTCACACTCATCCAGTCACCCACATGCTCACACACTCACCCAGTCATTCCCACACTTACACCCGTGGAAAGTTTCACACTCACCCAGTCACCCACATGCTCACACACTCACCCAGTCATTCCCACACTTACACCTGTGGACAGTTTCACACTCACCCAGTCACTCCCACACTTACACATGTGGACAGTTTCACACTCACCCAGTCACTCCCACACTTACACCTGTGGACAGTTTCACACTCACCCAGTCACTCCCACACTTACACATGTGGACTGTTTCACACTCATCCAGTCACCCACATGCTCACACACTCACCCAGTCACTCCCACACTTACACCTGTGGACAGTTTCACACTCACCCAGTCACTCCCACACTTACACATGTGGACTGTTTCACACTCATCCAGTCACCCACATGCTCACACACTCACCCAGTCACTCCCACACTTACACCTGTGGACTGTTTCACACTCACCCAGTCACCCACACGCTCACACACTCACCCACTCACCCAGTCACTCCCACCTGTGGAGAGTTTCACACTCACCCAGTCAATCATTTACACACACCTGTGGACTGTTTCACAGTCACCCAGTCACCCACATGCTCACACACTCACCCAGTCATTCCCACACTTACACCTGTGGACAGTTTCACAATCACCCAGTCACTCAATTACACACACCTGTGGACTGTTTCACACTCATCCAGTCATCCACATGCTCACACACTCACCCAGTCACTCCCACACTTACACCTGTGGACAGTTTCACACTCACCCAGTCACTCATGTACACACACCTGTGGACTGTTTCACACTCATCCAGTCATCCACATGCTCACACACTCACCCAGTCACTTAAATTCCACACTTAAACCTGTGGACAATTTCACATACTCAATTCACCCATCAACACTGGTTTTTGGATTGTAGGAGGAAACTGAAACATTTAGAGGAAACCCATGCAGACAAAGGGAGAGCAGTGTTACGCTCCTATGCTGCTCAAACTGTACCACAGAGTTTCAGAACTTACATAAACACTCCTCCAAAGTTACATCTAGGAGAAAGCATGAGTAAACAACAGATAAAAGAAGAGAAGGTCTCTCAGTTCATTACAGACCATATTGCCAGAATTGAACCTTTGCATTATCTTAAAGCAAGTGCGCTAGAGTCACTGCCTGGTGTTCTTTAAATAGACTCAGTGGTTGCTGAAGCAACAGCTAAGTCTGAATCGAGCTCTTTATCCTTGAGCTAATAGGATTAAAACTTACAGTTTTTCTTCTCCAGAGTGCTCATTAAATCTCAGCCAGGCTTTTTCTATGGTGTGAACAGGAAATACGGAGAATGGTGAAGTTATGCAAGCTGGAGATATGCTAAATGAATTGAGCCTTACACTGTGCGTCTCTTTTAATACAGACCCTGTTTTCCTCTGAGTTTGCTGGTGCAGAAAATTTGTTCTATTCAGGAACTTTTACAGTTTAGACATGGCCTAGGGTCTAAATGGTCTACATGTCACTGAAGTCATTCTCAATCAGCAGTTCACTTACATCAGTGCTGCTAAATATGTTCCTGAACACTCGACCACAGCAAAATAACGATGATTGAAAACTGAAAATCGAATGAGTGCATAAAACGTGATAATACATGTTTATAGAAAGGAGAAGAAGTTAAGCGGTGGACATCCAATTATGCTCAGTAGCATGAACAGAAAGGTAGAACAGACCCAGTTGACCTTTACACTGGACAAAGAGGAAAAGAACTTATAAGTTAGTTTAAAAGTGGCAGGCAACATAACAGTGACATCTCTCAGAGAAAGACATCAGTGAATAGGGTGTAAATATTAATCCAGAGTGCACATCCGGTGAGCATGAGGATGCTGCATTAGTGTAAAATGTAAGGCCAAACAGAAGGGCGTCCTTGAGGTTCAATTCAATTTATTTACGGAGTGCTTTTAACTTCTTGCGTTGTCTCAAAACAGCTTTACAGAATTCTGGGTCCTCCCGTAGTGTGGAACCCTGAGGAATAAACATGGGCCAAGACTCAAAAGGGGAACCATCCTCCTCTGGTCAATCCAGCATGTAATAATCATGGCACACTTGTAGAAACAATCTACCACCCAGCAGTACATTTACAGTAACTACATGTAATACAAAAGGTTCTTTAGCCTGAAAAGATGGGAATAAAATGTTCAGGGAGAACACACCACACTCACAGGCAGTGACTCATGGACAGGATCCGACCCCAGGAATATTATAGAAGATATCCGTCGGTAGCACAGCTCATTAGAACACCAGGAGTGACTGTGAGCGGAAGACATGGCTCCCTCTGTGGCTTCTCTGCTCCCAGAGACTGGACACATCAGAATGAGCTGTGGATGTACAAACTGTGCTACCAAAGACATATTTTTGCTTCTTTTTGTGTTTAATTTTTGATTGAGACATTCAGCTTTATTCAAACATTAAACACACATCCTATGAAAGTATGACAAGGGACTGAAGGCGCGACAGGACCTGGAAATGTCAAAATGTCACAAAAAGTGTCATTTTATTCACAAATTGTGAGAATTTGTGAGAAACTGAAGGATGAGTCAAGGTCAAAGAAGAACCACAGGGAGGGTCAGGATCCCACTGGTGGACAACAGTGCCCAGGTAAGTGGTAGCCTGCACCTGCCCTGCCCTCAGCACCTCCATCCGAGCAATAGGGGAGCCCACAGAACGGGACCCTCAGGGACATTGACCCGACCCAGTTTACAGGTCTAAGTGCCACCTTAGTTAATGACTTTCGTTCACTTCCTGTTATTGATCTGCTGGTCAATAATCAGTCATATTCATTTCTGGTGGACTCCGGCGCCACTTATTCATCATTAAGCTCGTACTGTTACACTTGTCCGGTCTCTGGTTCATTCGTTAGCTCTGTGGGAATTTCGGGGGTCCCTGTGGACTGTCCTAAAACGCACTCTTCGTCTGTTAAAAGTCTGGATGACCCCTCAGTTTTTTTGATGCATCGGTTTGATGGGGTCTTGCTCACTGCTGAAACATCTGGCTTTAAGGTTTCACCGTCTAAGCTTACGATTTCAATGGGATGATCTCTGTGCATCATGTCTCTCAGAGAACGTGACAAAATACACTAAGAAGTACTGCCAAGCACTGGTCATCAAGAGCAGCCCTCCACCCAAAAGGACTGAGGAAACTGAGCCTTGATAAAAGGTTAAAGGACGGCTAATGGACTGTGCTTCAACAGATAAGCTACAGTCTCTAACACCACACACCAGGGAGCTGTGACATGTGTGAGAAGTGTTTACAAGAGACTATGAAGAGCCTAACCAACAGACGGACCCTGAACGCATTATTAACACTCCATAATAGTTTAGTAATGATGCCTGGTGGTGAAAGTTCATGTTAATCTCAGACTGTGTTCAATTTGCGAAGGAAGAACAGGGGCACTGCAATTCATTAAAGACTCGGTCAGCCTAGAGAAACAGACTTCTGCCTGCAGACGCATTTAATGAATTCAGAAAGATCTATAAATTATAATTCCTTTGTCAGCTACACTGACATCAGGAAGCTTTATTACTGCCACAAAGAGGGCCATGTAGAATTCTTTCAGAAGTGCTTTGAAGGCAGTGAGAACCCTGTGTTAAATTTGTGATGGTTGCTTTTGTCCAAATCTGTCGAAACCTTTTGATCAGTGCCACAATGCTGCAGTCACATTCTGTTCTCATTGTCCTGTGCTAGTGTCGCACCTAATTTATTCACTCATTCAGGCCACTGTATATCAGCTCTGTCTCCAAGGATCTTGGCAACAGAGTCATGCTGTTTGCCCCTCTCCCTTAAATGTAAACACAGGCCTTTAATGCAACGGAAAACCATCAAAACACAGGGCTCTTCTCACACTCCATCAGCTCGGTCGGTGGGAGAGGAACGTCACAGTAATAATCTCTGCAGATCAATAAGCTGCTTCTGAGCACTTTTTGGGGGGATTTCAAAACAACTTCCGTGTCTGGGCCCATTGTCTGGGGACGCACTAATGGCGCTTGATGGATCAGTTGGTGGATCTTCAGGATACATGGGAAAATAAATGTGCTTGAGGTCAGAGTGCTTAAAGACTAGACAGAGCTCTTCTTAGAGCAGAGAAAACCTCCATCAGGTAGAAATGACTCTCTGGCCTCCTGAGCTAATAGTGAATTTAGTTAGAAATGGCTTCATGACAGTACTGTACACTCAGCGAAGGTACAAACCTGTCACTGGGATGTTACCCATGGACCACTGGTGTCATATCCTCAAAGACAGATTTTTATGGTATTGCTGTTTAATTAAAGAGCTTGTTTGTTGTCAGATTTTCATTTATCTTAGAACAGCAAACTAGAACTCAACAATTACCCAAATAGCTCCAACTGTTTCTGTTAAAATACACAACCAGAACTTCCCTCAAACCACCTCCAGGCCTTAAAGCCATTGGTCACACTGGGGGTTTGTCCATGAATTTTTGTGTGTAAAATTACTTTCATTTCAATGAGATCTGCTGTGACAGGCGAGATTCTCATACACAACTTTTGTGCCAAAAAATCACCTGCAAAATCTCATATCGAGTTCAGGTTTGGTGAACTTTGACATGCAAATTTGCATCTCCAACCAATAGCACTTCTGCCCTGACCTCCGATGCACTCTGTACTGTCACTGCTCTGTCTCAACCATCATGGAGGAAGCGTGGACTGTTGTGCTTTCAAAGCTGGAGAAATTAACATTCAATACTATTCATATATTCAACTACAAAGACATACTATTTCTTATGGATTACAAAATACAACACAACAGGAGTAATACACACTCACTAGTAATACACACACTGGTTCTACAATTGCAGACTGTAGCCCATCTGTTGCTCTGCATATGTTTTTGGCTCCCTCCAGTGATGCGGACCCCACCCCAGGACCCCCAAAGAGAAAGACTGATTTGGCAGGCAGTATCATCCTGAGTGCTACAGTGACACTGACGTGGTTGTGGTTGGTTTGCTAGTGTGTGTTGCACTGGTACAAGTGGATTATAGAAATAATGGAAATTTAAGGGTCCACACGAAGCATTCCATTTATACTTTACGTACTAAGTTGTTTTTACTCTAACATCCCAAAATGATGAACATCCCTTTGATATTTTGCCAGTCATCTCAAGGAAAACAAAAATGCAGTGTTCAGTTCAAAAATAAAAAATGATGCTTTGCTAAGTTTAGTTTAAAACACATTACGAATCTGTTAACACACTGCTCTTTCATCCATGAGAGGAACACTTTATTTACTCATTTACTCCTGAGAGTTTGCCCATTCAATCTGTTATTCATCATAAATTTAAACAGTGCCTCAATAATCCCCCGCACACCCTCCAGGTTTGGAGTGCTGGGTAGCGGACATCTGTCAGATACTCTCACATAAGGGGATTATTGAACACAAGTGGCTGCAGCACCCAAATAATTAATTAGTATTGAAAGCGCTGCATAATGCATTGACTTGTACTGAGAGGCACGCTGGCTGGCAATATGTGTTTTATGAGATTAGATGTGACAGGTCGAAGGAGAGTGAAGGGGCGGTGATGGAGTGGCCAGCTTTCACATTCCAACACAACACAGCACTGTGGTCAGATAGAAAAAAACAACTGTAACTGCTCCCCTCAACCTCCACAGCTGGCTTTGTGTGTGAAAGCATCAACTCAAAGGTTGAAGAAGATACTTTTCAGACTTCATTAAAGGGGAAAAGGTAACCAGGCAGCAAGATGATCATATAAATGTCATATAAATTATCATGATATAACCAACATGGTGTCATTGATATTATGAAGGAAACAAAACATAAATCCAAACAATCACAAGGCTATACCTTGCTTATGATTAATTATGAGAACTTTTGTTTGTGACTTCCTGTCATCTCTAGGCTTTCCTTTTTGTAAAACCTCACCAATCAGCAATATATCACAACAGCAACATGCTGGACACAACATGACACCGCATCATCTCTTGTTTTAATGGCTCTGAGCTGCTTCCCTTGAGGAACACCAGTCCAGTAGGGGGCCATAGTACCTTCTAAAGAGAGACATCAAAACACAAAGAACCATGAGAGAAACATAGTGGTTTGATCCCAAATCACTCCATACTCCCTCTGTAGTGCACTACATAGAACTAATCTAGATCTTAACAGTGCATTATATGTTTGTAATCATTTATATTGAATGTGCAAATGATAATGTGCAATTATTTGACATTGAACAACGTAAAACGAAATTTGTCTTCCGCATTTAACCCATCTGTGGCAGTGAACACACACACACACTAGTGCACTAAGGGCTGTGAACACACACCCAGAGTGGCAGGCAGTCATCCCCCGGTGCCCAGGGAGCAGTGGTGGGTTCAGTGCCTTGCTCAAGGGCATTTCAGCCGTGGATGTTCCTGCCGGTCTTAGGGCTCAACCTTCTGGTACCAAGCCCACGTCTGCATGCACACTGTACTTCACTTTACTGGGAGTGGGGAGCTTTATGAATTTCAGCCAGAGACAGGCACTGTGTGATGTTTTTCCAAAAAGATCTGTTTTTCTTTGTTCACCTGAGAACTGACAACGGGGCTTTCAGAAATCTCCACCTCACAGTGTTTTGGAAAACCTCCATTTTCAGTGACCCACAGCGCCATTTTTGTGTGGACAAGAAGCCAAACCCAGACAAGACCTACAGTTTTTAAAAATAAATGGATTGGCTTAGAGAGGGCCTAAAACAACTATGGGCTACTCGTATTTATGCAGCCACAACACTACAGCAGCGGGCGACAGGCAGCTCAGCCAAAGTGACTGAATGGGCTCTGTGCAGGTCCTTGGACCCTCAAAGCATATAGACTGCACTTTTAACACAAGATTCAACATTAACATTCATAAAACAATGTTAATTTGTTATCTCCATCCATCCATCCATTATATGTAACCCTTATCCAGTTCAGGGTCGCGGTGTGTCCTGAGCCTACCTGGAATCATTGGGAGCAAGGCAGAAATACACCCTGGAGGGAGTGCCAGTCCTTCACAGGGCAACACATACTCACACACATTTACACCTACGAACACTTTTGAGTCGCCAATCCACCTACCAACGTGTGTTTTTTGGGAGGAAACCGGAGCACCCGGAGGAAACCCACGCGGACACGGGGAGAACATACCACACGCCTCACAGACAATCACCCGGAGGAAACCCATGCAGAGACAGGGAGAACACACCACACTCTTCACAGACAGTCACCCGGAGGAAACCCACGCAGACACAGGGAGAACACACCACACTCCTCACAGACAGTCACCCGGAGGAAACCCACGCGAACACAGGGAGAACACACCACACTCCTCACAGACAGTCACCTGGAGGAAACCCATGCAGACACAGGGAGAACACACCACACCCCTCACAGACCGTCACCCGGAGGAAACCCATGCAGACACAGGGAGAACTCCTTACAGACAGTCACCCAGAGGAAACCCACACAGACACGGGGAGAACACACCACACTCCTCACAGACAGTCACCCGGAGGAAACCCACACAGACACGGGGAGAACACACCACACTCCTCACAGACAGTCACCTGGAGGAAACCCACACAGACACAGGGAGAACACACCACACTCCTCACAGACAGTCACCCGGAGCGGGAATCAAACCCACAACCTCCAGGTCCCTGTAGCTGTGTGACTGTGACACCTACCTGCTGCGCCACCGTGCCGCCCTAATTTGTTATCTCAATACAACATTTGTTTTGTCGGGTTAATGAAATAAATAATTTGTTATCATGCTAAAAATGATCATTTTGAATATCTTGTAAAAATAAATTAATCTAAAAATATGCAAAAACATGGCTTTTCTGAGCTTCTGTACAATGTCTGAACAAGCAAATTTTCTTTAATTGTATTAAAAGAAATGCCCCCACCAATGCTATGCTAACTAGCTTGTTATGCTCTCAAACGTTAGCAGGGTCCTAGTCTGTTCAGTGAGAAAGCCTTGGAGGTTCTGTGGACCTCTGCTCTGTTCTCCTAACTAAAGAAAGCTGATTTCATGTCATGCTCCACTGATACCTCCTGCAGTAGAACAGACTTAGGACAGCTCTCTGTGTTTCTGAAATGTTTTGATGGGAAAGCTTTCGGGAAGAGATACATTTTTTTCTCCCCGTACACAAGCGCTTGACTGGCCTAACCATTTTTGATGAAGTGACCCAGTTCTTCAGAAAAAGAAATGGCTTGGACATGAGCAAAGTTGTGTCTGTGGTCACTGATGAGGCTCTGTCAATGACTGGACAGGGCCTGTCAGTCCTGCACTAACACTTCACTGCATTATTCACGAGTCAGTTCTGTGCTCTAGACATTTTGGGAAAGTGAAAAGCATAACGGATATATGGATATAGTGATGAAGCTTGGAAACCTAACTCCTAAAATGTCCAGTGATATTTCCTTTCACCTGACAGTCTGTAAATCATCATTTCCTTCAATGAACATCATCAAAATCCACAGAGCTCTTGCTTCAACTGCCACTTGTACATTTCTCATTGAATTGTGAGTAAAATTAAGTAACTAGAGATAAACAGACTATATACAGCTCATGGTGGCGCTGAAGGTAGTGTTGCAGCCACACAGCTCCAGGCTCCTGAGGATGTATGTTCAATCCCCACTTTGAGTGTGAGGAGTTTGGAGCGTTCATCCTGTGTCTGTGTGGGTTTCCTCCGGGTGCTCAGGTTTCCTCACGTGACTGGGTGAGTGTATAAAATTGTCCACAGGTGTGAGTGTATGAGTGACTGGATGAGTGTGTGAAGTCCTATAATGAACTGGGACCCTGAAAAGAATGAAGTGGTTACAGAAGATGAATGAATGTCTGTTTGGCACAGATTCAGTGAAAGGATCTTCAGAGCCTTAATGCGATGACATAATAAGTGCAGCATTGTTTGTAGGTAAACACACAGCATTCGCACTACGTTATGTAACAACATCAGCCCTGTTTTCACATTTATAAAGGTGTGCCTCACGCTCAGAGATGGACATGTCTCTCTGGCTCTGGTGGACAGGTTGAGATCTCAGTCTAAAGGAGCAGGGGTGAAAGGATGCCCACGACATTTTAATCTGAGGTCAAGGGCCTTGAGTGTGTAGCTCCAGGCGGCAGTGGTCCTAAATAAAGAGAAATCACTGTCTTACGTAAGCGCCCTTTTTTTGTGCTCTATGAATTGCTGTAAAGTGGGTGTCTGCACAGAGCCCCTCAGATGTGTGTATGCACTGGCTAAATGGAGTAAAGAGCGCTAGCCTGCGGCATGATGAGAATGCTGAAAAAGGTGAAATTCAACTGAATCTACACAAATCTACACAAGAGTGCAAAACTACTTAAAAATGCTACAAGGCAGGAACACACCCATCACACACATACACACACACACACACACACTCTCTCTCTCTCTCTTAGAAAGTGTGCTAGAAATATATTTTAAAAATATTTTTCACAAAAAAAATAGGCAAAAACTCATTCATTCTGTGTCTGTCTCCACTTACCCAGTTCAGGGTCGCAGTGGGTCCAGAGCCTACCAGAATCATTGGGTGCAAGGTGGGAACACACCCTGGAGGGGGTGCCAGTCCCTCACAGGGTGACACACACTCACACATTCATACAAACACTTACACCTATGGACACTTTTGAGTCGCTAATCCACCTACCAATGTGTGTTTTTGACCGGGGAAGGAAACCAGAGCACTCGGAGGAAACCCAAGCAGACACAGTGAGAACACACCAAACTCCATACAGACAGTCACGTGGAGGAAACCTTCAAGAACACAGGAAGAACACACCACACTCCTCACAGACCGTCACCTGGAGGAAACCCACACAGACACAGGGAGAACACGCCACACCCCTCACAGACAGTCACCCGGAGGAAACCCATGCAGACACAGGGAGAACACACTACACTCCTCACAGACAGTCACCCGGAGGAAACCCACGCAGACACAGGGAGAACACACCACACTCCTCACAGACAGTCACCCGGGGGAAACCCATGCAGACACAGGGAGAACACACCACATTCCTCACAGACCGTCACCAGGAGGAAACCCACGCAGACACAGGGAGAACACACCACACTCCTCACAGACAGTCACCCAAAAGAAAACCCACGCAGACACAGGGAGAACACACCACACTCGTCACAGACAGTCACCCGGAGGAAACCCACGCAGACACAGAGAGAACACACCACACTCCTCACAGATAGTCACTCGGAGGAAGCCTACACAGACACAGGGAGAACACACCACACTCCTCACAGACAGTCACCCGAAGGAAACCCACGCAGACACAGAGAGAACACACCACACTCCTCACAGACAGTCACCTGGAGGAAACCCACACAGACACAGGGAGAACACACCACACTTCTCACAGACAGTCACCCAGAGCGGGACCCAAACCCACAACCTCCAGGTCCCTGGAGCTGTGACAGCCACACGTCTAATAAACACTGAAATGTAGAACTCAAATAATTTGAACGTCATTCTTTTTTTCATATTTTTGTTACGTTTACACATACAGAGCCTACTTTCATTTCACTGTCCATTTTCATATCTGGCTTCTGAAGTCAAGGGCATTAACAAGGAGTTTGGAATATATGGCATATATTCATGACAATATTAGAGAGAAATTATTATTTCTGAAGCTCAAAAGCCACTGCAGCTCGTAACTCAGAATGTACTGAGTAGTGCTCCATCATTCCAGAGCCCAGTGCTTAGGAGGGTTTATACCCCCTAGCAGACACACAGCACTGAGCGTGGGGGTCTTAAGTGCCTGTGCAGCTGCTGCATAGTGCTCCGATTCATTTCACACATTTCTATGGAGATTACGCAAGCTGTGCACAATTGAACGCCCGTGGCCATAATGGGTCCAGCTTTAAGTAGCTAAATTCACTTCATCTAATGGACGTCTACAAGCCTTTACACAAATAATGAATAAAAAATGGCTGTGGCTGGAATCTAGTTAGATCTTTTTCATTCGTCCATTCATTGTCTGTAAACCTTATGGAGTTCAGGGTCACAGTGGGTCCAGAGCCTCCCTGGAATCACTGGGCGCAAGGCGGGAACACACCCTGGAGGGGGCTACTGTCCTCCACAGGGCGACACACACACTCCCACATTCACACCTATGGACACATTTGAGTCTCCAGTCCACGTACAAACCAATCACAGACAGCCACCCAGAGCAGGGCTCGAATCCACAACCCTAGGACCCTGGAGCTGTGTGACAGAGACACTACCTGCTGTGCCACTGTGCCACCCTGGTTAGATCTTCTTCAGTGCCAACAATTAGGCAGATTATGGTAGAGTCAAGGCTAAATCTGCAAACACTGGTAACTGATTCAAAACCACCACTCCACAAACACAAAGAAATACATTCTATTCTGGACACGGAAAGCTCTGGACCTCAGGTGACTACCTACAAACATCCATGTGGTCACTTGTTCTATAGCGACTTTAGGAAGCAACCATCATGCATGCCCATACCAAACGGACCTGCCTACCTGCCACAGGCAACTCACATTAATGTTGCGTGAAGATGTCAGTTAGAAACCTATAGGGACATACTCTAAAAAACACTGATTTGAAAGGGATCTCAAGAATGGCAAACAGGTCAGAACCTCGGAAGATTCAAGAGAAAGAAACGTAATGCTGAAGCAGACATCTTTAAAATGACACAGCATTTTCTTCCATTAGTGCCAAGAGCATTTCCCTGCCCTTGTGATGTGAGCTGATTCTGTCAGTGTCACATGTCTGGAGCGTACACGCCGCTGCTTGCTCAGTTAGGCTTACAAACTCATGTTGTCATAGACACAAAGCAGCAGACCATAACCCTGAATGCTTCAGACGTATGCAGACTTCACTGACCCTTGAAATATTACAGACATTGTTTTACTAACACTGCATTCCACCTTCACACTGAAATGACTGAAGTGTGATGGAGCAGTTTGATTTCAATGCCTACAGAGTTTGCGGGAGTACATATAGATTGATTTTCAGATGCCGAAACAGTTTCCATTCGTTCACTTAAGAATGGGAACTGGGATATGTGCTCAGCAAAGGACTCTGAAGGCTTTCGGTGTTATACTAATGAGTCTAAATGAGAATTCTCAATCAGCAGCATCCACATAAATGTGATTGTGTGGAAAGAAACCTGACTTGGTCTAGCATTGGGTTTCTCGTGAATGCAAAATTGGTTTCAGTTGTGATGTGGTTAACGGGAACAGAATGCAGTCCACTAACAGCAGGGAACACAACCAACCTACTGACCAAATGGATTCTCAGCAATTTCATTCAAATGCTACGACATTAACATTAAATGAAAGCATAGAGACTGGGTGAGTGTGTGATGCCCTGTGATGGACACCCCCATCTAGGGCTTGTTCCAAATGGCAGAATATTCCTCTTAAAACCCACTTACACAGTTTCCACACACATTCCGACGACCAGCACTAATTTACACCAACCACGTTTTACTGATTGCTAATGTGCTAGATTAACCAATCAAGACACCAGGTTAGAGACAAAGAGCCAATGAATGCGCAATCACAGAAGCAACCAATGAGATTTCAATTAGGGCTGAAGCCTTCTGAGATATGATGAGCTTATTTATACAGACTGTGATTAAAAAGAAAAAGGTTAACTCTAGACCCACATTAACTGGTAGAAATAAAGAAAACTTAAAAGTGAAACAGAAGCCACTTTTATTTTGAAAGAAGCCAGTTGCTTAAAGTAAGGCTGCCTTGTGTTTGCTTATTGTGGCTACTGAGATACTCCATTAGATGTGTAAAATATTCATATATGTGCTATTTCTGTTGTGCATTTGTTGTGTTGGGAAGGTGGGCATCCAGTGCTTCTTTCATTTGTTTGTGGGGAATGACAGTTGGTGTTTGGGTGGTTGGTTCATGTGCGGTAGGAGAAGGCCCTGCGTGGGTTCAAGCCCAGGGGCGCATGATTTATTAATCGGTCCCTGTTCTTAAATTAAGGTGCTGTAAAGGGTTCTTTGAGTGATGCCAAACCACTTTTGGTTCCATAAAGGACCATTTTCGATAATAATAATTACAATGGAAAAGAACCTTTACATCAAGTAAAGTTTAAACTTTTACAAGTTTCTTCCCACAGAGCAATATTTGACATTTGATTTGATATTTTAATAATTTCTAATAGATTTGTGGCTTTCTCCTGATCTCTTTTCTCCATGCATTTTTTTTTGTGTGTGTCCAATACTGACAGACGTTTTCTTAGGACCTTTCTCAAGGACAAATATACCAACGTTCTTAGGAAGTTATTGGTGAATGAGGCCCAGTGATTCGAGGTAGACTCCTGATCCACCGTGACATCTACAGTAAATGAATGAATGAATGAACAAACAAAAGAATGAATGTAAGCATAAAGTGTTCTCTGCACACTACCTACTTTGAGTTGTGGTGCCCTCTGTATTAAGATCGTAACAACAAAACCAAAGTCTCTAGGTAACAGTTGGCTGTGCACCTCACCCCTGAGAATGGCAGGACTAGAAGTCTAAAACCTCACAACACTGGATCCATTAGCAAATAACTGATCTCGTGAAGCAGCTGGGCTTTCTGAAATTATTAAACACTGACCCTGAAAATTAGAGCTGATCACATTTGCATAGCCGCAAAATGCAATTCCGAGTCTGATCTGAGGACCTGAATTAAGTCCAGAGCCTACCTGGAATCATTGGGCGCAAGGCAGGAATACACCCTGGAGGGGGCGCCAGTCCTTCACAGGGCAACACAGACACACACACACATTCACTCACACACTCACATCTACGGACACTTTTGAGTCGCCAATCCACCTACCAACGTGTGTTTTTGGACTGTGTGAGGAAACCGGAGCACCCGGAGGAAACCCATGCAGACACAGGGAGAACACACCACACTCCTCACAGACAATCACCTGGAGCTGGAATTGAACCCACAACCTCCAGGTCCCTGGAGCTGTGTGACTGCGACACCTACCTGCTGCACCACCGTGCCGCCCCAGCTTTTAAACATTTTTAATTTATTTTTATCATATATTCTGTTTTACTTCTATTTTATACTTTCTAATTGTTTACTATTTAAATTCTACTGTAATTTTTCTGTATCGTTTTGTAAAGTACTTTGAATTGCCATTGTGTACGAAAGATACTCTATAAATAAACTTGCCTTGCTTTGCCTTGCTTTCTACTCTCCGTCTAAAGACACAACTGTAGCCAACGTCAGGCAACAGGCTTCTAGTGTCGACATACGTCCTCACTGCAGTAGCATCCTGTGATATTTTTGACAGCTTTCTTTTCACTGGCATGGTCTTTACTGACGTGTTCACAGTGTCTACACTACACTGCATATTTCTATGAGGTGTTGTTCTCAAGGCGCAGCATTGAAAAACAAACATTCATCAGTGACACATAGTCACGCCAACAAAACCAGGGCAGGAGAATGACAGGAGTCTGGTTACTTTTTGTGGAGTGCTTGGCTTTGTGCATTAACTGAGATTACACCTCTCGCAGAAGCTGAGGTTTAGAGGCTGAGCGTCAGCAATGTTGTCGTCTGTAGTATGGCTCTCGGCTTGATTTCAGGCAAGGATTCTAAAGCTGATTTGTGATTATAAGAATTATGAAAATCTCAGCGTGAATAAAGTGAATGGAACTGAAGGGAGGGTGGAAAATAGCAGAGATTATCTTCAGATAAACAGCAATATCAAGAATGAACGACACAAGAGACAGAGTACAAGACAATGAGTATGTGCTTAAAGAAATATATATATGACTGTGTGTAGAGAGAGAGTGAGTGTGTGTGGAGAGAGAGTACGAGAGAGAGGAGGAGGAAATAAAGAATTCATTACATCCAATGCAATGCTTACACACTTTCGGTTGCATCCAGCCAGCTTCTTTGCTGATAGTAGCCTGTCTTTAAAACAGCCCCCTCCAGAACCTGTGGCTTTATCTCCTCCATTACCCTCTTCACAAGTGCAGGATGCTATTTGCCAACAGCCCCATGGGACAACGTTCAGCCCTAATGAAATCTAGTCCTGCTGCTTGGCCAATGACATCTCCATCCGATTGAACCTGCTTGGAGAGCGGTGCTGTATGCTTTCACCTCGAGCGGACAGAAGAGCAAACCCTTTAAACCGCTGCAACACCAGACTGGTCCCTGGTCCCTGAGAGATAGAACAGCTCTTAACACTAGACCAGTAAACTTAATGCTGCTGCTGGTTGCTTCAGACTAGACAAGGAAATTGCAGGGCATTACACACTCACACCTGCAGACAGTTTCACATTCTCACCCATTCACACTCACACCTGTGGACACTTCTGAGCCATCCATCTACTAACATTTGTGTTTCGACTGTGGGATGAAGCTGGAGCACCCAGAGCAAACCCATGCAGACACAGCAAGAACACACCAAGCTCATCACAGACAGGGACCCAAGAGAAAGCTTAAACCCAACATCGGAATCACCATCTAAAAATCATCTAAACCACAACTCACACATACTTTTGGATACAATATTATCCCCAAGAAAAGAACACATTCATCACATGCTTTTGCAGCTTTTTCCTGACGGATCAATAAATTCTTACTCGCTTTCTCGCCATTTACAAACTACTTAAAAACAATGCTCGCAACTTTTAACTTTATAACATTACCAGGATGTTTCCTCACAGTTTTCTAGCTCAGTCAGTTTACATTCTGGAGAAAGGTCTAGGGTTTGTGTGCAGCCCTGGCTCATTAAATAGAGGAAAGAATGAAGGGTCTCAGTCTGAAATGGCTCAGGCTTTTTAACTGTGATTGTGTCTGGTTGAGACAAGGCATTTGGATGCATTTTGATGGTGAAGAGAGCTCTGAATGTTGAAAAGCTTGATAAGAGATGAGGATGTTGTTCTATTCCTGTTCCGTAGGTGGGTAATATTTTCTTACTTTGGCTGTTATAGATTACATAAGGTTGAACTGATACAAATTTGGAATATGTGTTTAATTCAAACCTACAGGCAAAACTCACATGACGTACATGCTACAATTGGTTTCCTACCATTCCACCTCAAAAGATACAGAGCTTCACAAACACAGTGAGTTTGTTTTGTTGTGAGAAATGTAATTCCACAGAATTTTCAATAATTCCTTTCATTTTAAATAAAATGAAGATTGCCATTTTTAATACTATACCACAGTTGCAAAATAATCACAAAAAGTGGGACAGGTTTTGAATTTTGAATTGCAATTATACGTTACACCAAACTTATTTGTACACTCATAGAATAGCCATCTCTCTACATAATGCTAATGTTAAGTTTGTGACAGAACTGGGCACATACTGTGTGCTCTCATCAATACATTTTGTGCCACTGAGTTATATAGTAGCATTAGTTTTTACATTGCACAGGGTGAAAGGGGGATCATAAAGTTTGCAGGGCAATATATGGCAACACTCACACTTACTCACTGTGATGAAGCTCTGTCCAATAGGTTTAGGATGTGTTGAGGTAGAGTGGTGTTTGTGATACAGAACTAATCCTCCAACACCAGTAATGTTTTATATAATAATGTTTACGTAGCTGAACGCAATGAAATCCTCACAGGAACGTTCCAGTGTATAGTGTAAAGCATTTCTAGACTAACAGGCTGTTATTGCAGAAAATGATCAAGCAGCTTCCTGTTACAGCCCTGATTTCAGAGGAAGTGCTAGTTAAGCAGGTGTCTCCAATCTATTGGCCCCAACCATAGCATGCTAGCAAGCTAATACGGAGCAGGAGAGGTGTGCTGGGCTGTGGCACGGAGAGAGCGTTGGCACATGGATTCGACAGGCTGCTGGCACACCTCTAACACCCACTCTGATAACCCACAGAGCCACAAATCTGTTAGCTCACAGTGGCTAGCCTAAAGGTTTCACGAAGCATCCCGACTTCCCTCGGAAAAGACTACGGCTTTAATATTATGATCTCTGGTGAAGAGTGTTGGTGTGTATATGAAAGGGAAATGGTCTGAATGGTATTGGGTAACACAGGTGCTTGAGTCTGGTGTTCCAGGAAGAAAATACTTTTAAAAAATGTAATAAAATATAATATGAAAGCTATACTGAGGATTTGCAGCATTTGTATGATATATCTCTTTCATAAACTGTATTTCCCATGGCAAATAACATGTGAACCATGTGATGGGACACTGCGACCATATGGTACCTGCTGCTTTTATCCTCTGACAACAGTTTGGGGAAGTAGTGCCCTACTGCCATCAATAACCACACACTGAAGCAAACTACTGGGCTACATAAGGCAAATGCAAACATATAAAACTTCAGTAGTGGATTTGCTTTAAAACATAAAACAGTTTTTATGTTTCTTGTGATAGTCTTTACATCCCAATAACAATCAATAAATATTAATTAATCAAGCCACGCCATTTTGCTTTTTAGGGAAGACGACTTAAGGTAGGGTTTGCTTGGGCAATGTGTGTAGCTTTTAAGTGAGAAATTTCATGCAAGTCATTTAATTAACAATTACTGTAGATTTGCTGTACTGTGGAAATCAAGTGTTTAAACCTGTTAGCATAACCATGTGTTGTTTCATGAGTGAAATTCGCAGCATTTTAGCTTTGAAACTGCAGTGGACCAAACACAACTACACAGATTCCTGAGTGGTGCAAGCACTGAGCTGGTGATCCCTGTTTGATCCCTGGCGATGCCTTAGCTATGTGAGGCCAGGGGTCCAAGAGACCACTTCTGGCTCCCTCCCATCACTCTAACAGAGCCTGGCTGATGTGACAGATCTGGGTAGCTAGCGTTCCCTTCCAATGCGTTAAGATGTCCACTGCATTAGCAGCAAGTCAAAAAGAGGCAGCAGGTGGTTTCACAAGTCTCACAGGAAGCATGTGTTTTCTTTCACACTCCCAAGCTGGAGGTGCTGAGTGTGTCTCAGGGAGTCGTAGCTCATGGGTGGGACTGGTGGTGACGAATAATTGGGGAGAACTGTGGAGTGATATTTAAATTTTTAGGCACTGGGGATTAAAGCCTGGAAATATCACTGACCCTTTGAGCAAAGTGTGATGCAGGTGTGAATTCGGCAACGCAGATCTCATTATAGATCTCATTAACACCAGTGAGCATCTGATTAAAAAGAGAGGTGGTGTTTGCACATATTTTTCTTCAGCTTGTGGCAGAAGCACCCCTGTAATACCAAGCTTTGTTTTGACCCTCAGAAGTGTTTGCACCCTCAAATGATTTTAATAGCTAATCTGGGTGTTACTGTAGTACAGATTGATGAGGGAGAGGTACAGCCCTCCTTAGCCCAGACTGAGGGAGGCCAATGGATAAACTGCCTCTAGCTAAGGCTGACAACACTGCATTCCTCTACATGACTTTTTATAATGCTGCTCTTTTCACAGAGAATCCTGTTCATCAAAAACGGTGAGGGACATTTTATTTACATAATTTCCATTATTTCAGCTCCACCCCTGGGGGCAATTTATTAAAGCCCATGACAGAAGACTAGAAAAGCTACAAGTAAGACATACTAATATTCCTTTGGTACACTACTGTTTATTAGACAGTGTGTTCTATCCGTTTGCCAGAGTGGCTTTCTCTACTTTGCCTAAGGCACTTCAGCTGACAGCCCTGTGGTTTCCCTCTGACACTCTGTACCCATGATCAAAACCGAGAGAGAGAGAGAGAGAGAGAGAGAGAGAGTGTGAAGGAGGAAGAAAAGAAATAAAGAATACAGTAAAATGAGGAGAGTGTGTGACAGGCCTTTGTCAGTGGAGATGTAGAAGATGAAAGGGCGAAGATGACGTTCCCACTGTTTCTTTGTCAGTGGCAGAGGGAAAGAAATGCTAAGGCTCAGTTCAAATGTATTTCTATTTTGTGGTGGTAATTTACACAGTGTTAAAACTACATTAAAGTCTTGGAACCTGCTGAAACCATGGACCCTGGCCAGATTACTGCAACCACAAGCAACTTGAGCATTTGTTTGGAAAGTATGTCTTTTGAAATGTTGTCAGGAATTCATTATTTTATGTACTGTGAAATACACCATGAAGTGCTGTATATGTTAAAAAAAGACGCTCTGTACATTTTAAACACTCATACTAACATGACTACTGATGCACAATTATTCACTCATTCATTTGCTCATTGTCTCTCAACATACAATTGCAAGGAGTTGAGGAATTTCATTATCTACAGTCCATAATATCATCAAACGATTCAGAGAATCTGGAGAAATCTCTGCAAGTAAGCAGCAAGGCTGAAAACCAACACTGAATGCCCATGACCTTCGATCCCTCAGGTGGCACTGCATTAAAAACCAACATCATTCTGTAACATATATTACCACATGGGCTTAGAAACACCTCAGAAAAACACTGTCAGTGAACACAGTTCATTGCTCAATCTACAAGTGCAAGTTAAAACTCTACCATGCAAAGGGGACACCATATATCAACAACACCCAGAAACGCCAGCATCACTAATGGTATGGGAGTGTGTTAGTGCCCATGACATGGGTAACTTGCACATCTGTGAAGGCACCATTAATCCTGAAAGTTACATACGGGTTTTAGAGCAACGTATGCTGCCATCCAAGCAACGTCTTTTTCAGGGATGTCGCTGCTTATTTCAACAAGACGATGCCAAGCCACATTCTGCACGTGTTACAACAGCGTGACTTCGTAGTAAAAGAGTGCTAGACTGGACTGGGAAATATCTCCCATTGAAAATGTGTGGCGCATTATAAAGCGGAGACCCCAGACTGCTGAGCAACTGATGTTGTACATCAAGCAAAAATGGGAAAGAATTCCACCTACAAAGCTTTAACAATTAGTGTCCTCAGTTCCCAAACACTTATTGAGTGTTGTTAAAAGGAAAGGTGATGTAACACAGTGGTAAACACGCCCCTGTCCCAACTCTTTTGGAACGTGTTGCAGGCCTCAAATTTAAAATGAGTGAATATTTGCAAAAAAAAAAAAAAAAAGTTTATCCGTTTGAACATTAAATATCTTGTCTTTGTAGTGTATTCAGTTGAACATAGGTTGAAAAGGATTTGCAACTCATCGTATTTTGTTTTTGTTTTTTTTACTCAATGTCCCAACTTCATCAGAATTGAGGTTGTAAATTTCATATGAGGTTTTTGTATTATAATCTCTTTAATAAGTAAATGTTTCATGAAATGCTACAGTTCCGCTCAGGGCTCAAACATGGAAACAGGAGCTGTGTGTGACAGAGAGAGAGAGAGAGGGGGGAGTTAGAGTTTAAGATATTCAATACATATTTCACCATAAATAAAATGAAATCAAAATCTGAACTCAACTGTAGCAATGCTTTATTTATATCACTAAACATATCCTCTAAAACGTCACTAGACACAGACAGCACAAAAAATATACTCAATATTTCTCTGATATTTTCTTATTCTTCACAATCTAATTTATTGATGCTGATATATTTTATTTTTGTAATAATATCAACAATTGTTTGACTGCTGGTGTTTTACCCTGGTGTTAGGGTTGGCTCCTCATTCTTTGTGTCTGGTATATTCCTTGGGTTTCATCTTCAGCTTTGGTGTTACATGCTTCTGTCCTTCTACACCTTGTTCTCATGTGTTAGCCACTCCCCTGTCATGTGACTTAATTACACTCAGGTGTTTTGTGTTATCATATGGTTTATAGTCTTGGGCTGCGTCCGAATTTGCGTACTTCCATACTCAACAGTATGCAAAAGCAGCAAGCGAGAATGATTAGGGTGTCAGAATACATAGTATTTATCAATCAGTATGTGAAAAGTCCACGGATATTCATCAGGAGAAATTTTGACGTATGCAACCCCAGCACACTGTCCTTTCCCATAATTCCACTGGAACTGAGGAGCTTAGAAAGAAAAATGGCGGAAAGTGGGGTTCCGGCTTTTTTACAAGTGTATGATAGAACAATAACAATTTTAAAAATATTGTGATTATTGACAACATTAAGTAACGTTATGAGTAACTCTACGGAATACAACCAACCCATTTTGCTTGTTGTTTAAATTGGTATTAACATTATTTTTGTGAATTTTTAAAGCTGTTATAAGTGAAGGCAAGTGATGCTTACATTTCTCCTGAGGTAAAAAATCAGTAAATTCCTCATAGTGTGTCTTCTCCGAGCTACTGCACAAAGGTGTCTCAGTGTGGGGTTAGAATACATGTGGGGAAGAGCACTGTTACATTTTGCAGAAAATACAAAATTGAAACAATAGAGTTGGCAAATAGGGCTTTTAGCAACTATTGGGACTTTTGTTGTTAGTGGTGTGATGTCATAGGTCAAAGGACATTGGTAAGATGGCGGATGTTGTGCGTCTGAGGTCGCATGGATACTGCACACTCACGTACTAAAAGACTGTACTGCTTTAATGGTCAGGCAGTGCATACTGGATCCAGTTCAGTACGTACTGTTGAAGTACACGATTCCGGACACAGCCTTGGTTCCTTGTTTTTGTTGGTTGTCCACAGTTTGGTTTTCTTGGCTTTTCTGTCTCTTTGATATCCCTTATTTTCTGGATTTGTCTTTGTCTTTGGTTTTGCCTTTTGATTTTGGTATTTTCAGTCTCAGTCACTAACTCTCTCTCTCTCTCTCTCTTTAGCGTGCGAAGCTTCCCCTAGTGCCTTGTGTATAGTGTCAATGTTTAGCTTCTCTTTGGTTTTTTGAGTGTCTTATTGTTTTAGTATTAATCTAGCTCTCTATGTTGCTCTCTCTGTTAGTTTTCTGTCTCTTGCACTTAGCCTTTAGCTCTCTAAGCATTCTCTTTAGCTTTTCTCTTCACCAACCTGCTGGAGACAATAATATTATTGAAAATCTGTGATTAGATCTCAGCCAGGATGCATGCAAGACTAAATAACTTCTGCCATCAAGAACAGAAAGACTGTCACTCGGCTACAAGGATCATGTGGAGGCTGTTACCAAGTCAAAGAGGGTTGTAAGGAGGACTGATTGAAAGGATGCCCAAACTTAAAAACATAACACATTTTCCCCCATCACATAAAGCCGCAATAAAAATAATAAACGTGTACAAAAAGGAAGAAATATTTCATGTTCTTTACAGATGTGGTGTTAACATATCAGTTGATACAGTCTCACTGTCCACTCTGTGAGACACTCCTACCTCATTGGTCCACCTTGTTGATGTAAAGTCAGAGACAGTAGCTGCACAGTGTGTGTCGGTCGTTCTCTAGACATTCAGTGACACAGGACACTGTTGGCTGGATGTTTTTGGTCGGTGAGGGGTTTATAAACTCCAGCAGCACTGCTGTGTCTGATCCACTCGCACCAGCACAACACACACTAACACACCACCACCACGTCAGTGTCACTGCAGCACTGAGAATGATCCAACTCCCAAATTATACCTACTCTGTGAGGGTCCTGACCATTGAAGAATAGGGTAATGTGTGGCAAACAAAGTATGCAGAGCAACAGGTGGATAACAGTCTGTAACTGTAGAACTACGTAGTGCTCCCATGTGGTCAATGGAGCTGAGAGAATTGGCAGTGTGTGTAGAATAAAAAGAGGGCATGTATATGCAGTAAGATTTTTCAAAACCTAAGTCATAAATTTTGTAAATAAATAATTTCTCCTTTCCTTTAAACAGTGAAGCATGTAGCGTTATTAATATTCTTTCTGTAGCTAACAGTTTTCATTCAGGGCTTTTTATTTTGTTCTGAATTATCATGAAAACAAACATGATCAAACACACAGCAATCTGGAAGAATTCCCACTGCACTACAACACCTCCAACACACACACACACTGCAGCCATTGGAGCATGAACTCATTTTGGCAGTTCTTGCCAGGCCCATAGGGAGGACAGAGGAAGGGCACTGACCTGCCACACTAACGGCTCTGCCCGCTCGCTGCTGGACGACAGGCACACACTCAGGACCACTGTGTGAGATGCGCAGGTTACCACGCTGGCGATGATGGCATCCCTCATGGAGAACGGGAGCATAGTGTACACCACGAAGATGATGAACAAGAAGAAGGACACCTTTGGAAAAGAACAGAGCAGAGGTTTAAGATCAGCACATTAGCATTTAAACAACCAGAAGACCCTCGTTACCATTCATTTCTTCCTTTGATTTATAACCATAGTGCTCTTTGATTTCCAGTGCTATGTTCCTGCAGTGGGATCCTGTCAGTTTCTTCCCTTTCAGTGATGCACACAAACGTTGTTTTAGTGCTAACAGCTCCTTCAAAAATCGCCAGGTCCAGTTGATGCTTAAGTTTTTTCAAGCTTAATCACTCAACTGTTTTACCAATAGCAACAACAACAACAACACATTTTCTCTAAACATTTTAAACGATACTGGATTTTCAAGCATGTTACCATCAAGTCAATATTTTAAAGTTTCTTATGACTAAGTGGTCCTTCAATTGTGGAATGGCCCAGACATCTTTGATGAGTTCACTTGAACTCTATGTGCTCTGGATTGTTCCCACATCACAAGTCTACTCCCACCCCATACTCATCCCAAAAACCTTTCTCCAGACTAGTGCAGCCAAGACTTGACAGATGATGATTTGTGTGGCAGCACTTCAGAGACAATGCTGCAATAGTGGCTAAATTTGTTCTGCTTTCTGTCCCTTCCATGTGACCGTGTTTGTCACTTGCACTTTCTAGCAAGTCATTCCAAGCAAGAGAGTGGGCAGAATGATGTAATGGTGTGTAATGTAATTCTAAGGTTAAAAATTTAAAAGGCACATGCTGTAAGAATCTGAAGTACAGTCACCTAGGTGCAACAGCATCAAAGCAACAGTTCTCTTTCTCTTTCTCCACTGAGATCTAATGTCTGTCACACTTGGTTTCCAGAGAGTTCAACAGAGATCTGAAGTCAAATGGATTCACAAGTAAAAAGGGTGCTTTAAGGCAAAATGTTTCAACATCTCATGCCCAAAGCCAAAGAAGGAATGAAAGTGCCTTTCCATTAGGAAATATATGATGGCTATCTGAATAATTACAACATCTGCCATTTGAAAGAAGTCATCATTTCAGTCATTACCAAGTTAATACAAGAATAAGAAATGAAATTATATTCAGGAATTATCTTCACCACTTCATCTCCATTTACAGACTTGCAGCAATTTAAACACTTGTTGAATCAAAAGCTCTTCCCTCCATGAGTAAAATGACAAGAGGACAAAATGGATACTCATTGCTGGCAGCACCTAGCCTGGACTGGTCTAAATTTTGACTGTCGTCTTGATGGAATTTCAACTGCCAAAGAGAGTAATCTCCTGTGGATTGGCTCTTTGGCAGTCCATTAGCGGCTGTGGCTTCTTTGTGACCCATCCATCACGCCCTGTGATCTCACCAACCAAAGAGCTCTAAGAGACTGTGGCCCCTGGGAGACTGCCTTCGACAGTTTGGGCTAAGGTGAGATTTTAGTCCATAATGAATTATAAATGTACCCACAGCCCACTGCATGCTAAATGTTAGGACACCTTTCACATCACGATAGGCTAAGACCTTAAAAACATTGATTGCTCTATTGTTTCTTATTGTTTTTGGGCACTGTGTGCACATGGGATCAGGCTAAGGTGATCATAGTGAATGTTCGGTCTTAATGGTAAATTAAATATAAATGTAAACTACTTTTGACAAAATGTATGTGCAGGACAGTATGGAAATTAACCCAAATATAGTCATTAGCGAACATTACAATCTGCTGTACACTTGCCTATGTAGTCTCTACAGTGAAATTTCCCAGTGTCATTATTAGGAAAATTCTCTAGGACTAATATTTTATGATTTATTCTTTTCTTTAGCTGGTGAATATAGAAGGAAATAACGTTACTAGGAAGGCGCATGTCTAATGCTTTTAACACTTAACTAATCAACAGAGAGTGAATTACTCTGATGATAAAAATGACCTGTTAGATGCAAAGAGCAACAAGCTAAAGGCTAGTTAAAAAGGGAGAGACCTGATATCCTTTATAACTTGCCTCAGACTGGTTTCGTTTCTCAAACTAATGTCTGTTTTACTAGAGTTTTTTTATTAATTAATACATAAGAATAATCCTAAGTACTGGTTGTTTTTGTTAGCATAAAATCCATTCGCTAGGTTAACACAAAGCGAAAGCTGGATATGTGACAGAACAATAGTGAAAAAAAAACATGAAAATGATATACAAATGTGGCATTCAATCTATAAGCTTGTACACATGTTTCATAATGGTATGTTGATTCTGGCAATAGTGCCCAAGAGTAAACCAAGAGTGACATGAGTAAACCAGTCAATTAGGACAGTTCTATGCTTCATCTGGAAATGTTATAACATTTAAATAATATTTACAAAAAATGTGCCATAAGTCCAGCTACAATCAACTACAACTGATTACTAACCCTAACCCTAACCCTAACCCTACTAACTGATTATGATTTAATTTGACTTGACTTAACTAACACCACAGCAGTAGCACAAAAACCTCAGCTTACAGATGGACAGGACAAACCAAACAAAAGCTTGAGAGCTAATTTTTTTACACAATTTCAGTTTGAGTTGTTCAGCTTGTTCTGCACTGACAACAGCCGTGTCAATATTTGTATGCGCAGAACACTGGAATGATCAGTGACTGAGCTGAACCGAGTTATGTGTTTTACATACACAAAAGTGGGGGCTGAATGAATCATGTTTAGCCCATCTGGTACTCTGAATATGGCCAAGGAAAACAAAACACAGATTACGCCGGATGACAGAGCTGATTCTTCTTTTAACACAATACATTTGCCATAGTGTTAGCGTAGATGTGATGTGATGTCTACAGCCATGACCTTTCATAAATCTCTTCACACATTTCTGAAAATCTTTGAATATCTCAACTGTAAGATTGTAACCTTTCTCACAGTGGGAACCCTTTTGTTGTGACAGTCATGACACAAAGCCCAACTCAGTTCATGTGATGGGACTGTGGAAATCTGCTACTGAAACGTGAATCATTCATTATGCGTCATTGTACAACAGTCTTGCAATTGAGTGCAAAACAAATAAAAGGTTACATGCCTTGCTCAAGGGCACCTAAGCTGTTGACTGAGGGAGAAGACAGCTGTTCCTTTACTCTTCCTGCCCCCAATTTTCTAGGCCATCTCTGACTGTCTGGTTATTTTCATTTTGTTTCGGTTTGTCTTCTCTATGCTGGACATCCACAACTCCTCTCATCGTTATTTCAATGCTCGTAGCTCTACCTGTTGTCTATTTCTGTCGGTCAGGGGGATTGTAACAATGACCTTCCAGTCCCAAGTCCACTCCTCTAACCATTAGGCCATAGCTGCCCCTAACAATTTTTGCCGCTTCTTTGAGAATTAAAGGTATAGGGTTTTTAGACTTCAATCTGCCATCAAGGAGCCCATTTCCAGAAGATGCAATAACAGCTGAAAATGGTTTCATGACTGAACAGCACTTCTTCCAGATCTAAAGTGAGTGGTATACCAGATCTGCCAAGACAACCAATCAGCTGTTTTCACAGTGGCATCAGGCCACCCCCTATCCTGTTCTTGACAAGAATTAATTTATGGTTTTACACTGATGTGGAAATAGCATCTGTGTTTGCATATTTAAACTGGGCTGTTTTTTTTTTTGCTCACTCATCGGTCTGAAACACAGTCATGGTCTGTTGCTAGAAACAGTATGGGAATGTTACTTTCATTTCTAGTTAATTTTTAGAGTATGGATAGATATTTAGTATCCATAATATGCATAAAAATTTGAGCTTGTTTTGTGCCATGTGCTAATGTCTCACCTCTTTCTTCTCTATTCAGGTATGAGCATCCATATCTCAGAAAGACCAGCAGGGATGAGCTCCTCAAGTATGAATTCTTCATCTTCAAATAACAGCCATGTCATGGACATGGTCTTCAATGGTTGGTGCAAAAATTATCCCACAGCTAGTTTAATCTGGTGCGTTTGTGGTGTGATCTGTTATCTCTTGGGTTTTCCTGCCAGTCTAATAGTCCTTCATGAGCTTTTCCAGAGACGGACACAAAGAGCCTCTCATGACATCTTCATGTTTAATCTTGCACTCACCGATTTGACTTTCACAGCTTCAGTCCCATTCGGTTTATGCAATTACAAAATATGGCACAATTTACAGATTGAGTGGATTTCTAACTCACTTTACAGCTTGACAACGTGTGGAAGACCCCTTTTTATGGCGTGCCTTTGTGCAGACTGTTATATTGCAGTAATTCATCCCGTAGTGTACATGACCAGTCAGAAACTCTCTGTAGTTAAAAAAGTAATCTCAGTGACATTCTGGTTCATCACTGCTGCCTTTGGTTCCCTTATATCCTCCATAAATTGGTTGGTTTTAACTCCTGCCAGCTCCATTCCTTTGATCATAGCTCTACCAGTTATTATTTATTGTGATATATCAGTACTTCAAGCTCTGAGAAAATCAGATCCATCTGGAAAACGTAACATCCATCCACAGAAGAAGAGAGTTCTTCATGTCATCTTCAACAGCCTCCTCCTGACATTGATTGCCTACCTGCCACCCGTAATTATATTTTCATTTGGATCATTGATGTCAGATAAAGGAAATGGATATGTATGCAATGCAGTGTTCTATGGATTTTGTTTCTCCATGGCTGGGTCTGTCATCATGCCAATTTTATATCTGGACAGTGTTGGTAAGATAGATACTTTCAAGAAATGGTGGAAGCATTAAAACAGATGTGAATGAAATTATTCTTTTCCCACCAAAGTTTTCACCTAATTGTAGATCTCTCTTACAAAGTGTCGTTCTATTCTGGCTCTGTAGCTCTGTAGGATTAGTTTCCATTTTGTTGTGTCTTCTAAAGGGATGTGCAAATATGGCAATTGTGGGTGTGCAAGTATCATATATATTTATCCAATAGTATTTCAAAAGGTAGAAATGTAATGTCAATTCCTTAGCATTAGTGGACTCTTCATGTTCATACAGAAAATTAAATGTATCATTATTATTTTGTTTATTAATAACAATATTAAGATATTATTGGAAGTCAAAGGATATGTTCTGCTGTTTGGACATGTTTGTGAGATATATTATTAAAGATGTAAAAGTGTGTGTGTAATATATACAGTGCATATGTATATGCAAACTGCATGCAGACTGCTTCTACAAACATTTGTGAAAGAATGGGTCGCTCTCAGGAGTTCTGTGATCTCCAGCAATGCACTGTGATAGAATGCCACCTGTGCAACAAGTCTAGTCATGAAATTTCCTCAGTACTAAGTAGTCCACAGTCAACTGTCAGTGGTATTATAACAAAAAAGAAGCGGTTGGGAATGACAGGAACAGAACAGAAAATAGCAGTAACAGAAAGACCATCTCTGACTGTCTGGTTGTTTTCATTTTGTTTCGGCTTGTCTTCTCTATGCTGGACATCCACAACTCCTCTCATCATTATTTCAATGCTCATAGCTCTACCTGCTATCGTATTCTGTGATATTTAAGTACTTCAAGCTCTCAGGAAACCAGACCCTTCAGGACTGAGTACCAATAATCCACAGAAGAGGTTTGTTCAGACTGTCTTTAGCACCATCATCATAATGTTTTTTGCCTATTTTTGCCCAGTGATCATCTTTCCATTAGTAGAGATTTTGCCACTTCTAACAGAAGAGGACTGTGGTAATTTATTTTGGAATGTGTTGCTCCATGCTTGGATGTACTTTCATGTGTTTTATGTGTCTGTATGTAAATAAAAATGTAAGACATTGTGGAGGAAACTATCTACAACATAAGAGAGTCTGAGGGTCTGAGGGCAGTTTCTTTATTCTGCATGTCTTCTTAAAGTTGTCTTTAAAAACATGGTACCTACAATACTCGGTTCTACTTATGGTTTGGTCCCTAGGACCTGGTTTGTTCCAGGATCAGGGGGCTTCTGAAACCACAATAACAGCAACAGTAAAGTTAAGCGTCATTTGCTCATCATGTATTGGCATGTTTTTGTTGTTTTTTTGGGACTAAACACAGCTCTGTCATCAGTTCAGACAGATCAATAGTGTTTTTTGTTTCTTGCTGCAGCTGGATTCTTTTGTTGGCCACCAATCCAAGGAGCGTTTTAACCTCTTCAAAAGACTACAGCATAATTTTAAAAGCTGCCGCAGAGAGTCCCATAAAACAAAGCTTGGGTCTATGATAGATTATGTACCAAACAAGTAAACGGTTCCAGGTACCAGGTACAAAATGTGCTTAATGGAAAGGCCAAAATGCCAAGTAGAATCAAGTAGAGTAGATACTAAACAATGGAGGAACACAATAAATGAACTCGGTCTCTATCTGTTTTAACTCAAACTCCCTGTCGTAATTACCATTTGACCCAGCGCTCTGAGAACAGTGATCAGTTGGCCCAGAAGTGAAACTTGAATGTACAATTTCTTCACATCTCTTTTGAAATTTAAATTTTAATATATATACTATATATATATATATATATATATATATATATAAGTATATATAAATATACTTTTAATCCATTGGTCAGTTTCACACTACATGCATACAGATAAGTGAATCCACAAACTACACTACTAGAGAAAACTACTACTACTACTACTACTAGAGAAAAAACTTTGTGGCTATATTTACAAAAGTTGAATGATATTTTCTAATACAATGCCATCTGAGGGCTAGAAGGTCACATATGTTCAAAAATTGCTTCAGTCCTTCACCTACAAGGACTAAGACTTCAGAGTAATTTCTGAGTCTTTTACAATATTTAAAAAAGTAACTGGTGAAAAACAGTCATTGAGGTCTTGTGCTGATTTATTTTTATGTTTAACAATTCTACACACATGTTCACTCTTGTTTTGCCTCTGTCTGCACATTTTGGATTGTATTGCAGACATCAAAGTGTGTTTAAATTTGGAAAACACAATAAAGTTGGTCAGTGAAAATATTGCAGATATTTTCTCTGTACATTTGTCATTTAAAAAAAAAGTTTCAAGGGAATGAACACATCACAAAACCGTGTTTTTATTGCATTTAACAAAATTTCTCATATTTTATATTAACGGGGTTTGTAAATGAACTAATTTGGCAAGTGTGAACACACCCTCTAATATTATCTCACTGTGCCACAGTTAACAGAAGCAGCTTTTTATATTTTCTATCATTCACTGCTGCTCCTCCATTATATGCTTCACCCCCTGCCTGCTGGGTTCTCTGCTGATACAGCCATCCTCCTTTTACTCAACAGGTGATTGAATAAGAAAACATTCTCTTTGCTTGAGATTTACATCAGTCTGACTTGTAAAAATTGCAGAAGGCTTATGAACTGTATGTCCTAAGGCAATTAAAACACACATCAGCTAGTTTGAGTAGCACCTGTTCTGTACATGTAGGCATTCAATTGTGAAGCTGAACTAGTATAATCTACATAGACAATCATTTAATAAATCAATAGGAATGGAGTGATTTAAATAATGTCACTTTAATAGCAGTAAAACTCCCAAATGTTTCTGATAAAAATTTCACTAGGTACTCAAAGCTTATACTTCACACTCAACGTAGTCACTACAGGTCTGTCCCAAAACCTAGTGAGTTGTCTACAAATCTTAAGACAGCACCAACACATTCCTCAACCATGATGGCAATCCCATGATGCAACAGAAGCACAACTCCCATTAAAACTGTGAAAAATCAGGATGACTAGAAACCATCACACTGACTGTTAAGGCGACTCTAGCCGTTGAGGGAAGTAAACACCAGTTGCGTGCGATGGGCAGGACCAAGCCATTGCAATCGCTCTGTAACTAGACAATCTCAAAAATCTGCCTCATGAGGACAGATGACCTTAGATGACAGATGACAGTTAGAGCCCTGCTGACGTAAACAGCTGTCTACATAGTCAGTGTTCATAGACGATGCCAATCCAACAATTTCAACTAGGGCAATTCAGGGATGCAAAACAAACAGGTTTTCTTGCCTGTCAATTAAAGTCAAGCATGAACAGTGATCACTTTCTGTGGTATTTCAGTACTTCAAGCTAAAAAAACAAACTCTATCAGGAAACAGTAACACCACCACCACCACCACCAACATTATATATTAATGTGGAAAGGGAATTCATACTGAATCGTAAATACAGTTTTAAAAGGTAAGCCCAATGCTGTGGTAAACCAACATATTTGTCTAAATGATGGACACTCATACATAAAGATGTTTGCATAATTTCCTTATTCCTTACTTATTTGCATTTCTTCCTTCTTGTATTAAGATGCTAGAATGAACATGCAGCCAAATATACTTAATTTTAATATTATCATTCCACAGAATTTTTTTAAAAAATACATTAAGCTATTATCAGAATACTAAAAACAATACGTACATTACTCTTGGGCATTTACCTTTAGTGTGATTTCAGGAATAATCATTTCATTAAATAGTTTGAGCCAAAACATCACATTATTGTGAAATCTAACAAATAATTATTAAATTAAAACACTGGATTAACCGGATACATGTGTCTACAAATTGAACCAATTAGAAATCTATGAATTCACTGAACAGGAGGGCGGTATGAATACTTGTAGGTATACATTTATATATTTTATGTGTACAAAACCTGTTTGCAGATAAATGGCAAAAGTAGTGAATCACAAACCCTCTTTACTGCTTTGGTGGATGCCCTTTTACACTTGTGATATGTTTGGAGTGTTTGAATGTACCAACTTTTAAATTTGTTTATATATACAAAATAAAACCAAACCCTTTTTCAAATCTTGTAGAAGAACTTACTTAATGATCTAATAAAGGATATGATTTCTTAACAATTTACAGCTAAATGTTTAACAATAAAATGATGTCCATTAATTAATCTCCTGTAACAGCCTCACTGGAAACATTGGGCAGAAGTCAAGAATACACCTGGGACATGGTGCCAGTTAATCCTAGGGCAAGAAAACTTTGTTCATTTGAATTGGTATCAAAGTAAATAATCTATGCAAAATATTGGAAAATTCCAGTAAACACATTTAGAGCAGCACAAATGAAAGGTTTAGCATTCAAAGCTATGATACATTTGCATAATTTTGCAGCTTCATTATGTAGTTTTCATCTGAAGTCATCTTTTTAGGAAATTATGGGGTGGATAATATGCATTCAAGTTATTTCGGGACATTTAAATGCTAAATTAAAAATATGTACTAAAATAGTTCCAATTCATCATGGACTCGACTTAAAAGCATCTGTTTAACGTGTCGCAGGAGTCAGGACTTACAAAATGACAAACTGCTGGGAACATATTCTTTTATATCTGCACATAGTTACAGCACAGTTGTTTTGAGAAGAGGGTCTTTGGGTAACGTCAGTGTAAATCACTAAGGTTGTGGATAACGTTTATTCAGCCTTTCTTCTGAATTGTCAGGTATGAATAGAGCTTTAATTCCCTTTTGCTGCAGTGATAGTTTAACACTGGATTTTGGAACATTTGAATAAGGCCTGGGACTGAACTCTAAATGGTGTCAAAGTCCACTGATATTGTGAACACCAGGGTTTGCATGGGTGTGTTCTTCTACTTAAAATTGATGCGTTCTGATGAAGTGTATTAACAGGGCATTCCTAACACTGTGTCCCCTTAAAATAATCAACCTGACAAATGAGGACACACCCCAATATAATATATTACTGGGCCATAGTTAAACAAAAAAGGCAGCAAGTCATGTTTGCTGAGGTCACTGCTGCTCCACAGCTTTAGGTTTTGCCCTCTTGCCTGTTGAGTTACAACACATCCTTCCTCACTTTCCTCAACAGGTAAGTGAAGTAAGAAAATATTTCTTAAGAAAAATTTCTCTATGCTTTAGTTTTTACATCAGCTTCCAGTGGGAAAAAAGTAGGTAGTGAAATATTGAACCTTACCAGCCATTGTATTGTTGGATCGTACTGGCAATTGTAGCAAAAAAACTGCTACTTAGATTGTTTTAACTTGCGTTAACCTGCTGAGAAGTGTCAATGTAAACACCATTGATTTGATTTCTTAAAAAGGTCAGTGTCCTTGTAGTTTATTGGTAATATTCCCAACCATTGTCTAAGACGCTCATCAGCCTCTCCAGGGCAAGGCAAGGCAAGAATCTGGGATTTGTTCATTCTCTCCAACACTGATTAACTGTATTTTTCGCTTTGGTCAAATGACCAGTGCTGTGCCTTTCTAGTGCTAAGCAGAAAAGATGATGATGATGTTAATGATAGATGCTATTTATTTAAACACTGCAGTACACTCACTTAAAATTCATTTGTACAGTATGATCTGAATATATATAATATACCAATATATTCAGCTCTTCATGTGCTTTGACTGCAGTCACTACTGTCCAGGCACACAAGTCTTATATGGGTCTATGTAAAGGCATTTTGGTAAAAGGCAGCTGGCTTAACCCCAGTGGATGAATTGAAGAAAACCTGAGCATGACCTGCACATCATTCCCTCAATTTAAATAAAACATGAGCACAAATTGCTCAATTAAATGCATATTTATTTTTACCTGCAGCCCCTCCTGGGCTCCGTAGGTTGGTGCCCCCAGAAGTAAGGTCATAGACACTCTGCCACCAGGTATGAAAAAAACAAACTTAATAAAGGTTATCAGACCATTAGCCCCAAATTTTAAAACATCTAAGATTGTCTTCTACAGTAGAGATTTTCTCAAATTCTTGTCTGTTACATTCTGCATTGATTTTACAACACCTTGGTCAACACTTGTTATCCTTAAATATGCTACATACATAAAGGTGACTTGACAGACTATCTATCTATTTACCACTGACACACTTCATGAAGGAACTCAGTGAATGGTACATTTTGCTTTTATTTACATTTTCATAGCATCCTGACTTTTTCAGAAATGGGGTTTGTATTTAGTAATCTTGATTAAATTCATTTCTTCTGCGTACAGGTCTGAAGATCTGTGTTCTAGGTACAGTATATCACCATGGCCCCACAAAATGCGTCCTCATCCTCAGATATGACAGATACGGGACTCTGTTTCAGAGTAGGGTGGCTCTGGTCAGGACTCTTTATTATCTGTTTGTTTCTGGGTTTTCCTGCCTGTGTGATGGTGCTACGGGAACTTCTCCAGAGACACAGGGTCTCCAGTGACTTTTACATGTTCAGTTTGACGATCGTTGACGCTACTTACATTGTTGTTAATGTTTTCAGTCTCCTTAATAATTATTTATGGCACAGTGCCCCATTTGAATGCATTAATAATTTCATGGATGGCCTTTCTCTATGTGGTAGACCTCTCTTCATGGCCTGTATTTGTGCAGAATGTTACAGTGCTGTGATTCACCCAATAGCATACATGACCAATAGAAAAAACACTATGATGAGAAAGATCACCTCTGTCATGGTCTGGTTAAGTACAGTCTGTTTCAGTTCCTTAAAGTGCTCCGTGGTTGGGAAATACAAATATATTTTTAACACAGTTCCTCTGTTCATAGCGCTACCAGTGATCACTTTCTGTGATATTTCAGTACTCCAAGCTCTAAAAAACCCAAATCCCTCAGGAAACACTAACATCCATCCACAAAAGAAGCAAGCTTTTCATGTTATTACCAACAGCTTCATCCTGACAGTCATTGTTTACTCACCATCAGTGATTATTTTTTTAATTGCAAACCTGACATCTGAAGAAAACACATGTGTTGCTGAAACTTTAGGATACAGCTTCTCAATGATTGGAAGTTTTATTTTGCCTATTTTGTATTTAGAGAATGTGGGGAAACTTGATATTTGTAAGAAATGGTGGAGGACACATTTTTAAAGATGCACTCTCTCATTCTGGTTGTATTTGTTTAATGTGAAATAAAAATCAAGTTTAAACGCAATTTTTAAAGAAAAGCCTAAAGCTGTTTAAACCAACATATTTGTCTAAAGGATAGACAATGGTATGTCCAGGTGTTTGCATTATTTCCATTTATTTGCATTGGCATTTCATCCACTCATTCAGTTGTCCTGCAGTAAGAGAAAATAGAAAAACAACAAGCAACCAATCATTTAGATTTACAAATGTTAATCCAGAAGCTATCATTTAGAATGTTATTAGGACAAAGTAGCTGTCTTTTTCATTTAATGTTATTTGTCTAACCCTCCATGTTACTTAAATGCTACATGAAAAACAAATATAACCAAAAATAATGAAGTTACATGAAGACTGGACAGGTTAAGCAGGAATAATGTGTCTTCAACTTTTATCATTTAGAAAACAATAAAAATCCTTATTTAGGTGTGGATATACACAAAGATCCCAAATTCTGGGGAGTGTACTGCAGGTGTTAAATTAATATTTTTGTATATCTACAAAGCTGCAAAGTCTACAAAGTCTGGTTAATCAGTGAAAACACTGAAAAACAATAGATATTTGTTAAATGATATAAAAACAAGAATCCATGATGTGTTCATTATAAATAGATTCTTGTTTTTATATCATTTAACAAAAATCTCTGCCCAAAAAAACCTGCCCAAGAACTGGGAATAACATCTAATATAAGGAAGTGTAAGGTTCTGAGCAACATTTAAAATGGTGGTGTACTCGGAAAGTATAAACAGGAGCAGGTCTTGTGGGGTGCTCCTTGTATGCAGTGGTTAGTACCCAACAAAAGTGCTCCAAGGAAAGGCAAGTGGTGAAATGGCAAAAGGCCCATGGGTGCCCTAAGCTCAGTGAGGCATGTAGAGACGCAAGGCTTGCACATCTGGTCAGATCCTTTGTTTATCACCCCATGATATTTAAATGATATTAAATGCTGGTAATTAGAATAAAAAATGTTACAGATGAACTGGACACTGTCTCTGTACTGTTCCTCAACACAGCTGGAAATTCAACTATGTTCAGAGTAGAGAGGAGCATTCTGGAAGTCTTCTATCAATTTATGAAATGTGCAATGTACAAAATACAATAAAAGTTGTCTTCCAGATTTAACCCATCTATGGCAATTAAAATACACACACAAACACAAGCACTAGGGGCAGTGAACACACACCTGGAGCAACAGGCAGCCATCCCCGGCACCCAAGGAGATGTTGGTGTGGACTGAGGAAGGACGACACGACTATTCCTCTTCAAAACTTCCAGTAAACATATATACACCATTACATTTGATATGTTTAATGTGTTTTAAAGCTAAGTTCAATGACATAATATTCCTTAATTTAACATATAATTAACATATACTGGAATTGTTAATTAAAAGAGCAATAACCATTGGTTCCTTTCAATGCACCAATGAACCAAGAGTGAACACACCCATGTATAATATTTCATTGTGCCACAGTAAACAAAGACAGCATGATTTGTTTGTTGAGTTCACTAACTCCACAGCCCTACATTTTGCCCCTGCTTGTTCAGTTATCAGATGATACATCCTTCCTCATTTTGCTCAACAGGTAAGTGAAGAAGAAAACATTTTCCCTATGCTTTTAGTTTTTTGCCTCAATTTCAGTTCGAAAACATGTACCAGCATTGTAAATGATGTGTTCAGCTGTGTGTTTACAGCTGGTATCTCCAAAGGAAACCATTTAAAAACAGAATAGGTATGAATTAGTTGCACGTGAGCGTAGGATGTACTTAAATTAATATCATGCCAATATGATAATTTATAGAAGTAGACTTCCTACACAACTTCATTTCATTAAATTATAAAAGTAGACAAACAAAATTATAGAAGTAGACTTCCTGTTAACTCTCACTTGATTCTCAAAACTGTCCTCATTATTAAATGAAGAATCTGATCAGTCGTTTTAACAAAATACTGGTACCTGAAAGTAAATATTCAAGTGGTATAATCTGTACAAGATAGCAAGAATGTATAATCAGTAGGAAGGCAATTCAGTGATACAAAACATAGCACATTACACAGAATAGAGTGTGAGAATACAAAATTAATGTGTCATAGGTCAGTTTAAAACTGGAAAAGCAGCACCCACAGGTGCCACCAGAATCTTTGCCACTGTTATAAGAAATAATGAAATGTTTTCATTTACAGCTCTTCGTGGTTAAACTTTTGATACTTTCAGAAAAATCTGCTGCAACAATTCAACTATTAGCATTCCTCAACTTAAATAGTTAATAACTTGGATGTCATCATCTATTGTACATAATATCACTAAAACATTACAAATATCTATTTATGCAATGATAAAAGACCAAAACCCAGTATTTGCTGGCTATGATTTCTGTGCCCTAAAGTGACATAAAAATAAAAACACGTTTCTGCTCAGAAATACTTCCCAAACACCACTGTCTGTGAACACATTTTATCACTGCATCCTCAAATTCAAGAAGAAACAGAAAAACAAGAATCTCCAGAAACCCCACTAAGAGAGCTCATTTAATAATTATACATAATTATGTAGTTATCAACTGAATGTCAATTAAAAATTACATTTTAAATTTCACTATATTTCAAAGACATATTAATAATTATAAATAACAAATACTCTAAATTATCCTTTTCTCATTTCAAGTAAAATGTACAAATAAAACAATGATTTTGGGGAAAAAAGGCATATTTTAAATAAAGTCCCTAATGACTTTTGTAGCTGCAGTTCACTTTACTGCATTTCCATAACCAGTAAACTGATTGGCTCTTATTGCTGAAGGGCAGGACTTCTTTCTTTAACAGTAAGCTGATTGGCTCTTTATGCTCAAGTGCAGGACTTTATCAGTAAACCGAATCCAAGTCCAGTGTTATGAGAATATATTTTAACAAGTAATCGTTCCTTTCTTATTAATGTTTCTGGTTTTACATCACACAACACTGTCATCCTGAAAGTGTCCCAGAAGAGTTTTTATCATGTCACTTGGGCTAATTTTACTGACCCCAGGACAGTAGTGTCTGAAGCCATGTGTGTTTCACTCATTCAAGTCACAGCGCTAATCATAATGCACAGATCTAATTGGCTGAGTAGCCTCACGTGTGATAAGCAGAAATGCATGCGATTAGTTAGGTAATTTCCTGGAGCGCTAAAACTGAACCGTAATGACTAGAGGACTCATATATCAGTTACAGGTCCAGGTCCAGATAGGACAGCATCTGGTTCCTATCATGACCCCTGCTCTATGCTAAAGAGGAGAGGGATCATCTGGTTTTTTTTAAGCACACAGTTCAAAAACAAGCATTTGTGATATTATGAGGTCCAATAGTGCACATGGCATGAGTGACTGGCAAATCTGTGAAGGCACCGTTAATGCTGAATGATAATGAAGCAACATGCTGCCTTCTAGACAATGGCTTTTTAGAGGGAAAAAAGCCTTTGTAGTATTTTTAATTAATTATTGGGTTTAAATCATTTGCCCATTATGGCATTATATTTTTCATTTATATTTTGCATAGCATTCTAACTTTTTCAGAACTGGGATTATTCATTCATTCATTATCTGTAACCTCTTATCCAAGAACTGGAATTAGTAGTTACTATTGTTAATTTCATATATTTCTTCTGCATACAGGTCTCAAGATCTGTGTTCTAGATACAGTATATCAACATGGCAACCTACAACTCATCCTCATCCTCAGATCTGACAGATACATTCATCTGCTTCATAGCAGAATGGTGCTGGTCAGCAGTCTTTATTATTTGTTTGTTTCTGGGTTTTCCTGCCTGTGTGATGGTGCTACGGGAACTTCTCCAGAGACACAGAGTCTCCAGTCACTTTTTTATGTTCAATCTGACAATCATTGACACTACGTTCATTGTTGTTAATGTTTTCAGTCTCTTAAATGTCCATTTATGGCAAAATGACCGATTTGAGTGCATTGATAGCATCATGGATGGCCTTTGCCTATGTGGTAGACCTCTCTTCATGGCCTGCATTTGTGCAGATTGTTATTGTGCTGTGATTTACCCCATAACGTACATGACCATTAGGAAAGGCACTATAATGAGAAATCTGATCTCTGTCATAGTTTGGTTAATCACTGTCTGTTTCAGTGCATTAAAATGCTTTATAGATTTGAAATATGCATATATTTTAAATATTTCTCCTCTGTGCATAACACTACCAGTGATAACTTTCTGTGATATTTCAGTACTCCGAGCTCTGAAAAACCCAAATCCCTCAGGAAACAGTAATGTCCATCCACAAAAAATGCAAGCTTTTCACATGATTGCCAACAGCTTCATCCTGACAGTCATTGTTTATTTACCATCAGTGATCAGTTTTTCAACTGAAAGCTGGGTATCTAAAAAAATGCAATGCATTTCTGATAATATCGGATTCTGCTTCTCAATGACTGGATGTGTTATTATGCCTATTTTATATTTGGAGAGTGTTGGAAGGCTTGACATTTGTAAAAAAATGGTGGAATACCTTTTTAAATTAGAAGGGTGTCATATTTATCAATAAAAACTCTAAAATGACATAGGTTGGTATGATATTAATAATATAATGTATGCTATCTTTTTAGTGTATTTGTTTTTCTGTGAATAAACTCAGAAGCATAAATGCAGTTTAAAATGAAACCCTAATGCTGTAGTAAACCAACATATTTGTGTAAATGATTGACACGTATGTATTTATATGTATATGTAATATTCCATAATTACCTTTTATGTATTTTGGCATTTCTCCTATGGATTTCAAATTATTGCCATTTCTCCTACACTCTCAGAAAGAAATGTCACTGTGGTGGTACCCTCAAGGGAACATATTCTGTAAATTAAGTTAAGGAATGTAATTATTCACAATTCATTCATTGTTTGTTTGTAACTACGTATCCAGTCCAGGGCTGCAGTGGGTCCAGAGCCTACCCATAATCACTGGGCGCAAGGCAGGAACACACTCTGGAGGGGGTAGAATGTAATTATAGCTTATTCTATTATAATTGTATAACAGAATATTATTTTTAAGAATATAGATTTTTAAGTGTTGAATTCATACTTCCCATTTTGACTCCAGGACTTTTATTATATGTAATCTGCAATAAAAACAGGAATCTGTGATTAAAAGCATAATGACTCCCAATGTTTTCACTGACCAATTTCATAGTATATATATATATATATATACATATATATATATATATATATATATATATATATATATATATTTTTTTTTTTTTTTTTTTTTTTTTTTTTTTTTTTTTACAGTTTTACGGCTGAAACATACCCCAAAAAGTAGGGACAGAAGCAGATTTCCCACAGGCTTACCAAATTTGCCCTAAGCTTATGTGACTATATCTATCACAGTAGGGAGATGCATGCAGTGCCATCTGTGGGCTTGAAGGTCACTCTAATAAAACAGTTGTCTCTGGCTTTGGTCTACACAGACTTAGATTCCTCACAATATCCTGAATCTTTCACATTGTTATGAACTGTAGGTGAAGAAACACCTAAATGCTTTGCAATCTTGCTTTGATATTTATTTTTTTAACAGTTTGACAATTCTCTCACTAAATTTGACCCAAAGTGGTAAGCCACAGCCCCTCTTCGCTGTACTGAATGAGCCTTTTGTAGGTGATTTTCATATGCTTTATATTCACCTGCTTATATTAATGTTCCAAAGCAGTGGAGTGAAATGTTCTATAAATCTTCCATTCTTATTTTAAGCGTTCCCCAACATATTTAGAGTGTGTTGCAAGTGTCAGATTCTAAATGAATTTAAACTTACATACTACAGTCAAGTCAACTATTTTCCAATTGTATTGGATTTTAATAAGGAACCTTAAAGAAAACTTTTGAAACTGTATACAGATAATACAATACAGAACTTATCATGCTTCAGTATTGTTGTCTTGGCAAACACGATTCTACATTTTTCATCAAGTTTGGAGAAAGGTACTTTTTGTCTTACAAATGGTGAGCCAGCCAGGAGGGATTTTCAAAAAAAAAGTAGGAAATGTATGTAAAGCTTTTTTATTTTTTACACTGTTTGTATAAATAATCTCCTCATTTTAAAACCATCTAGAAATAAGTTAAACAAAAAAGTCTGAGGAAAGACCCCTACTCTGTAACGCTAATATGATTATACAGTGCAAATCTACTTTGAGAAAGGTATCTCCAAAGCATCTGCAGTGGCAAAAACATTGCAGCAAATCCTCCCATTCATTCCTAGTTTGGTGGTATAAATTACTGGCTACAAGAGTGCTGTGCAGTAGAACAATTGCAGTATGCTATCTGAGAACTGTGCTGTAAAACCTGATGACTGCCTGCTACACAGGTGCTGTGTTGTAGAACAGCCATGAAGTCCTGTTGAAGTCTTTCCAGAGGAAAATACATTCTCTCTGCTGGACTGATCTACGTCCACAAAATGCACACAAACAACAGATTGCTAAGCACCTTTTTTAAGGTAATTTGCCAATGTGTAATGTTGCATTGTATTGCTTTCTTTGCTGAAACAGCACATTACAGGTTTGTGTAATGCTCTGTTTAGTCAATCCTGCTGAATATGATTTTTCTCGATTGATGCGCTCCCAGGAAAGAAAAAAACACTATTTTCCTCATCATTTAGGGGCAATTAAATATATATATATATATATATATATATATATATATATATATATATATAACAGGACCATATGATTATTCTGCCTGTATATTGAGTTGGTACCAGTACTTAAACCACATTCTATGAATGACGTGTGAGGCTTTACAGAGCTAATAAGGGACCGCCTATGGCAGAATGATTTGGAACACTGGAAACTCCTCTGCGCAGGTATGTGTAATAAGCAATCAAGCTTCAATGACAAAATCATCAGTGGGGAAACTGTAAGAAATCACAGTATGCAAGATGGAAGTTTGTTTAGTTTTAGCTTAAAGGAGTATATTATTTTATAGATGAGCTTAGTTAATTAGATTGAAAATGTGGGGATGGGCAATATATGTTCAAGTTTATATCAGAATACATAAAGACTAAACTAAAATGTTTCTCAACATGGACTTGCATGGTTTCATTTGAAATCATCTCTTAGAGTATCACAAAAACAGGATTAATAAAGCCTCACACTGCTTTAAAATGTTCTTTCACATTTTCAAACTGAAAAACAGTAATACATTTCTGTTGTGCTACACTAGAAGAGGGGATTTTGCCAATGTCAATGTGACAGAAAGTTTGTGGACACCTGCTCATTCAGTGGTTCTTCTGAGAAAGATCTTTACTGTAATTGCAAGAAAATTTCTGTGAGGAGTGAGACTGACCTGTATATGGGATTTTGATCCATTTATTTGGTGAACTCTGCACTCTAGTTTCAATACTGCTCACTGTAGTTCTTGGTACACTCAGTTACTACTCATACACCTTTTAGTGAAACACCTATGAATGCTTATCATGTAAATATCATATGAATAAGAGATATATATCTCTCTTTTAACGTTATGTTTAAGTGTACTTCAATAACGTACATTCATTGAATGTAACTGCTTATCCAATTCAGGGTTGCAGTGGGTACAGAGTCCACCCAGAATTACTAGGCACAAGGCAGCAACACACCCTGAAGAGGGCGCCAATACTTCACAGGGACACACACACTCACACACTCACACCTACGGACACTTCTGAGTTGCCAATCCACCTACCAACGTGTGTTTTTGGACTGTGAGAGGAAACCAGAGCACCCAGAGCAAACCCATGCGGACACAGTGAGAACACACCACACCCCTCACAGACCGTCACCCAGAGCAGGGCTCAAACTCACAACCTCCAAGTCCCTGGGCTGTGTGACTGTGACACTACCTGCTGCACCACCTTGCCGCCCCACTTCTGTAAAATTCCCACATTTATTCAAATTATGTGTGCTACTGTGAAGCCAGAATATCCTTTAAGATCAATAAAGTGTTCAAACCTGAAACTGATGAGTGAGCCCTCACAGCATTGGTTCATTTTTTAAGGTAACCAATCTGCCAAGTGTGAACACACACTTATAGATGAATATTTCACTGTGCCATAGATAACAAAGGCAGCATGTTGTGTTTACTACGTTCACTGCTGCTCTGCAGCTATATGCTTTGCCCCCTGACTTCTGGGATATAAGTTGATGCATCTTTCCTCATTTTGCTCAACAGGTAAGTGAAAGATTACAGTTTTATCTGTTTTCTTTGTACATCAGTTTACAGTAGAATAACAAATACAGCCATATTATAAATATGTTCAAATGCAGTTTAGACACATCTCCATTGATTGGCATATTTAAAAAATGAGAGTTAATTGAGCAACAGTATATGAGCCTTAAGTCATCATGACCATCAACTTTTGCTGGTGAGAGAGGCATAAAACTCTTATAAGATGACCGGATCTCTTGGGAGTTATGAAGATTATTTCAGTATCTTTTATCCATCCTAGAACTCTAGAAGCTGTTACTGTTAAAGAAGGATGGTGCAATATATATACACATTAGCTGCTATGAGCAGACAGAGATTGATGTCCACATTTAACCTATGTAAAAATGTGAAAACCACTAAAAATATATGTGTGTGTGTGTGTGTGTGTGTAGGTTGATGTTAATTAATAATCTATATTTAATTTTTTTCTTTTTGCATACAGGTCTCTATGCTCTAGATACAGTATATCACCGTGGCAACTCATCCACATCCTCTTCCTCAAATATGTCAGATACTGGGGTTTACTGCATAGCACAATGGTGTTGGTCAGCTCTCAGTATAATCTGTTTTCTTCTGGGTTTTCCTGCCTGTCTGATGGTGCTATGAGAACTTCACAAAAAACAGTGACTTTTACATGTTCAATCTGACAACCATTGACACTGCCTTTATAGTTTTTCTAGTTAATGTCTTCAGTCCATTTAATGCTAATTTATGACAAATTGTTTGATTTAAATGCTTTGATGACTTAACGGATGGCCTTTCTCTATGTAGTAGACCACTCTTCATGGCCTGTATTTGTGCAGACTCTTACTGTGCTGTGGTCCGTCCAATAATCAGATCATGTGGTCCATCCATCCAATACATGACCAATAGGAAAAGCACTGTGATGACACAGCTCATCTCTGTCACAGTCTGCTGCAGTTCCTTAAAGTGCCCTGTGGTTTTGAAATACACAGATGCTTTTAATGCTGCTGCTCTGTTCATAGCGCTACCAGCGACCACTTTCTGTGATATTTCGGTACTCCAAGTTCTAAAGAACGCAAATCCCTCAGGAAACACTAACATTCATTCATTCACTGGGCACAAGGCGGGAACACACCCTGGAGGGGGCAACACTAACATCCATCCACAAAAAAGCAAGCTTTTCATGTTATTATCAACAGCTTCATTCCTTTTTTTCTTCAGTGATCAGTTTCTCAATGGCAAACCTGACATCTGAAGGGATGCAGTGTATTCCTGAAATGTTAGGGTACTGCTTCTCAAGAACTGGATGCGTTATTGTGCCTATTATGTATTTGAAGAGTGCCGAGAAGCTTGAAATTTGTAAGAAATGCTGGAAGGCATTTTTATATTAAAAGTTTTATCATCAACAAAAGAGTCTGGGCATTTGTAAAAAGGTACAGAAATAGAAATGTGTGATGGATTCATTCTTTTTATACTTTATTTAAAAGACAAATGTACATGAAGGGAGTACATCTGTGAGTACATTCATTCATTCACTGTAACCCTTATCCAATTCAGGGTCGCGGTGGGTCCAGAGCCTACCTGGAATCATTGGGCGCAAGGCGGGAATACACCCTGTAGTGGACACCAGTCCTTCATAGGGCAACACACACACTCACACATTCACAGAGAGAACACACCAGAGTGGGAATCGAACCCACAACCTCCAGGTCCCTGGAGCTGTGTGACTGCGACACTCCCTGCTGCACCACCGTGTAGTAGTCAAACTGTCAATCTTAATATAAGCTACAGCTAAGGTTCTTAGCTGTAAGTGGCCATAAGGATTCTTTTTAAAATATTTAGCATTGGCTGGTAACATTTGTGCTATACCACTTTTTTTCCCCTACTTTTTTTTGTTCCCTACCTGACTGGGTCTCCCTATGACTTGGTATTTCTTACTCATTATCACTGCCTCCTTTGAATGGATAATACTAGAGTTACACAAATAAGTG